>NW_027531287.1:97031-206162 GCF_008692635.1 Crocuta crocuta
ATTTAATTAATCTTAAATCATGGTTCCCTTTTTTAATGTTTATTATTTATTTTGAGAGACAGAGAGTGTGCACAGGCTCGTGAGCAGGGGAGGGGCAGAGAGTGAGGGAGAGAATCCCAAACACGCTCCACACTGTCCCTATAGAGCTCAACTCTGTGCTCAGTCTCCAGACCATGAGATCATGACCAGAGCTAAAATCAAGGTCCTATGTTCAGCCCCCTGAGCCCCCCAGGCATCCCAAACAAATTATGATTCTTGGAGGACTCAATAAATGTAATCATTTTATGGTCAATTAGATATTTATTTTTTTAATTAAAAAAATTTTTTTGAGAGACGGAGAGAGAGATAGAGTATGATCAGGGGAAGGGCAGAAAGAGAGACACAGAATCTGAAGCAGGCTCAGGCTGACACAGAATCTGTCAGCACAAAACTCGATGCATGATCTTGAATTCACAAACTGTGAGATCATGAAAGTGAGTTGAAATCAGATGCTTACCTGACTGAGCCACCCAGGTGCCCCAATGAAATATTTATTTATAAAAATAAAAGAATTCATATTTCAACTTTGTTTTTAATTGAGATGTTACTTGCATATTGTATATGACCTGTAATGACTGACTGTTGATATAAAGCAATGAAAGTGCACATAAATCATATACCTTGTGGACAACACCCAAGTTTAGAATCAAACTTTCTCTAAATTCTATTGCAAACACTTTAACTTTTGCCAGGAATATAACCATGAATGTTGTCTGGACTACTGTCTTAGATTAAGACTATAAATCACATAATGTGTTGAAATAAATCCTTTTTGATATACAGACGATACTTTTCTGAGCTTCAAGAAGAGTTAAAAACTTTGTTCTACCATTTCTTCATCATATCAGTAGCATTTTGGAAAAATTAAGAAGAATGAATGTAAAAAATTGCTCTTCTGTGAATGAATTTCTTCTCTTGGGAATTAGCAATAATCCTGGAATTAAACTGACCGTATTTATCACATTTCTAATTGTTTGTCTCATAATTCTTGTTGCAAACCTCAGGATGGTGATTTTAATCAGAATGGATTCCCAGCTGCACACACCAATGTATTTCTTCTTCAGCCACCTCTCCTTCAGTGACCTCTGTTATTCTACAGCAACTGGACCCCGGATGCTGGTGGGCTTCATAGCCAAGAACAGGTACGTTCCCTTCTATGGCTGTGCTCTACAATTGTTGATCTTTCATACCTTAGTAGATGCTGAATGCCTACTGTTGGTGGTGATGGCCTTTGATTGGTACAAGGCCATTAACAACCCCTTGCTCTATACAGTCAGCATATCCAGCAGAGTGTGCTCCATGTTCAAGGCCAGGGTTTACATGATGGGAATTGTGGATGCTTCAGTAAATACAGTGTTATTATTTTGCTTATGTTTCTGTGGGTCAAATGTGATCAACCACTTCTGTGATGCTCCACTTCTCCGTTTGTTATCTTGCTCAGATACACAAGTTAACAAGTTAGTAATATTCACCTTTTATGCTTCATTAAGCTGATTACCCTTTCAGGGCTTTTTATATCTTACTGTTATATCCTCCTAGCAGTGATAAAGAGCTTCTCTGCTGAGGGAAGGTTCAAAGCTTTCTCCACCTGCACTTCCCACTTAACTGCTGTTGCCGTTTTCCAGGGAACCCTGATCTTCATGTATTTCCGGCTGAGTTCTTCCGACTTTCTTGATCAAGACAAAATGACCTCATTGTTTTACATTCTTGTGATTCCCATGTTAAACCCTCTGATTTATAGCCTATGAAACAAAGATGTGAAAGAGGCTCTGAAAAAACTTAAAAATAGAAAGTGATTTCATTGACAACTTATAAGTATGCATTTTTTTCTCACAATCTTATACCATAAATCATGGAAATCAAAATTGTTTTGACTATGATGGTGTGATTCAATAAGTATTTATACCATGTACCAGTCATGCCAATATGTGTCATTCCCTAAATACTCCATGCTTCATTTTATGTATTGAATTTATATAAGTACTCCCAATTTGTGGGAAATTTCCAGATTCCTAGTTTGCCAATTTTTCTTGTCTTCAATCTTTCATTTGTGCTTGAATTTAATTTTTTAACTGTTATTATTTCCTTAGTACCCTTTATGTGCTTTGAATTTCATGGTGAATTCAGCAGTTTATTTACTAATAAATCTCATTACCTAAAGGAAGTTACAATTTTAATGAAGTAATGCTCAAATTATTATAAAACTATAATTACCCATAATGTAAAAAAAAAAAAACCTAGATACTATTAAACCAAAGTACATATTTAAAATATAGTGAAGGAAATTAGTTATTGAGATGACTTCAAATCCACTTATTTATGACAAAATAAAATTGTTTTTGAGAGTAAAGCTGTTTTTGACAAGGATTAAATAGGTTTTTCAGGATTTTGTTATCTCATCTGTTTTTACTGATAATAACTCAGTAGCTCAACTGCTGAGGGGCCCAACTGGGAGCTTATTAATAAAGACACATGAAGAATCAACTATGGCAAAAGGGCACTTAGACTACAAATATTGATTCCTATGAGGACCACCTAAGAGTGTTCTGTCTGAGCAAGGCTACAATATGCACTTCTATGTTTATTTTAGCATTATTTACAACAACCAAGGTATGAAAGCAACTGTCCATTAATAAGTGAATGGATAAAGAAGGTGTGGTGTATATACACAATGAAATATTATTCAGCCATAAAATTAAATGAGATTTTGCCATTTGCAACAACATGGACAGACCCAGAAGGTATTATGCTGAGTGAAGTAAGTCAGATAGGGAAAGAAAAATACCATATGATTTCATGTGTATGTGGAATCTTAAAAAACAAACAAATGAATAAGTAAGCAATGAAAAAGCAGAGAAATAACTGATAAATGCAGAGAACAAACTAGTGTTAGATGGGAGGTAGGTGGGGGAGGTGTGCAAAATTGGTTAAGGGGATTAAGAAGTACATACTTCTAGTTATCAATATGTCACAGAGAGGAAAAAAAAAAAAGCTCAGGTGATATAGCCATTCATATGGTAATACCCGTATTGGCAACACATGATGGCTACATTCATTGTGAGCACTGAGTAGTCAAATCATTATGCTGAACACCTGAGCCTAATATAACATTGCATGTCAACTACACTCAATAATAAAAATGTTTTAAATTTAATTTAAAAAATATCCCTCCGATGACCTTGGATCGATAAGCTCCTGCATAGAAACAGTGTCTCTTCCATGGGCAGTGGAAAAAGCCAATAGCCAGGTAGCAGCAGCCTGTGAAGATCATCCTGCCCATGATGCTCATGAGGAATGATTCTGTCATTACCTAACAATGTGTAACTTTGTTAACTTTTGTTAACTTTTGTAACAGCAGACTTTTACTTCTGCACTGGCAGCTGGACATCAGCTCAGGACTGGCTGAACTGTCTCTCCTGAGTACCAATCCATAAAGGTGCAATTCATCTAAATTTGAACTCTGTTCCTTTCATCTCTCCCTGCCTGGAGCATCAGTGTGATTAATCTATCATTCACTGGAGTGTATTATTCCTTTATTGACTTACTAGGAGACATTATTGTGTATGCTATTGCCTAGTGAAACTCCCATAGGGAAGCTACATTAAATACATCGCTGGCAAAGACAAACTCAGTCTCTGGGCATTTATTTGCTTCCCAAAGCAAAACAGAAGTTGAAAAGTAAATCTTGCAAATTCAGACAATTAGTCTGGGATCTAAAAGATAAGTAGGAATTAGCTGAGAGAGGCACGGAGGTAAAGAAAGCATTCTATGCAGATGGATCAGCAACTAGAGGGTCCCCAGGGGAACAAGACAATATCATTTCTGTAGAATTAAAGAAAACCAATGTGGCTGGGTTATAGTGCTACCATTCACTACTCAGTCACTTCCTCCAGGGACTTTCTTTCCCTCCAGCACTTGCTAAGCTTGGTTCCCACATCACCCTGAGCCTGGGAACTTTGTTGAATCCATGACTGTTTCCTAAATCATCACCTTTAATGTGGGGAAATGAATACTCAGAGTTTAAGGACTGAGTGTTTTTATCTCGTTATTCAAGCACCTCTATAGCGTCTGGGTAAAGAAAGAATAAAAGGGATCCCCAAAAGTTAATTTTTATTAAATGTTTATTCATGGGAAGAAAAGAAAAAAATCGCTAAAGTCAAGTATTGCCTTAAATACATTTTTCTATCATATATGTAAGCACATAAAGTAGTTGTGGATGTTAAACATAAGGGAAGCTTAAAGGCATGTAAGTTACTTGGAAAATAATTAAACCAAAGAACTCTTACTGGGTGTTTACAAGGTATTTGACAGCTTAATCTGGTTCTGCTCCAGTTTGTGGACAATTACATTGAGACAGGGGATTGGAAGGGACCTCATGAGAGGAAAAGCTGTTTCTTTTTTACCCCTTTGCTTCTTTTCTGCCGTCCATTCTTGCTAGCACCTGCACCCCACCCCACCTACACATGCCTTGTAATGTAAATAGCATATGTCCTCCTTGTAAGGGACAAAGATATCTTTGGAGTCTTCCAGCACAGTAGATTATATCTAAGGAAGGACTGAGCAGAGCCATCATAGGTCTACTCCAGACCAGTGGTTCTATCTCAAGACCAAGACCCTTAGTTTCAGGGAATGGGTGATTTATGAAAAACCCTGGACTCCATCCTTGTCCTGGATGCCTGAGAAGAAATGTGCAGCAGACCACAATTGCCATAAAAATCCCAGACCCCAAGCAAAGATGAGACTTCCTTTTTTCCTTTCCAAATGTCCTGGTTGCTCCACCTGTATCTCTCTATATGTCTTCAATAAACTCTGCTTTCACCTCCTGCTGGCTCACATTTGATTGTTTTTCTGTGTAAAGCCAAGGATCCTCTTAGCTGATGCCCTGGGACTCCCTTCTGGGTCCTTGGATGTGACTGCCTGCATCAAAATCAGTGAAGTGCCATGTTTAGTAAGCAGGGACAAAGGTATGCACTTGAAGGACCATACAAGAATCAGAGGCACTCTTAAATGTTTGCTACATTTCCATAAGTTAAAAGTCATTCAATGGCTAGGACTACTTAGATGCCATCATAGAAGGCTTTGGTGAAAACACTTCAGATTGCCAGTAAAGACCAAATAGGACAATGAGACTCCTCTGCTGTCCAGGTGATCTTCTTTCTGATATTCTGAAACATGGTAGAGGGGGGTATAGAGGTAGAAAAAAAAAAAGCAATAAAACAATGGGGGATTCTTCTTTTAGTCAAAATATCTCCTCAATTGAGCAATGCTATTTGGACATTTTACCTATCAATTAGGTTCTTTCATGAAGTACAGCATGACAGGAGTGTGATTTAGTCAGGCCAAAGCCCAAGCACAAATGATTGTCAATCAGGACAAAGATGCTACCTACTAGCACATTGACCTTCCCTAGGACAGCTATAATGTATTTAAGCTCAGATTTGATCTACATCTTCGCTCTTATAAGCAAACCTAAGTCTAATATGTGAACTAAAAAGAATGAAATGTGGGGCACCTGGGTGGCTCAGTCGATTAAGAATCTGATTTTGGTTCAGGCCATGATCTCAAAGTTTGTGATTTTGAACCCCACATCTGGTTCTCAGCTGTCAGTGCAGAGCCCCCTTCAGATCTTGTGGGTCCCTCTCTCTCTCTGCCCTTCCCCTACATGTACTCTCTGCCTTTCTCAAAAATTAAACATTAAAAAAATAAAGAAATGTTAAGTCTGTTAAATGAGGCATCATAAGCTCAATAAAAGTGTCTAAAATTAGAATCAAGTGATTTGTAAATTTGCTAAATCCTTGTGCCTAAATTTGTAAGAGTGGGAGATGAGTAACTGCTTAATGGAAACTGGGGAATTCAAGACTGAAGTAGGGGATTGGGCTAATGACCTGGAAAAGATTTTTGTGTTGATTTTCCAAAGAAATTCAGAGAAAGTTAGTATCAAAATACTTTATATTAACTTGTGTGATCCAATCCTAACCATTTCCTTTACCATCTGTATCTGTAACTCATATGCTTCTCATAGTATACCCGCCACCTGTTGGCAGCTAAAATAATTGTCCCAGTAAGACATTATCAATGTCCCCGTGTGAAGAGTCAATAACATATGTCCATTCCTTCACCTTAGTTCCTTATTTCTGCACAGACACTGACATCTCTAAACATAAGCAGATTAAAGAATATGTATAATGGCACAAGCAATTATTTCTATAATGTGAAAAGCTTGGCAAAATTTACTAACAGGGTACTTATTCTCACTATTTTGCTAAGTGCCATTAGAGGCAGCAAATTTAACCTAGTTTGATATCCTCCCTAGAAAAATACTATGACCTGGAGAAGCAGCAACAGAGTATTCCCAGCTCACTATAATTGTGACATTTAACAAATTACTTTTCCTCTTAGGGTCGCAGCACCACTCTGTCAAAAGAGGAGTTTCAACTGGACAATCTTTACTGTACGTTCCAGGTACCACATTCTCCATCTATATTGATTTGATTCTATCAATGAATAATGCACAAGCCTACTTCTATCTGTGGGAAGATTAAAAAAGAATAACAGATGAGTGGAAATATATTTCTACCAAAGGACTATAGTATATCCCTAGACCAATTTGACCCCAAATAAGGGTGGTAATAAGGAGAGGTAGCATGAGTTGCAGAAACCCCAATACCAGTAAGCAGGACTCATTTAACTTTCTTTCTGTTCTGGCATTTTGACTTGAAGACACCCTTAATAATAGCAGATACCCAACTTTATTAGTCATCAAGAAACCCCCGTATTCTACATAATGGCTAAAATGAAAATAGCAGACAACATTAAGTATTGGCGAGGATGGGGAGCAGCCAGAGAACTCAACACACATATTTTCACCACTGTGATGGTGGAAATATGGATTGGCATGCTTCTTTGGAAAATGGCGTGATGATATTTATGAAATCTAAATTTTATACAGACATGTGTGTGCACGCATTTCCAAATCCTGGTCTTATATGCCTGGTGTTATCTATGTTCCAAAGGAAGTACAAAAATGTTCAAACTAGCATTTTGTGTATTGGAAAAAAGAAAACAATTCAACTGTCTATCAATATTAAAGTAGATAAATAATGATATTTTTGTTCAAAGAATGTTATTCAATAATGAGAATAAATGTACTGCAATTGAGAAAATATCATGAATGGATTGCCCAAGTTTGTTGTTGGATGGAGCAGCGCATATGGTAAGCATCCACATAAGTGTGATTCAAAAGTATACTAACCTGATCTATCATAATAAAAGTCAGGAAAATATTGACTCCTCTGGCTAAATGATCAACAACCTAGGAGGGAGCATGTAGAAGACTTTGTTGATTCTGATAATGTTCCCATTCTTCGTCTGGGTCATGGTTATACAGGTGTTTGTTATTGTTGTTGTTGTTTTTAATTTATCTGACAGTATATTTATCATTTATGCATTCTCTGTGTGTATATTACACATCAAAGAAGCTTTCTAAAAGCAAGGCCTATTCAACTTTACATTATAAGAAATTTCAGAATGTTATTATAAAATTTTATCCTTAGAAATGCTTTATGCACAATAAATCCAGCCCATTTTTATAAAATAAATGGGAAAACTCTCATAAAATATTTCTATGAATAATTATATTTTTTGTTGTTGAAAAAAAGCAAAGATATCTTATTCAATCCATAAGCACTCCAAATCCTGTTTAAAGCAACAAGGGGACTTAGTGAACCTGGTTTTCCTCTTGTCCTATTATCATGCACTAAACTTTCTCATAGTGGCCCATGACTCAGGGCCATTCAATTATTTTCTTTTTTCTTTTTGTTTATTTTCTTTTATTCTATTTCATGTTGTTAATTTAAGTTGTTTTTTTGTTTGTTTGTTTTGTTTTGCTTTTTTGTTTTTTGAGAGAGAGCATGCAAGTGAGGGAGGGAGAGAGAGGGAAAGAATCCAAGCAGGCTCCATACTGCCAATGCAGAGCCCAAAACAGGGCTCAAGCCCACTAACTGTGAGATCATTACCTGCGCCAAAGTCAGACACTTAACTGACTGAGCCACCCAGGTGCCCATGGCCATACACCTATTTTCTAGAGACAAGATTTTATCAGTAGACAGCTGCCTTTATAGGATTATGTATAGAAGCTCGGTGGCATCAGGGAAGTCATGTAGACACATTTTTTTCCCCACTTGCTTGTCTTTTATGTCTTAAATTCCAACAGACAATTTTTCATAATGTGAGAGAGCCAACTTCAATTAAAAAAGAATCCCTTTAGGATGGCAATCATCCCATTTATAATAATAATGTAATCACCAAGGCTCAGATTTTAATGGAAAACTTTGAAGGGAAGTTAGACTAACTGGTCCACAGGGGCAGTTTAAGAAGGTAAATTTTGGTTCTGTCTACACTGAGTGCAACCTGAAAAAATGTGCCTTCCCTGGAGACAGAGAAGCATCTGATGAGAAAATGAGTTTGGGAAAGAAAGTTCTTGGATAACACAAATGATTAATTGAACACACATATTTGACATTCACTTGATTTTTTTTAAAGAAATAAATTAACTGCAATAGGGAAAAGTATAGAGCAAGAATACGTTATTTACATTATAATCTAAAATAGGCTTTCACAACAAACAAACATCTGTGCTTGTCAGCATATTCCAATAATTCATCTATTGTAAAATGTCACTCAGGACAAGACCAATACAGAGTGTCTTCCAAGATTGCCTGTTTGAACAACCTTGAGACATCATTTTACTTATTTTTTAACTCCTTGGATTTGTGAAATGTAGTGTTTATTTGATACAATTATATACTGGAATGATTACCACCATAACATTACTAACACCTGCATCACATCATGTAATTTTTTTTGTAGTGAGAACATTTAAAATCTAGCCTCTTAGCAACTTTGAAGTATCTAATACAATATCGTAACTATAATCACAATGTTGTTCATTAGATCATCAGAATTTATTCATCTTATAACTGCAGGTTTGTACACTTGGACCAACATCTCTCAATTCCCATACCCCTGTTGCCCCTGGTAAATATCATTCCACACTCTACAAGTCTCTATGAGTTTGGCATTTTTAGATTTGACTCATAAGTCATACGATACAGTATCTGTCATTTTCTGTGTGGCTCACATCACTTTACATAATGCCCTGAAGTTCATTACACTGTAGTCAAAAAAACTATTAAGGGCAAGTTCTTTGAATCTTGAAGATACAATGTTTATGATATTCCAGAAGGTTACTGATTACTTCTGGATCCCACTTTCAGTATCCGTTAAATGAGGTTGTTAAAGACAGCTCAGGAAACATAAGATAATATTAGAAATATATGATTATATATATGGATAAGCTAAATAACATATGAAAACCACAAATAGTTTAGTAAGATCTCCATACCTTTTCCATCACAGGTCAAATGCTAAAAATGCACATTTATAGAAGAGAGTGGAGACATTTCATAAGGTAAAATAATGGGAATATAGGTTTTAACTCTGTCCCAATGAAGAAGTCCAAATAACGGTTAGGGACCAACATGGTTGACCAGGATATAAGAAAGTGGAGCATTACATTTCTATCTGTATGGGTGGGATTTGGGTAGGCACAAAATTCACATCTCAGCTTTTCTCAATTTTCAAAGTACTGCCACGGATAATAGCACACAAAACTTATTTTTCAATAAACAGGAGTTGACTTTGCTTCAAAAGCATTATCTCAACATATTTTTTAACAAAAGTTCATCCTTGTATATGTAAGCCATATAAGTAGAAAGGTTGTTTATTACTCTTCTTTGTTGAACATCTACCAGCCTAACAACAGGAAAATATTCAATACCACACATTTACTGACTCATTACTGGTGCATATCCTATGCTAAGGACTGTAGGAATGTGAACTGACATATATATATATAAATAGATAAAGCATATAATTTGATAAAGAATGTACTAGGTGTACTGGATGTTCTATAGTTGAAAGAGGGCAGAATATGCCTCTGAGAGCAGAAAGGTAATCCACCACGTGAAAAGTGCACCCCCTACACCAGGAGATTAAGTGGCATCTTTATCATCAGGGAGAGGGAATTTAAGGCCAAGAAGGCTATATTAAAAAATCTTGTTAATTCCACACTAATTTACTACCCCAAGGTCAAGACTTTTTGTCTTGTCAATTCTTCACAAATTTATGCTGCCTGATTTGGTCACTTCTTTGAGACTAATATTTTTATGGAGCTCCCATATGTAGGAAATTAAATTTGTTGTTCTCCTGTTAATCTGTCTTATATCAATTTAATTATTAGGCCAGAGAAAGAATCTAGAAGGGAAAAGTTTTCCACCTCTACACAGTCAAAAAACACTGAAATGTGGGTTGTTGGCATGTACTTAAGAGAAAGGAACCAAACAATGACTAATGAAAAAAGCAATATGTAAGATTATCATGTTTCTAAATGGAAGGTAGAGGGGATGTTTCAGAAATGGAAGAAACAGAGTGAACAATAAAAAGGAATTAAAAATAATACCAAGTAGAAAATCTATTTGAATTTAATTAGACATCAGTTCACTGGAGGAAGGTGTAGACTCAGAAGAATCATAAGCAGAGCCTTAGAATAAACTCTGATAAACTTCTGACATTGATCAATTTGTTAAGTAGTGAAGAATTGAAAGTTCAGCCTTTGCGGCATTCATGGCCAGGTGAGGGTAATACGAAAACAGGCTAATTAATCACATAGCCCAGAAGAGCAAAAGCAGAGTCTTTAGAGATTAAAGTCCCAACAGTCACCAGGTAGAATAAAATGCCATCTACTTATTGTTCATGTACCAGAAATAAGAACAAAAAGATGCTCATTCAGGTAAGTTTCTAAAAACTAAATTTTTTAAAAAAATATATAGACTGGAAATCACCTTACTTTTCTTGGAAAAATTAAAAATCAAGTATTAAAGAATTTATAAATGAATCATTTTATGTCTGCTTGTCAGTTAAATAAATTCTGCAAGCTATCATCTAAACAATGATATTTCTTTATTAGACCTATATAGATTTCACTTCATTTGTCATTTGTATAAGGATAGTAAAGCTTTTACCTATTTATATTTTAATCAAGGTCAATAAGTATGCCATCACTTCCTATCACTGTGTAAGTAATAGTGTACATTTAAAGTGTACATTGGCTCTAGTTTTATCAAAAATAATAGAGATAACGCATTATGAATACTAACATATACATATTCAAGTCAATATATATCAATGCCATAGCACTTAAGACTTGAAAGATAAAAATGAGACCACCACTCACATTACCAGTTTTGTTATCAACAGATACATACATACACATACATAATGTGTATATAAATAGATGACAGAAGACAGTATATCTCAGAAACATTTGTTTTTCTTTGCTGTTTGTTTTAATGGAAAAGACAACTTAAAATTCAAAGATATGTGAATTTCACGTGATAGTCTGTTGTTCCCACTTCTTTCTATCACTTCTCTTTGTCTATCAAGGTATTTGTCTTATAGCAGAGGTCAGTCATACACATGGATTCTAAGTGCTGTAGGAAACCAGTGAGGAAGAGTGATAGAATAGTTGTATAAACCAAGTTCATATTTCAGTAAACACTGAAGTCAGCATACACCAAAATCTAAACCATACTAATTTTCATTTGTTATCTACAGTATCATGGTCAGTGATAAAATCAATTATATTTCTTCAATAAAGCAATTTAAACTTTTTCTTTTTCTAACTCATATTATCCAGTATCTTCTGGAACTTTCTAAAAACTTTGTCGTTTCTCTTATATTACTTTGGCTGTAGGGTGAGCTTTCAGGTTATTTGGATCTACTACTTGACATTGGACAACAGAAGCCAAGACAAGTAATATATCTCAGGAATGACATGCATTTAGAATTCAAGTTTATCAACTTCCTATCCCAAACATTTTTAGTTTTTTATAACACAGCAATGCTTCTTTAATAGGGACACTCACTGGGCTCTTTTCTGAGTGTAAAGAAGACAATATAAAATCATGTTTTGTCTTATGGTGTTTTGGGTACCCAAAAAAGCCAAATCCTGATCTACCATTTGCTTGATCATTTTTGAAAGCAGTGTAAAACAAGCACAAAGAAGAATGGACAAAGAAAACTGCTCCTCCTTGGCTGAATTCTTTCTCTTGGGAATTATGGATAACTCTGAGGTCAAAGTGACTCTATTCACCACCCTCCTACTTATTTATCTCACGAATCTTGTGGCAAATCTCGGAATGATTATTCTAATTAGAACAAATTCTCAGCTTCACACACCTATGTACTTTTTCCTTAGCCACCTCTCTTTCTGTGACCTCTGTTATTCCACAGCAATTGGGCCCAAAATGTTGGTAGACCTTTTAGCCAAAAACAAATCAATCCCCTTCATTGGCTGTGCTCTGCAATTCTTGACCTTCTGTATGTTTGCTGATTCTGAGTGTCTACTGCTGGCGGTGATGGCCTTTGATCGGTACAAGGCCATTAGCAACCCCTTGCTCTACACAGTCAACATGTCCAGCAGAGTGTGCTCTCTGCTCATGGCTGGGGTTTACGTGCTGGCAATGGCAGATGCTCTGATACACAAGACACTAACATTCCGGTTATGTTTTTGTGGATCCAATGAGATTAACCATTTCTTCTGTGATGAACCCCCTCTCCTATTGCTTTCTTGCTCAGATACACAGGTCAATGAGTTAGCAATATTCACCATTTTTGGCTTCATTGAACTGAGTACCATTTCAGTAGTCCTTGTCTCTTACTGTTATATAATCCTATCAGTCCTGAAGATCCACTCTGCTGAGGGGAGGTTCAAAGCTTTCTCCACCTGCACCTCCCACTTAACTGCTGTTGCAATTTTCCAGGGAACCATGCTCTTCATGTATTTCCGGCCGAGTTCTTCCTACTCTCTTGATCAAGACAAAATGACCTCATTGTTTTACACCCTTGTGATTCCCATGTTAAACCCTCTGATTTATAGTCTACAGAACAAAGATGTGAAAGAGGCTCTGCAGAAACTTAAAAATAGCAAGTGGTTTCATTGAAAATTTATATGTACCTATTTTTCCCCCAATCTTACACTATAATTTGTGAAATTCAGAGTTGCTTTGATTAATGTGGTATGATCCAAGCAGTATTTATACCATTTTCCTGCCATAACCAGATGTGTCATTCCCTTAGTACTCCATTGTTCATTTTATTTAAAAAAAATTTTTTAATGTCTTTTATGTATTTCTGAGAGAGAGAGAGAGAGAGACAGTGTGAGCAGGGAAGTGTCAGAGAGAGAGGGAGACAGAGAATCTGAAGTAGGCTCTGGGCTCTGAACTAGCTGTCAGCAAAGAGCTCGGCACAGGGCTCGGACCAAGGAATTGTGAGATCATGATCTGAGCCGAAGTCGGACACTCAACAGACTGAGCCACCCAGGCACCCCTTCATTGTTCGTTTTATGTCTTGAGTTTATACTTGGTACTCCTTATTCCTGGAAAATTTCTGGACTCCTAGTTTGCCAAACTTGTGTTTCTTCAATCTCTCATTTGTGTATGAATCTGATTTTCTATATGCTATTGACAGTTTTCTAAGTATATAATGCACTTCTATGTGTTTTTGTATTTTATGGGGAATCTAACAGCTTTATGTTAATGAATCTTGTCATCTAATGGAAACTGATGAAATTTGGGGGTGATGATTGGGGTCCAGAGCGGAAGGCCAAGAAAGGGTTCATGAAGACATTTTTGGTACAAAAGTGTGATTTTATTAAAGCACAGGGACATGACCCATGGGCAGAAAGAGCTGCCTGGGACCCTGTGGAAAGACTGATTATACACTTAGGAATTGGGGAAGGTAAACTCAAGGGGAAGTTTACAAAGAGACTCTCATACACTAAAGAAGACTCACAGGATACTGGAGGCCAAGCTATTGTCAACCTAAGGTTGTTTTTCCCTTTAGCAAATCATTAGCATTAAGACAGTGGGGAGATCCTAGTGAAATTTTTACTCTGCCTGCCTCTAGTAGTCAGTGGGCTGCAGGTTATAAGGTGATTGAATTTTTCCTGCCATTTCCTTCTTACCTCTGTTCCCTATACGACTATGGAGGGGTGATGTTGGGGCTCCAGGAAAGGAGTCTACAGGTTTCTTGAGATTAGGCTATTGATATTACTTTTTTCTTGTAATTTACCAGAACATGTCCTATATGACTGTGATCTCCATCATTAACCATTTGTTTTCTCTCCTTTCCTTTCTTCTTGAGTAGCTAGGAGTGCCTGAGGAATATCACACCTATCCCACAGGGTGGGGGGAACGAGATGTTAGCTCCTTTTTTTGCCCTTAGCCTACCTATGCTCCCCCATCAGAAGTGATGTATATTAATTAAATAATAATTAAATTAATAATAATTAAATTATCATTCAAATTATTTATAATAAACAGTAATTATGCCATAAAGTAAAAACAAAACACAAAAAACAATGAACTGAGCACTATAAAACCAAAGCACAATGTTCAATTACAGTGAAGAATGTTGAAAAATGCCTCCTGGTAATGGGGACAATCTGGGATCTAAAAGATAGATAGGAATTAGCTGAGAGATGCAGGTAGAAGAAAAAGCACTCTATGCGGATGGATCATCAACTAGAGGCTCTCCAGGGGACTCTACCATTTCATTTCTGTGGAATTAAAGAAAACCAATGTGGCTGGGTTATAGTGCTACCATTCACAACTCAGTCACTTCCTCTAGGGGCTTTCCTTCCCTCCAACACTTGCTAAGCTTGGTTCCTATACCACCCTGAGCCTGGGAACTTTGTTGAATCCATGACTCTGTTTCCTAAATCATTAGCTTCAATGTGGGGAAATGAATACTCAGAGTTTAAGGACTGTGTGTTTTTATCCCTGGACTCAAGCACCACTATAACATCTAGGGAAAGGAAAGAAGAAAGAAAGAAAGAAAGAAAGAAAGAAAGAAAGAAAGAAAGAAAGAAAGAAAGAAATCCAAAAAAGTTAAATTTTGTTAAATGTTTATTCATGGGAGGCAAAAGAAAAAAATTGCTGAGGTCGAGTATATGTCTTAAATATATTTTTGAATCATATATGTAAGCACACTAAGTAGTTGTGGATGCTGAACTTAAGGGAAAGATAAAGACCTACAAAATACTTGGAAAATAATTAAACCAAAGGGCTCTTGCTTGGGTGTTAACCAAGATATTTGTAACTTGGCTCTGCTTTAGTTTACTGATGATCAAATCATTGAAGAAATTTCTTCAGTAAGCCTGGATAAAGATATGCAATTGCAGGACCAAAGAAGAATCAGGGACACTCTTAAAAGTCTGCTACAATTATATAAACTAAAAGTCACTCAATGTCTAGGTCTACCTAGGTGCCATTGTACAGGGCTTCTGTGAAAACCTTTCAGATTGCCAGTAAAGCCCAGGTAGGACAGTAAGACTCTTCTCTTGTCCAGGGTGATATTTTTTCTGGGATTCTGAGACATGGTAGGGGATAGTATAGAGGTAAAACAAAGAAGAAACAAACAGACAAACAAACAAACAAAACAGGGGATGCTTCTTTTAGTTATGATATCTCCTCAATTTTCTTATGTTTTATTTGAAATTTTACCTTTGAATTAGGTATTGTCTTGAAAAGAAGCATGGCAGAAATGCTTTTAAATCAGGCTTAAGCCCAAGCACAGATGGGTGGCATCTCAGAAGCATAAAGATGCCATCGACTAGCATACCACTTTCCCATAAGACAACTGTAATGTACTTGATCTACAACTTGGCTCCTCCAAGCAAATCTAAGTCTAATGTGTGAATTAGAGAAGAAAATGATAAATCTATTACATGAGGTATTTTAAGTTCAATAAAAGGGTGTCTAAAAATGGAATTGACTGATTTGTAAAATCTGTGAGATCCTTATGCCTACATTTGTGACAGCAGAAGGTGAATAATCACATAGTGTAAACTTAAAGAAATTAATGATAGAAGTAGGGGCCTGGGCTAATGATCTGAAGGAGAGTCATATCTTCGTTTTCCTTAGAAAGAGAATTCCTTAGTCAGAGAATGCTAGTATCAAATACTTTAATCAAATTCATCCTATCTAATTCATAAACCAATTCCTTTACTCTCTCCATAATTCATATGCTTCTCACAGTATAGCCACCTTCATTTGGTGGCAATTATAGTTCAAGTAAGACATTATCAATGTCTGTAAGTATTGAGTCAGTATTATAGGTCTATTTCTTAAGAGTTCTGTATTCTGACCAAGAACGGATGGATATCCCTAAATATAAATGTTACCAGTGATGAAAGATTAGAAAACATGTATAATGATACAAGCAATCAGCTCCATACTGGGGAAGAGCTGGTTAAGAAAATTTATTAAATCAGAAGAGTAATAATTCTCACCAATTGGTAATTGCATAGCCCTTTCTGAAGAGGAAACAATTTAACCTAACTTGAACTCTGCAGACATGCTGGGAACTGGAAAAGCAATGGCAGCAAAATTAGGTCTGAATCTCTACCAACAATCACAGCAATTGTGACCTTCGACAAATCATTTTCCTTCTTTGGGCCTCAGATTCCTCTCTGTCAAAAGAAGGCTTTAAACTGAATGATCTTTATTGTGTATTCCAGATACCACATTCCATACTCATACTGATATGTTTCTACAAATGCATAATGTATGAACCTGCTTCTATCTTTGGGGAGATTTTAAATATAACAGATGGATGGGACTGCAGTACAATCTCAGGCTAATTTGACCTGAAATTGAATTGGCAATAATGGCAGATAGCACTGATTGCAAGAGCCCCCACCCTCTTAAGGTGGACCCATTCAACTGATTTTCTATTCTTCATATTCTTCATTTTGACTTTAAGAGACATCCCATATAAAAGTGAATATCCAACTTTTATTTTTAAAAAATTTTTAATGTTTATTTATTTTTGAGAAAGACAGAGTGCCAGCAGGGGTGGGACAGAGAGCTCACTAATAATGTATAAATCTAAATTGACATACTGCTTTGGGAAATTGTATGCTAATATAAGGTAAATATAAATTTTACACACACACACACACACACACACACACTCCTATTCGTGGCTTTATATATAAGATAAATAAGTGTGTCTCCATCAGAAGACATGTGTAAGAATGTTCACGTTAATATTATTGGACATAGAGGTGCCTGCATGGCTCAGTTGTTTGAACATCTGACTTCGGCTCCAATCATTATTTCACATTTCTCATGAGTTTGAGCCCCACAGTGGGTTCACTGCTGTCAGCACAGAGCCTGCTTTGAACTCTCTTTCTGCCCCTCCCCCACTCATGCTTCGCTCTCTTTCTCTGTCTCTCAAAAATAAATTTAAATAAATAAGTAAGTAAGTAAGTAAATTACTGTCTTTTTAGGGGCGCCTGGGTGGCCTAATTGGTTCAGCATCCCACTCCTTGTTTTGACTCAGATCATGATCTCACTGGTGAGCTCAAGCCCCACATCTGGCTCTGCACTGACAGCATGGAGCCTGCTTGGGATTCTTTCTCTACCTTTCTCTCTCTGCCCCTCCCCTACTCATTTTCTCTCTCTCCCAAAATAAATGAATAAACTTTAAAAAAGTACTGTAATAAAGCAAAGTGTCTTTTTAACCTCTAAGCCCTTATAATATTGTTTTCAGCAACAAGGAGACTGATTCCTTGGTATCATTATCATTCACTGAGCTTATTCACAAAAGCCCATGACTCACAGCCATGCAACTACTTGTGAAGGAGAGATTTTATAAGCAGATAGTTGTTTACATAGAGTATGGTGGCATCAGGAAAGCCATTTAAATATATGTTTTTTCCTCACATGCTTGTCTCTGGTGTCTTGCATTGCAGCTGAGTCATTTTCTTTCATTATTTAAGAAAGTCATCTTCAATTAAATGCAGATCCTTTGAGATGTTAGTTATCCAATTTTTAATAATCATATGGTCCCTAAGGCTCAGATTTTAATGGAAGGATTTGAAGGAAGTTAGACTAATAGTTTATGGGGCAGTCAAGTTTAGGAAGGTAAATTTAGGTTCTATCTAAACACAGTGGAACCTTAACAGGTCAGTCATCCCAGGAGACAGAGAAGCATCTGATGAGAAAATGAGTTTGGGAAGGATTCATATAAAATGACCAAGTGATATGAAATATTGGACTCTGGTAGCGAAAAGTCAAGACAGAATTCTTGAGATATCTTTGGTGCAAAAGGATGGTTTTATTAAAGCATGGGGACAGGACCTGGTGGCAGAAAGACCTCCCCTGGGGTCATGACCTGTGACTGATTATATACTTTCAAGTTGAGAGAGGTTAGGGATAATGGAAGTCTCTAAGAAATTTGGAACCAAGGTTTCTGGACCTTGAGGGGTTAGTTATTGTTAGAAAAAGTTCACTTACTACTGTCTAGTAAAATCTTAGTCATGAGACCCTTCAGATGTATATCAGTGGGCCATACGCTTGGAGGATGCTTGCTAACATAGATCTTGGGAGATAGAGATAAAGAAAGTTTCCAAAGGAATGTCTATATGTTAAAGACTTACAGGATCCTAGAGGTTGGGCTAATGTCAGGCTAAGGTTGCCTTCTGTCTCTAATAAACTATTAACATTGAGGCAGCTGAGTTCCTTGAGGAAGGTCTCTCTGCCTATCTCAAGTATATGTCAGCTCTCTACAAACTGTAAAGAAATTTAATTTTTTCTACCTTTTTTGCCTTGTTCTCCACATCACAAAGACAAATCCCATTCCTTTAATATGAATCAAAGCAGTAAATATGGTAGTAAAATTTGAGGGTAATACAATTGTATCCAATGTCTTCATTTGAATGGGTGGCAAATTATTATAATCACTTAGTTTGAGCCTGGCTTCAAATAATATCTCTGAAGGTAGTGAATTCAGTATGTTTGTACTGTTATTATCACACAAAAAAATAATAATAAATGAAAAGTCTATTGAAATATATCACACAGAGTCATTTTTTTCCAAATCAAGAGTACTTGATTTTAATCCATGATGTGGTCTAGATTTACAGGAAGGACAGAAAAGAAAAAAAAAAAAAAGAAGAAGAAGAAGAAAAGAAAGGCTATGCTCCTTTCTAGTTCCCAGTGAGGACTTAGACAAAAAAAAACATCACCTGGAATATTTTTGTCCATAGACTGGTAATACTTATAAATTCATAAATTATTTTTTGAACACACAGATCTGGCATTTACTTGATTTGTTTAAATGAGTAGCATAACTTCAATAGGACAACATATAGGACAGGGAAACATTACTGTACACGGCAGCTAATAGACTTTAATGACACATATACATTTGTGCTTGTTAGTGAAGGAAAGGAATTTTCTTCTATTCTTCAATCTCTTCTTGCTGAAGTAGGAATTAAATTGACAGGAGACAAATTAACAGGAGAAAAACACACACACACAGTTTTTATTATGTGCTCACAGCGGCCAAATAATGAAATTGAGATCTAAAGAAATTATCAAGGCAGGCAGTTTTTATATTATGTTTATGAGGAGACCATACATCTATAAGGAATTGTCAGGATAAAGAGAACTGAATTTGCAGTCTTCAATTGGTAAGGAATTCTAAGCAGAATTTGGTGTGTGGTAGTAGATTGGTGAGATGTAATAAGCGTTGTTTATATGGACTTCTAGACTCTGAATTTCCTATGCCTGGTAATAAGGATGTGTCTTTACCTCCTGGTGCAGGGAGGGTACCTTTCAAATGGGAGATTTATTTCCTGTTTACAGGAGAACAGAGGAGAGTCAGAGTGTCCTTTCTGCACAGGCCTTCTCTTGAAAAACTTTTGTTTTAAATAATCAGTAATGCCAAAGTGGCACATTTTGGGTGGCCTGCCACGACGCCCATATTAGTGTCCTGCACTATATAAAGTATCACATGGAGCATGGCCACTAGACTGAGCACTACCCAAGACTGTCACATGGTGCAACATTAGAGTAACTACATTGCTTATATTTTGGGGCTATAGTTGACACATAGGTTACCTTAATTTCAGGTATACAGTTAGTGATTCAACAAGTCTGTATTTTATGCTATTTTCATCATTAAGTGTAGGTACCATCTGTCACCATAAAACACTATTTTAATTAATACCACTGACTGTATTCCCTACCTTGTGTCTTTCATCCCTGTGACTTATTCATTCCATTACTGGAAGCCTGCATTTCCCAGTCCCCTTCATCTATGTTGCCCATCCTCTCCTCTGGTAGCCATCAGGTAAATGTGAAACTAAAAAGTAAAACAAACAAAAAGCAGAATCAGACTTATAAATGCAGACCACAGACTGATGGTTATGTTACTTATTTTCTATGTGTTCCCTGGATTTGTGCAACAATATTAATGAAGGGTCTGGTTAAGATAAATGAAGCAGATTCTTTTCTCAATCTGCAAGCCCTTCCTATGCTCCCATCTGCCTTCCATTGCCTGTGACATCTTCCCTGGGTTTAGAAGTAGAACTTGGATGGTCTCTCAGCTTCTTAGAACTCTACGAGTCTGTAGGCTGCTGTTTTTGTACACTTAAAGTAAATACACTAGAACATTTCATGACAATAATTCAGAGGGTTACTTCTTATAAGAGATTTTTTTTATTACTATACTGTAATTGGGAACCTAACAAGAGGAAATGCTTTGGGTCAGACAAACATAATGCTTAGGGAACTCCAAGATAATTACTTCTGTATCATATTTTCAGTATCTGTATAAGGGGGTTGTTACAGACAGCCTAGGAAACACAATATTAAAAATGTATGATGATATATATGAGAATCAGTTAAACACTATATGAAAAATTCAAAGATTTTGTTAAGAAGTCCACAATGAACTACATATATATATTTAATGTTTATTTTTTGAGAGAGAGAGAGAGAAGCAGAGCACAAGCAGGGGAGGGCAGAGAGAGAGGGAGACACCGAATGTGAGGCAGGCTCCAGACTCTGAGCTGTCCGCACAGAGCCCGACGCAGAGCTTGAATCCATGAACCATGAGATCCTGACCTGAGCAGAACTTGGATGCTTAACTGATTGAGCCCCCACCATGAACTATATTAAATTCATACCTTTTGCTTTCAGGAACCCAGTGTTGAATGAAAAGATGTTTAAAAGACACATTTATGAAAAGGAAGGTAGAGACATTTTTATGGTCAGAAAAACGGGGAAGTCGAATTTGTCTCTCTGTCCCAGTGAAGGAGTCCAGGGAAATCAGGGAACAGCAACGTGGTTGACCAAACTGCAGGGAAGGGAAGCATTATGTTGACAGTGGTCAATGAGGAATTTAAATAAACTCAAAATTCTAGTACCTCCAATTTTCAAATCACTACCACAAATTACAGCACATAAGGGTTATTTTTGGAAATAAATGGAACTTGGTTTTGTTGTTAAAGCATCATCCCAACACTTTTTTCTTAAAAAATTGTCCTTGTACAAATGAAGTATCTTTGTAGGAACTGCTCTCAAACATCCTCCAGCCTTACAATAAGAAAATACTTTAAAAATATTTTAATGTTTATTTTTGGGAGAAAGACAGAGAGTGAGTGAGACAGAGCATGAGTGGGGAGGAGCAGAAAGAGAGGGAGACAGAATTCAAAGCAGGCTTTTGGCTCCACGCTGTCAGCACAAACCGGACACAGGGCTCAAACTCACAAACCACGAGACCATGACCTAAGCCAAAGTCAGACTCTTAACCAACTGAATCACTCTGGAGCCCTCAATAAGAAAATAATACACATTTACTGAGTTGTTACTAATGCAAATATTTGTATCCAGGATTATGCGAATGTAGAAAGACACATGTATGAATAGATAAAAATCATACTCAAGGATGAGTATATTAAGAATAATGGATACTGTGCAGCCATAAAATCATTGAAATGAGAGTAAATGACATGTAGTTGAGGGAAGAAACCAGACAATGACTAATGAAAAAAGCAGTATGTAAGACTACCAGATTTCTAACTGGGAAGTGAAGAAGATATTTCAGAAATGGAAGAAACAGGATGAACAAAGAAACAGAGATGAAAGTTAGTAAATAGATCTATTTGAAATTCATTAGAATCTGCTTTTACTAAAGAAGGATGTAAGATTCATGGTGGCCATGAACATAGCATTGAAATAAATTCTGTTAATTTTTGTCATAGATTAATTTGGTGATAAGAATAAGTTCAGCCTTGCTAAATTTGGTGCACCTTACATCAGGGAAAATATATAGCCACAATCTAATTAATCATGTTCACATAATAATGAGTGAAGGCAGTGGTTTTTTATTTAATTCCCAACAATCACAAGGCAGAAAATACACAAGTGCTATTGTGTATGTATCAGAGGTAAGGACAGAAATATCCATTTCAGGTAGATTTCTAAATGATTAAATTCAAAGAATTAAAGAAGAGAAATATATTTTTTGGAAAAATGAGAAATCAAGCATTGAAAAATTTGTAAAAGAATCATTTTGTACCTATTTACTTAGTTGAATCACCTACAATGCAATAGCCAAACAATTCTGTTTCTTTGTTTGGCTATCTGTGTGAAATTGACTAACTTCATTTGTCATTTGTTTGAAAGGTGAAATAGGGACACCTGGGTTGCTCAGAGGGTTGAGGGTCCAACTCTTGATTTCGGCTCAAGTCATGATCCCAAAGTTGTGGAGTTGAGCCCCACATTGAGCTCCACGGTCAGCATACTCTCTCCCTCTGCCCCTCTCCTCCACCTTCTCTCTTTCTCAAAATAAAATAAAATAAATTTAATTTAATTTAATTTAATTTAAAATGTTTAAAACAAAAGGTGAGGGGCGCCTGAGTGGCTTAGTCGGTTAAGCGTCCGACTTTCGCTTAGGTCATGATCTCGCGATTTGTGGGTTCGGGCCCCGCGTGGAGCTCTGTGCTGACTGCNCGACTCCCTCTCTCTCTGACCCTCCCCTGCTCACGCTGTCTCTCCCTCTCCTAGAAAAAATTAAAAAATAATAATAATAAAATAAAACAAAAGGTGAAATAAATGGGGTCACTTAAGTCAGGGTTTTTAAAAAATGGAGCTGGAGGACTATTAAGAAAATAGTCCTTGGGGCACCTGGATGGCTCAGTCGGTTAAGCGTCTGACTTCAGCTCATGTCATGATCTCACGGTTTGTGGGTTTGAGCCCCATGTCTGGCTGTGCTGACAGCTCAGAGCCTGGAGCCTGCTTCAGATTCTATGTCTCCCTTTCTCTCTGCCCCTTCCTGCTCATGCTCTGTCTCTCTCTCTCTCTCTCAAAAATAAATAAATAAACATTTTTTTAAATGTTTTAAGAGAAAGAAAATAAGCCTCACACACATCATCACGTGTAGAACCATGAACTTTTAACCTGGGACAAACCAAAAATATTCTACTGACTCAGCCTGAACCTTGATATCAGCAACTTGATACAGGAAGAGATTTTTCTTAGTGACTGCATTAGCAGCCAATTATATTCAGTCAAGAGCAGCTTTCTTCTGCCAACACCAATAAAAAATTCTTTTTTTTTTTTTTTTTAGTTTTGAGAGAGAGCGAGAGAGCAACCAGGGGAGGGGCAGAAAGAGAAGAAGATAGAATATAGAGTCCCAGGCAGGCTGTGTGCTGTCAGCACAGAGCCGGATGCAGGGCTTGAACCCATGAACAACAAGATCATGACCTGAGCCAAAATCAAGAGCCAGATGCTTAACTGACTGAGGCACCCAGGCACCTATCAAAAATTCTTTGTCACCAATGTATATAAAACATTTCCTTTTTGCTTTAAACACCCCTGACTTCTGTTCTTAGTGGGACATTTTTTGGGTGACTTCCCAAATCTATGTACCCTGAATTGTGATTCTTTGATCCCAAATAAATGTTCTTGCCTAATTATTGTCTCCTTACAATTTTAGGTTGACTTATTTACAAGGATAGTAAAGATTTGAATTATTTATATTTTAATCAAGATTTATAAGGAAACCACTTCTTTAATTACTTTGCCCTCATATCATTGTACATGGAAACTTATATCTGCTCTAGTTTTATAAAAAAAACAAAATAGAGTGGGGGACCTAGGTAGCTCAGTCTGTTGGGCGTCCGATTTCAGCTCATGATCTCTCAGTTCGTGGGTCTGAGCCCTGCTTTGGGCTCTGTGCTGACGGCTAGCTCAGAGCCTGGAGCCTGCTTCAGATTCTGTATCTCCCTCTCTCATTGACCTACCCTGCTCACACTGTCTTTCTCTCTCTCAAAAACAAACAAACAAACAAACAAAAAACAAAAAAACATTAAATAAATAGAGAGATANGGCTCAGTCTGTTGAGCGTCCGATTTCAGCTCATGATCTCTCAGTTCGTGGGTTTGAGCCCTGCTTTGGGCTCTGTGCTGACGGCTAGCTCAGAGCCTGGAGCCTGCTTCAGATTCTGTATCTCCCTCTCTCATTGACCTACCCTGCTCACACTGTCTTTCTCTCTCTCAAAAACAAACAAACAAACAAACAAAAAACAAAAAAACATTAAATAAATAGAGAGATACATATTATGAAACTAATATAGATTAATCCAAGTCCATACGGGTATGTAACTCTAGAAAATCACATCAAACCAGTACCCACATTATAGTGTTTTTTTATCAACAGAGACGCACACCCATAATGATTAAACAAATACAAGAAACAAAAAACCCTATATATTGCAGCAACATTTATTTTTCCTGTTCTCATTTTCACTTTAATAAAAAAGTCGACTTAATATCCAAGGTATGCAATCTTATGCATCATAATCCGCTGTTCCCACTTCTCTTTGGTTTGTCAAGGAGTTTGTCATATGGGCAAGGTCAGTCACACAAATGGTTTCTAAATATTGTGGTAAACCAGTGAGGAAAGAGGGATAGAAAAGTTCTACAAAATGTGCTTCATATTTCGGTGAACACTGAAGATAGCACATGCCAAAACTGTACCATAGTTTTATTTATTAACTTATATTCAATATCATTCTCAGTGATAAAATCAATTATGTTCCCTTAATAACATAATAAATGTGATTATTATTTTTGCCAAACATTTATTAGTCCTGTACCTTCTGGTCTTGTCTCCCTGACTTTACCATCTCTTTCACATTATTCTCAATTAGAATGATCTTTCAGTTTATTCAAATGTACTACCTGGAATTGGGTTACAGAAGCCAAGACAAGTCACAAATGTCAGGAATGATCTATTAGAATTAAAGTTTATCAACTTCAATCTTAGACATTTTTAGTTGTTTTCACAAGATAAAAATGCCTTTTTAAAAATGGCATTTGTTGGGCTGTTTTCTAAGGCTAAAAAAGACAATTTACAGAAACAAATCATGTTCTGTCTTAGAGATAATACTTTTTGGCTATATGTAGAAGAGCCAAATTATGAACCATAATTTTCTTGAGTATTTTTGTAAGAATTTGCAACAAGAATAAAGAGGAAGATCAGGGTAAATTGATCCCCTTGGTCTGAATTATTTCTCTTGGCAATTACCACTAACTGGACACCAAAGTGACCTTATTTATTGTGTTTCTAGATATATATCTCATTAATCTCCTGGAAAGTCTTGGAATGTTTTTTTATAATTAAAATGGATTCCCAGCTCCACACACAGACTTTTTCCTCAGCCATCTCTCCTTCTGTTACCTCTGCATTTGCACACCAAATGGGCCCAAGGTGTTGGTGGATCTATTTGCCAACATCAAATCAATGTCCGTCACTGGCTGTGCTCTGCAATTCTTCATCTTCTGTATCTGCAGATTCTGAGTGTCTATTGCTGTCAAAGATGGTCTTTGATTGGTATAAAATTGTCGGCAACCCCTTGTGCTCCTGGCCCATGGTTAGGATTTATATGGTGGGAATGTCAGCTGCCTTGGTACGCCTGACATGAATATTCCACTTATGTCTTCTGTAGGTCATATGAGTAATCATTCCTTCTGTGATATCTCTACTCTCCTATTGCTGTCTTGCTCAGATGCCCAGGTCAATGATTTTGTTATTTTTAACATTTTTGCATTCATTGAATGGAGCACCCTTTTAGGAGTCCTTTTCCTTTATTGTTTTATCAGTCTTGAAGATCTGTTCTGCTGAGAGGAAGTGCAAAGCTTTCTCCACCTGCATTTCCCACTTAATGGCTATTGCAATCTTCTGGGGAACTGTGCATTTCATATATTCCTGGCCAAATTCTTCCTCCTCCCTGGATTAACCCAAAATGAACTCTTGGTTTTACACTCGTGTGATTCCTGTGTTAAGTTCTCTGATTTATACCCTATGGATCATTATGTGAAAGAGGTGGTAGAAAACTGAAAACTAAAATTTTATTTTAAGTAGACAGTATAAATAAATATATATTTATATATGTATACATGCAAGCATACTCTTCTGTTTTCAAATCTCCTTTTATACTTCCATGTTATATTATATTATTAAATTGTCTCAAATATCTTAATCAATAGAGTATTTTACTATGCTACTATGATGCCAATATTTAGAGTTTCCTATACTTTATTGTACGTCTCCATTTTAAGTGAGCAATGCTTAATACTTGGAAAATTTATCAATCTTCATCTTAGTGTGCCAATTTTGCATTAGTTGTTAATTTTATGCACAAATTATTCTAAGAGCTAATAGTGTTTAGTATACAGCTGTTGCACTATAGGTGTCTTGCATTTCATGGTGATTCCAGTAACTGTATACTAATGAATTCAATAATGTAATAGAGAGAAATAAAATTAATTCATCAATTTTACAAATTATTCATGATAAACTCAAAATTTTCCTGAAGTGAAAAGGCAAGATACTCTCAGTTCAAGGAAAATGTCTACCTCTAGAGTGTAGAGGAGAAGATTCTTTGAAATTCCATTTCAGATCAAAATGGTAAAGAGGGATACAGTGCTGTTGGGGTAAAGAAAGGAATCCAGATGAAGAGGTTACAATTACAGATCCTGAGGTGGGCAGAACAATGCCTTCTCAGAGGTTATGTAGTTGTAGGGGAGCAAAACCTTTCCTTTCTTCCCTTCCTGGTTCTTTGGCTGATTTAATAACTAGGGGCACATTCACCCCAATGTGTCTAGCAGCACTATCCACAATAACCAAATTATGGAAAAAGCCCTAATGTCCATTGACTGATGAATGGATAAAGAAGATGTGGTTTATATATATACAATGGAATAGTACTCAGCAATCAAAAAGAATGAAATCTTGCCATGCGCACCAACATGGATGGAACTAGATTGTATTATGCTAAGTGAAATAAGTCAGTCAGAAAAAGACAGCATCTTGTGATTTTACCCATATGTGAAATTAAGAAACACAATAGATGAACATAGGGGAGGGGAAAGAAAAATGAGGTAAAAACAGAGAGAGAGGCAAGCCATAACAGACTCTTAAATGAAGAGAACAAACTGAGGCTTGCTGGAGGGGAAGTGGGTGGGGGGATGGGCTAAATGGGTGATGGGCATTAAGGAGGGCACTTGTTGGGATGAACATTGGGTGTTATACGGAAGTGATAAATCACTGGGTTCTACTCCTGAAACCAATACTATACTGTATGTTAACTAACTTAAATTTAAATAAATAAATTTTAAAATAAAAAATTTATATTAGATAGATTAACAGGAGAAAAACAAATTTAATTTCATATGCATAGGATCTCATAAAAAATATAAAACTCAAAGAAGGGGTCAGAGCAGGTGAAATGCCCAGAGTTCGAGAAACCCCCGAAAACAGACCACCAGAGACCAGAGTCAAAGCCAATCGGCAAGGGTTGTTTATTTGCAGGTTCGAACCCGGACCTCCGCGCACTCGTTGCCCGGTGACGCTGAGAGGCCCTGAACAAAGCCTTTGCAGCCTTTCTATAGACAGGAGTAAACAAGTCGTGGGGAGGGACAGGAGATCTCTATGGTTACAGGTTTGTCATTGGTTGATATTTAAATATGAACATATACCATATTTGATTGGTTCCCGCCATCAGGTTTTTGGCGGGATCCAATTACAACATTTAGGATACCTTTGAATTCCGCCAATCATAGAGCGAGTCTAGGGTCTTGTTCGGCGACTAACAGGTTAACTTCTCTCTCCCTAGGCCCTTCCTTCAGTAAGGCGGAGGGTGGCTGCTGGCCTTTCCTGATTGAGTGTTGCCAGGGTAGTGTGGAGGAGTGATGTGGTGGCCAGTTTCTTCGGCCTTGGGCAGTGTGCAGCTGCCTGATAGTTCCGGGGAGGCTGAAACTCAAGCCTTAAGCAATGGTACAGAAGCGGAAGGAGCTAGTTTGTATCTGCAGTTTCCAGCCTTGACTCAGACCATAGGAATGGTTCTTTTTTTTCTTTTTGATTAGCTGAACTGAGGGCGGTCTGAGGATGGCTTTAGCCTTGAACAGTCTGAGGCTTTTCCTGGGACTGGGGCTGGGGCTACGTGCAGCCCGAGGTTTCTCTTAATGGAGGACTCAATTTTTGGCTCTTTACAGGTAGCTTGTATATTTTTTAGACAAAGAAACAATACATTTTTTAGTGTTTGTTTATTTTTGAGAGAGAGAGCATGACTGGGGGAGGGGGGACAGAGAGAGGGAGACAGAGGATTCGAAGTGGGCTCTTTACTAACAGCAGCTAGCCCAATATGGGGCTCAGACTCACAAAAGCAAGATCATGACTGGAGCCATAGTTGAACAGGCGGGTGTTCAACCAACCGAGCCACCCAGGAGGCTGAAACAATATATGTGTGAAGAATGGACAGTACAAAGAAGTGTGGGATTGGGTTAGAGAATAAGTAAAGAAGTAACAGAGTTTGTTTATACAGCTTGCTCAGCCTTCAATTCCCTCCCTGGTGATGCGGATGTCTCTCTTTCTCCTGGTACAGGAAAGGTACCTTTCACGTAGGAAATTTATTTCTTTTCAGAAAGACACAGGGAAGTCAGAGTGTCTTTCTTGCACCTTCTGTTTCTTAAGTAACTTTAATTTAAAATAATCAATACCCAAAGTGGTATATTTTGGGCTGGCATATTCTGCCCCCTCTCCAAGTCCAGCATGGGAAGGACAAAAGTGCAAAGTGAAGGGTCCTGATAAAGTACATCCTTGTGAAATTCTCAACACAGTCACTTCCACTTGGCTCTTCTTTCCTTCTTCTGCCTTCCCAGTCCTGGTTAACTGATCTTATTAAATTATATAATTTACTCTCCTCAAAGCATCCTTGTACCTATGGCTCAGTTGATTTGACCATTGTCTCCGATACAAGACTGTGAATATTCTTTTTCAAAACAAAATTAAATGAGAGTATAATATATGCTTTGTATATGTATTTAATAGCTTTTTTAAATTTTTTTAAATATTTTTATTTATTTCTAGGAGAGAGAGAGAGAGCGCGCGNGTCGGAGGCTTAACCAACTAAGCCACCTAGGCGCCCCTGTATTTAATAGCTTTTAAGAAAATGTATATATAAATGGTTGTGGGTACTAAATTAAATACCTACATAGATACTTATATTAACTATATGGGAAGTAAAAAACATTCATCTGTGTACTTCCTGGATGTTTCCTTCTTTATCTGGCTCTGCTCCTGTTTTCCAATGTTAACCACTAGAAGAATCTTATTGAGAACATGGATATGATTATGTGTTTGTAGGACCATGTAAGACTCAATGCCATTCTTAATTACTATTAGAATTGTGTCCCTAAGTAATTATAATTGTCCTTGGTGAAAGAATTTCAGAATGGGAGCAAACCTCAAAAGGCTTCTCTGCTTTAAAATTTTTTTTCAATGTTTTACTCATTTCTGAGAGAGAGAGAGAGAGAGACAGCGTGAGCAGGGAGGGTCAGAGAGAGAGACACACAGAATCCAAAGCAAGCTCTAGGCTCTGAGCTAGCTGTCAGCACAGAGCCCGACTCGGGGATGGAACCCAGGAACTGTGAGATTATGACCTGAGCCAAAGTTGGACGCTTAACTGACTAAGCCACCCAGGCACCCCAAAAGGCTTCTCTGCTTTTAAAGGTGGCATTTGTGGGAAACTGACAAATTTGGGGGAAATACGGTGGTGGAAAAAACCAATGGGAAAGCTTCTTTTGGAAAAAAAAAAGCTTTAAGAGTTTCCACTTGTACCATATTTTCCCAATTTATCAATACACTTTTGCTAATCTTTCCTAAGAGCAGCATGACAAAAACCACTTATTAAAATGCATTAAAATCTAAACAAATCAGAAACTCAGTGGATTGATCTGAAGCTTCTCATTCAGAAGTTATAAATAAATATGGCATCATCCTTCCATACAGCATGTAACAGTAGTATCATGTAAAGATTGATTTGATCTGCACACCAGCTTCTTTAATCACATCTAATGAGTGTGAACTGACAAGAAGGAAATCATAAGCTAATTAAATGAGATATTTTAAGCTTATCTAAAAATGGAAGAAACCAGCTTGATTAATTGTAGGCTTCATCTTCTCAAAATTATATAATTGGAGAGTGAAAAATCACTCACTCAGAATGTTGAGTGAGCTTCATGACTTAAATAGGAGCTTAGGGCAGATGGCTGTACTAATCCTTCCATGTGGAATTCTACAGAAATAGGGAACACATCAAAAAACTTTGTGGTCTATTCTGGTTCATTTACTTCCTTCCTCATCAATTTCTTTCCACTCTGTACGTTACAATGTCCCCACACATCCATCAGGGACTGATGAGAGAATTATTATCCAGCGTCATAATACAAGTGACTATTGATATAATAGACATGTTGCCATCTCTGGACTCTTTTCCTTCAACCCAGTATCACACACAAAAATTATTCATAACAACCATAGCTATTGATAACGGCCATACCTCAGGGCCAGAAAACTATTATCTGAAAGAAGGAGTTTACAAGTAGACAGCGCCTATGTAGTGCGATGCTTAGGGGTACCTGTGGCACCAAGGGAATTGTTTAGTTACAGATTATTTTCTCACTTGTCTTTCTATGACATCCTAAATTTTACCTTCAGTCTTTCCCTTCATAGTTACAGGAAGCTATTCTCTATTAACAAACAAATTCCTTCAGGAATTAATTTAGATTTTCCAATTTTGTGCAGTATATTGCCACACATACTCCAGATCTAATGGGGATTGGGATTAGGCTGCATATTCTGGAGGGACGGCCATGTTTATGAAGTTGAAGCTCAGCTCCAGTATGAACAGAATGTAGCCTAAGGAAATTTGACCACCTTGCAGACAGGAAAGCACCTGAGAGGAAATGAGCATGGAAAGGAATCAGGAGAGGTGATCAAGCATGGCTCCACTTCTTCCTCCAAATATGCATAAGAGATGTAGAGAACAGTAGTGAAACACTCACGCAACACAAATACATCATTTTCTTGAGTTCATCTGATGGCAAGTTATTGGCAATTACATAGGTGGTTTAAGATTTGTCTCAACAATATCTCCCAGAGGAGTACATTTGGTATTTCAGTATCAGAAGTATCACGCAAAGAATGGCAACATGTTCAGAAGAAGCATTTACAATGGTTAGTAAAATCACTTTTCCAAAATTCAGAAACACACGGATTTAATTGAATTTTGCCTGAAGAGTAGTCTGGCTTTATGGAAAGCCAGGGGAAACTCCATAACAACAAATAAAACAAGTAAAAAAAAAATAGTAACAAGAGCAAAACCTATGTTTCTGTTTCCTCCAGGCGAGGTTTAAGAAGAAATATGAAACTACCTGAAGTACTGAGATATATAATCTGGTAGATGCTATGTACCTCTTACATTTTTGTCTGTTTACACAAATTTTGGACTTACAGACTTTGTGGCCATTAAATTAGCGATGTTAAGACTCAAGAAGTACAGGTGATTAATATGATTATTTTACATTTTATGGAATATCAATTAGCAGCAGTTGTTTAAAAAACACATCCAACCTATGCTTGTACATGCACAGCAATGATTCATTCACACATGATGAAATGCTGCTCGATCACAATACAGAGATTATCCCCCAAAGCCACCAGGTTATACATGTTCCAGGGTAACCAATTTCTTTACTCCTTATTTGCTTTCGGCAATTGTGCAATGAAGCTACCTGCCTCATCACTTTATTTTCACATCAATATTAGCAAAGATCAAGTGCCCAGCTAATATAAATAAAACAAATGACCTCCAAAATAGTAACCTTCCTGCTTTCAGTCAGCAGTGTTGGGACCCTACCTTGGTGTAGAATTGAAACTTGCATGGTTTCTCAGCTCTCTCAGAAATCTAGAAGTCTGTGCATCATTAATTTGTACATTTTCAAATGTCCCTTTAATGTAAAGACACAACAGTATTCTATAAGAGTACTTAAGAGAGTTATCCTTTATGATAGTGTTGTTTCATTGCATTATATTGAGGAATCTATCATGTGGAAACCCTATGGATTCAATGAAACTCAACGTCTATGGGACTGTAGAAGTTTACTTATTCCATCTAGGTTTCAAGTTCTTTTTTTTTCTTTATCTGTGAGAGACAGAGAGACAGAGCACCAGTGGGGTAGGGGCAGAGAGAGAGGAAGACAAAGAATCTGAAGCAGTCCCCAGGCTCTGAGCTGTCAGCACAGAGCCCGATGGAAGGGCCCGAACTCACAAGCCAAGCTGTGAGATCATGACCTGAGCCAAAATCCAACACTTAAACGATTGAGCCACCCAGGCACCCCAATTTCTGTGTCATATTATGAGTTGTTAAAGACAACTGAAGACACATATTAATATATGAAATATATCATACTATGTGTTGATAAGTAAACAATATAAATCTGACTATGGTAGAAAGGAAAAAATGCCTTTGAATAAATTAATGTACATTAATGGAAAGAAATGCATTGCCTCATTCATAATACTTTCTTATCTATAATGTACATTCTGATGCCATTTTTGTTTAAAAATTAAATATCCAATAATATAGACAATAAAATCTACTTTTCCCTAGGCAGTGAGATTATGGGGCCTTTTTGTTTGTTTGTCTTGATTTCTTGATTTTTAGTTTTATGGTTTTTGTGAGTTTGTGTTTTTTTTGCTAATTTTAAAACAACCTTTATGTTATTAATGTGTTTAATGGGAGACTGACAGTGGATGTGTGTCCATATGAATGTATAAATGTAAGCTGGTGTTTGTTTGTAAATTGTGGAATTAAACAAAATGCCTCTAGGAAGAGGAGTTAACATGAAATAAGGAATGCTTATTGACTAGAGTCATTTTACTACTACTAATGAAGTATAACATTTGGATGTGAGATAGAGAGGGACCAAAGGAACATTGTGTTAGAAGTCTATATTTTTCAATCACCCAGCTGACATGAATATCAGACAATAATTGATGTCGTTCTTTAAGTCACACATTCCTGAGAGACCAAGTATTTAACACTCAGGGACCAGACACAGAGATGATTATATAATCCAGCTCTTTCAGGAGACAAGGCTGAGGCTCCTGCAGACAGAACTGTGCACAACAAACAAGTCAATACTTCTGGGGAAGGTACTAATATATTTATTTTAATTTGTACTTTAGATATGTTTAATTTTTATCCTTTTTCAACTGAAAGCATGTTATAAAACCAATGGAGAATATTAAATATTTTTAAACTTTTACTTTAATTACTTGGAGCAATGTATTTTTCTTAAATATATATATATATATATTTGTGTATATATATATATATACACACACATAGATAGCAAGGATGACAATAAAATGGGAGCATGGATTATCAAGCTAGTTGGACATTTTTTATTATTTTAAATCTCTTCCTTTCACTTTTATATATTTTTTAAACTATATTCATTTTTAAAGGAAAACATTTTTAACTACTATATCCATAGGGACAGGTATTTAAATGAGGCCAGGCCACCAGTTTGGAAAACATGCATATTGATTACTAAATCATTATTCAGATATTCCTTTTCTGTCTTTCATCTCCATTATTCTTAAGTCCTCATGGAATAAAAGAGGTCATTTATGATACTGCGTACATCACTCATTGGGTAAGATAGAACCGTGGGACACAGATTTCAGTTGGCTTCCCAAAGACCACCAACTTTTTTTAATGTTTATTTATTATTATTCAGAGACAGAGGATTATTCTGAGCAGGGCAGAGAGGCAGAGAGAGAGGGAGACACAGAATCTGAAGCAGACTCCAAGCTCTGAGTTGTCAGCACACAGCCCAATGCTGGGCTTGAACTTACAAACTGCGAGATCATGCCCTGAGCAGAAGTCAGATTCTTAACCAACTGAACCACCCAGGTGCCCCGCCACCAACCTTTTTAAAGCAAAGAGAGGCAGATTTTAGAAATATTCTGTGCAAGAGTATTCAGTGAAAACAATTAAGTAACATTACACTTTCTAGAAAATTAGGTTGAGGGTACAATTCAGAAATGAGTCCATCTGAGGTGAGAGATTATGAACTTATGAGTACTTTTACCATGTGGCTTATACCACAGATCTGTTAGTGAATAGATCTTGTTGATTATAGTAAATTAAAGCAGATGGACTCGCACACGAAACTACATTCCCTTTCTTACTGCTCTGTCACCTGTGGTCAGCATCCAGCATCTCTACAATTTGGTCCCCCAAATTCTTCCTACTGGCTCCTGAGCAATAGCGACTGTTTGAGGAGAGCATGGTTAGCCTCAGCATATTCCTGTCTATCCACTCTGTAGTAGCACGCATGGGGACTCTTCCACTGTATTGTCCAGTAGCCACTACCTGCCTTGTTCCAGTGAGTCCTGGAGCAAACTATCTCTACCCCTTGTTTACTGAGGCTGGATAGAACATAGAATTAAAGGGCTGCGGGAGTATGTTACATCCAGGAAACTACCAGAGCTCTCTCCACTCCACTTTCTTGGATGATGAGGGAAAACAAAGGAACATATTCATCACCTGAAGCCCTTACTTAACTATGCTTCTCTATTACAGGATATAACTCATGTTTACAAAATTTAACAAAAACAGCCAACTTGTCAGAAGACCTGGATTATCTGGACTTATTAATCATGAGAATTATTGCCTCAAACTATGAGGATATTGTTTCCAATCTATAAGCTGGAAGTAGCAAAAATTATCATAAATACTATCTAGTGGTGTGGAAATAGCACGATTTAATTTGGATGAGAGTGTGGTACAAATTCTGTGTAGTGTTTTTGAAATGCAGGCGATATTAGCATCACTATCATGTTACCGACTTATACTGATATGTGTATATTTCCAGGATAGTCTGTTTAACCTAAACAGTCCTGGCATTGCTTGTCTCTTTTCCTAAATACAGAAAAATAGAAAGGACCAGCAGTGTAACTACTAAGATAACAAAATGATGTTAATCAAGGTTCCATTTCCTTCTATCACAACCAGGAATTCCCAGATCTCAGTGATGGCTATTGAGAACTGCTCTGTAATTGCTGACTTCATACTCCTAGGACTTTCTGGCACAAAAGATGTGCAGCACGGGCTCTTTGTGTTCTTTCTGTTGGTTTATGCCATAACTGTGATTGCCAATTTGGGGATGATCCTGCTAATCAGGCTGGACTCCAGACTCCACACACCCATGTATTATTTCCTAAGCAATCTGTCTTTCTGTGATGTCTGCTACTCCTCCACAGTCTCTCCCAAGATGCTGGCTGACTTCTTATCTGAGCAAAAGAAGATTCCATATAACTTGTGTGCAATTCAGTTGTATTTTTTCGGAGGCTTTGCAGATGTGGAATGTCTCATGTTGGCTGTCATGGCTTACGACCGGTATGTAGCCATCTGTAATCCACTTCTTTATACAGTCGCCATGTCCAGGAGAATCTGCATCCAGCTCGTGGCCCTTGCCTATATCGTGGGCTTTGTGGACTCCGCAATCCACACCTGCTGCACATTCCGATTGTCATTCTGTAATTCCAGTATGATCAATCACTTTTTCTGTGACATCCCACCCTTGCTGTCCCTCTCCTCTTCAGATACATCTATAAATGAGATAGTGATGTTCACGTTCATTGGTTGTGTGGTGGGGTGCAGCAGCATCACTGTCCTCCTCTCCTACATTTACATCATAACTACCATCCTTAGAATGAACTCAGCAGAAGGGAGATGCAAAGCCTTCTCTACATGCGCCTCCCACTTGACCGCCGTGGCTATATTTCACGGCACTCTCCTGTTCATGTATTTCCGACCGAGCTCCAGTTACTCTATGGACACGGACAAAATGGCCTCTGTGTTCTACACGATTGTCATCCCTATGTTAAACCCACTGATCTACAGCTTAAGGAATAAGGATGTGAAAGGTGCTGTGAAAAAATTAATCAGTACTTGAAGTTGGTTTTTTTTCACCCAGGAGTATTTTTTTAAAAGATTCTTAGAGGTGAAGTTCAGATCTTTTGACATAGATTCTTGCAGTCTCACCAATACAACCTTCTAGATGTTTTCTATGGTTTATCTCTGTACCTAAATTGAGTGTGGAGAGTCATTATTGATCTTAGTCTTCTGCTCAAACTAAGAAAGAGTAGTACTAGGTTCAACTGTTGGTTTACAAAAAGGATCTTTGTACACCTGTTCTCTCTGTTCACGCGTATGTCCCAGTGAGAGCTTGTTGGAATAGCAACTATTCTCCTCATGTCAGTTAAATGTAACTCCTTAAAGTTATAATATTTTTTAAGCAATGGGTTCAATAAACTTGCTCAGCCAGAAGGGAATGCCAGTGCCTTAAGTTGGGTATCTTTGCATCCTTCCTATGGACTGGTATAACCCTCTAAGTGTGCCAACAGAGCCCTTAGAAGTATATCAGTAGTAGGCAAACAAATAATAAATTAAAAATACCCTGCCCCAACTCAAAGTTCTGTGAATGCAACACCCTTTCCAAGATTGTTCACCAATCGTCCTACTTTGTTATCTACAAAGCTCAGCTACAGATACCATTTAAAACATTTATTAAATTAATGAATGAGTGTCGCCTGCAAAGCTGATGCAAGGACACTTTGTAAATTCACACATACACACACACACACACACACACACACACACTTGCTTTGCTAATATTATTCTAGTATGCTCATCTTAGATTAAGTCTTCTCACTTTTTTTTTTTTTTTTTTTTCCTAAGCTGAAATATCCATCAGGGATAGGGATCATGTGATGTAAAAATCTTTTTGGACCATTTGTTCCTCATCATTCTGGTCCCCGTTATTTCAGCAGACATCCCCAGGATCAGGTGCTCTAATTATACACTGCACCTCCTAATCAGTTCATGGGTTCCCCTTTCTGTGCTGACTCTGGGGAACAGAGATGGTGCTGCTGACAACTTTATAGAAACAGCACGAATAAGAGTTGGGGTTAAAGGCTAGTTCTGGTTCAAAGGCCACTGGAAAGAGGGTGTCATCTTTCTTAATGTGTTCATAGCATTATCCTAGAAAAATGTTTTAAAAACCTAAAATGCCTAATTGGTATAGTTTAGATGAAAGTAAGATTTATTAACCTAATAATGTGTTCAGTAAAAAAACAACAAAGTAATATTTACATAGAATTCTATTTGTAATAATTGATGATATTGGCTGTCTGTTTATCTGTGAAATAAATAAACAATTTTAATAATATTTATTGCTGAGTAGATGGATGTCAGGTAATTTTGTATCATTTGCCAAAAACCTAATTAATTGCAAATGTTGTTTACACTGCCATCAATTAAAAGAAGTAATCCGCTTATGAAAAACAAGAGGTTCTCAAGATTCATTTTATTTTAGGTTGTTGTCAAGAAGAGAATATAGAGGCAACTTTCTCTGGTTCCAGAAGAGGGCCATGGTTGTACAAGCTTTTTAATTTAAATCTTCNATATATATATATTCTTTTAGCATATAAAATGGGCTGAGTGTACCTCAAAATATCATAAGAATTAAATAATGCATTTAAAAGGTGCAATTTTCAGCAAGATATTAGTCTTGCATTACTGATTGAATAGCATGTTAAGAAAAATCGAAGGATTTCATTATCTATTGAATATTTTACAATCTCAAATAATTTATTTGTTGTTCATAGAATGTGCCATATATCAGTACCTCTCCATCATTGTCCAAATTCCTTCCCATCACAATGTACTTTAATGAAAACATACTAAACATATTTCTATCTATAACAATTAAGCTTTTTCATGTGATAGTAAATTGGATTCATTGGCCAGCTTTCCCATATGTGTGTAAGAATAAAAGATAGTTCTTTTTTCTTGTTTATCTTTTCATTTAAATATGACTTTAATTTAATAGCCTTTACACATGAGCAGAAAGCCAGGATTTTGTTTTTGTTTTTGTTTATGTTTTATTTTCATTTTTAAAAAACTGGTAAAGATGAAAGAGGTTTTAAGTTAAGAACTGGAATTCAGAGTGAGACAGACCTGATTCATATCTATATATTATCATTTACTTGTTAGCTGTGTGGCCATAGATTACTTGTCCTGTTGACACTCAGTTTCCTCATCTTCTTAATGTGGCTTCAATATACATATATGAATGTGGCTTTAATATATTAAAGGATATATAAACAATATATTGTTGGCGGAGATCAATGACTTGAAGATCAATGTGGTGTTGAGATCCTCCAGATGGTTTACATGACTGAAACTAGTTAAGCCTTTTGTATAAACTTTTAAGATTTTGGAGGACGGGAGTGGAGATCTACTCATCTTGGGGTTGCCCAAGTCAGGTCTTGTTAAGTAAGTTCATTAAACCCACCACCTATCAGTCTGGAGTGGTCTGCCTTTTTCTTCAGTTTCTGTGTGTGAGGAGGCCAGTTTATAAGCCAACATACACTTAATGACAAAAGAACCAATGTCCATCTACTGTGATGAACCTATACACTGTGGTGAACATTTTATGCTCAGTTTTTAGGATGAAGCACTTGTTTCTCATTGCCATCGGGTTGCCATTCCATTCATTCTTATTGACCACACTGACCAGAGTCCTGCCTCACCACTGAGCTATATGGACAAAAACCTTCTTGGAAAGATAGATTTCCACTGTAGTAAATGGAACTGTGATCCTTCTTTGTAACCCAGCCAGCATTTTCACTGTCAGAAGGCTTTCCTCTCTCATTGACCCTCTTTCCCACTGTTCAACCTCACCTTTGGTTTAACCCTTTTTTTTTTTAACACTTTCTGCCACACCTTGTCTATGAGACAAGTCCCAGCAGACCAACAAATGATCTGATCATTTGTTGGCTTCTCATCCCATCTCTGGCTCTCAGAGAATAGCCTCCCGCAGGAATTTCAGTACTCTGCTTACCAGTCAAGAGATTTCAGACAATATCTTCTCAAGGAAATAGATTATGAGCCAGACATTAACTTTGTCGATATTTGAAAAAAATTTTAAATAAACCGCCATACCTGACAATATCTTGAAATAGTCATGTGTGTATATAGTACCCCTCTGGAGAAGGAAACAAAAATACTGCAAGATAAATAGCTTCTGCCTATCCATAAGTGTATAATCTAAATCAAAAACAGCCAATAGCAAATGTACTCATGATTATTTCATGAACATTTACTCAGTATATATATATTAGGGAAAATCCTGTATAAATATGCAAGACATCAAATAAGGCACAATAATAAATGGATAAGTCTAGTAGATGGGTAAAACACACAGAGACAGCCACAATGTTAGATAAAAAATTCTGAGAGTCTTAAAAGAAGCACACTTAAGATTCTAGTGAGGTTTAGGATGTGACTTATCATCTGTAATCGAAGGGGTATCAGAAAAATATCAAATAGGAGTTAAAATTTGGGGAAGACTTTTTTTAGAGTGAATATAATAAGAAAGCTAAGTTGCAATACTCATATTTGCATGGAAATAAAATTTAATTGAAAAATATTCTCTGTAAGTTGCATTTTGTTTCATTCAGAAAAAGTGGATTGTGATTTTTAATGGCTTATCCAATATTGAGAATAATTGTTATAAAATTTAGGATGAGAGAAAAAAAGAGTAAGACTGCAGAACATAGGACATTATGTGAAGGGTAAGTTTACTCTTGGAAAATATATTAAAAATTTCAGCTTTAAAATAATAAAGAGATAGACTTAACACAAGTAATGTGATGGGGCCTGGCTCTGATGTTAGCCTCTGGCCCTATTTTGTAGTTGAGGCCTCATTACCCACAGATTTGGGGAACTTCCATATTAAACTGACTTCCTCAATAGTGAGAACCAAAGGTCAAAGAAAAGACATTGTTGAAAAGTTGCCAGGCTCAGTTTCATTCTTTATTATGAAAGCAATTTTTGGCTCATCACTTTTCTAAAGGCATTTTTGACATCTTTGTTCCTCAGACTGTAAATTAGGGGATTCAACATAGGTATAATCAATGTATAGAACACAGAGGTCACTTTGTCAATATCTGGTGAATGACCAGTGCTGGGGCGCAAATAAATAAAAATGAGGGTACCATGGTAAATAGTGACCACAGTCAGATGGGAGGCACAAGTGGAGAATCCTTTTCTTCTTCCTTCAGCAGAACCTGTCTTAAGAATAGCTGCTATGATGCAGACATAAGAGAGAGGAACTGCTAGAAGACAGATAGCTTCCACCAAACCGGCAAAAACTACCAGAACAATGTCATGCATGTAAGTATCAGTGCAGGACACAGAGAAGAGTGGGGAGATATCACAGAAGAAGTGGTTAATTTCTTTGGAACAGAAAGACAGATGGAAAGTATTAGTAGTGTGAATAATTGAGCTCAACGTACCCCCCAGAAATGCTCCAAGTGTAAGCTGGCAGCAAATCCTCTTGGACATAATAACACTATAAAGCAATGGGTTGCAGATGGCTATGTACCGGTCATAAGCCATGGCAGCCAAGAGGAAAGATTCTGTGTCAACCAAAGAGCAGAAAAAATATAACTGTGCAGCACAGCCCCTGTAAGAAATGATCTTTTTCTCAGAAACCAAGTCTACAAGTAGTTTGGGGGCAATGACAGAGGAGTAGCATACATCTATAAAGGACAATATGCGGAGGAAAAAGTACATAGGGGTGTGCAAATGGAAACTGGTTGTGATTAATAAAATCATCCCTAGGTTCCCCATTAAGGTAACAGAGTAGATAAAAAGGAACACAGCAAAAAGAACCCTCCAAAGTTCTGGATGGTCACTAAATCCCAAGAGAAAGAACTCAGTCTTCACAGTGAGGTTCTCCAAATCCATTCTCTGCAGTGCCCCTGGACCTCTGAAGTTGTGACACAATAATAATGATGGCAATATTAATAACAACCTCAACATTTACTAAAAAAATAACAAAGAAAACAGTCAAAATATATAGAGTAATTTTAAATCTACTTGGGTATCCTGATAACACCTAGGCATATCTACAGCTACTGTAGTATTATACATTTCAAATATTCAGATTTTCAATTTTCTTAATTAAATCGACAATGTACCACTTCTATCCTGTAAAGCTATTGTTTTCCATATTTAAGGACACACAACCATCAAATCAGTTGTTGAGCTCTACTTTCTTCAACTCCCTCATCTTCCACCAATGTCAAGTAATGGTGTCTAACCACATGGTTATACAGCAAATTGAATAAATAGCCCCTGTTCCTATTTGTGTTGTTTTTATTTTCACAACGGAGAGCATTGCTTTTCTCACTGAAGCCCTGTATAGGAAGAGGAACAGTAGTTCTGTGTTTCTCACCTTGAGATGTGGCTTCCGTTCTGAGGAACAAAAGAACTCCTAAGAGTTGTTTGAAATCCGCTGTTAAAATAGAAAGGAGAAAGGTCTGCATTAATATACAAGTGTTTGAATCTCAGCTCTTTCACTCAGACATTGGGAGACCTTTGTCAAGCTGATTAACCACTGAGCTTTAGTTCATCACCTATGACATAACAGGGATAGTACCTTATAATCAAATTATAAGTGTTAAATGAATTTCCTTCTGCAGTCTCCATCTCCTCACCATCTTGTTCCTTCACGGTTCTAAAGCTGGAAGCATGGCAATTCTGAGTCAATCTAGATGTCTGTTAATTTTTCTGGAATTCAAGCTACAGAACACAGCTAGAGAAACTCTCATGCCTACGAATTTGTTAAATTCAATTCAGGGAATATGATAATGATATCCGAGAATGCATCCATGCCCTCTGCCATGAATAATTGTACAAGATGTTGAAAAAAGGCTCACTCTGCTACTTCTCTACCTTTCTGCCTTTGATTATCCTTACTCTAATTTAGAAATCTGTAAGTCGCAGAGAACCGAGAGCCACACAATACATGTCTACAGACATGCACATTTTGTCGAGTGTAGAGATAATGGATTTCCCTCCCTTCTATGGAAGTAGCTAGTTTTTAAAATCTGTTTGTATATTTATTTGTGAACTTTTTTCTTTTCAAGTTTTAATATAAGTTCTAGTTAGGTAATATATATTGTAAAATATTCAATGTAGAATTTAGTGATTCATCACTTCTATATAACAGCCAGTGTTGAACGTAAGAGCCCTCCTTAATAATGAATTCTTGATCTATAATTCTTTGCATTATCTTTTGTACCAATTAGAACAACTTAATGAGTGAATGATAAGTTAAATCACAGGGAGTTTCATGTTATATTTGTATAAAAGTCACAACTTTTTAATATAATTTATTGTCAGGTTGGCTAACATGGAGTGTATACAGCATGCTCTTGGTTTCAGGGGTAGTTCCCCATGATTCATTGCTTACATACAACACCCAGTGCTTGTCCTAGCAAGTGCCCTCCTCAATGTCCGTCACCTATTTTCCCCTCTCCTTCGCCCCCCTCCCATCAACCCTTAGTTTGTTCTCTAAGAGTTTTTATGGTTTCCCTTCCTCTCTGTTTGAAATTATTTTCCCCTTTCCTTTCCCCTGGTCTTCTGTTAAGTTTCTTAAGTTCCACATATGAGTGAAAACATATGATATCTGTCTTTCTCTGACTGAGAAAACAAATGATCCAGTGAAGAAATGGGCAGAAGACATAAATAGTGACTTTTCCACAGAAGACATCCAGATGACCAACAGACACATGAAAAGATGCTAAACATCATTCATCATCAGGGAAATGAAAATCAAAACCACATTGAGATACCACCTCACAGTGGTCAGAGTGGCTACAATGAACAACTCAGAAAGCAGCAGATATTGGTAAGGATGTGGAGAAACAGGAACCCTCTTGCACTGTTGGCGGGAATGCAAACTGATGCAGCTACTCTGGAAAACAGTGTGGAGGTTCCTCAAAAAATTAAAAATAGAATTACCTAACAGCCCAACAATAGCACTACTAAGAATTTATCCAAAGGATACAGGAGTGCTGATTCATAGGGACACATGTACCCCAATGTTTATAGCAGTGTTATCAACAATAGCCAAATTATATAAAGAACCCAAATGTCCATCAACTGATGAATGGATAAAGAAGATGTGATTTATATATACAATGGAATACTAGTTGGCAAAGAGAAAGAATGAAATCCTGCCATTTGCAACAACATGGATCAAACTGGAGGGTATTATGCTAAAAGTCACAGTTTTAAGTTATATGTATATATATTCAATTATATGTATAATTGAATAAAATTGTTAATTTTTCATATCATACAGTTATTTCCCTCCTTTAATCTCTATCACAAACCTTCATAATTTTTTATGGGTCTCATTCTCTTTGGGGGTCTTTTCTTCTCACCATTAGAAACTGATTATTATTTTGAAAAGAAAAAGATTGGATAGCAAGGAAGTATATGCTCGGTGTTGTCATCAAGTCATCATATAAGCATTTGGATTCATTGGTGGCTTCCTCTCTTCTTTCTTTTCCTTTCATGGAATATCATGCCTTACCTTTTCTGAGGTTAATCCCTTCAACTGTGCACCCAGTTCTGACCATCTGCATCAATTAAGATAGTTATACTATTGCTACTACTCTTTCCTTCATAAACTTGCAGTACAAAACGTGGAAGTCCATTTTACCTTCAAAATTATTACTCTTTATCTATTTCCATTTATTTTCTTTCAATATTTTCTTATAAGCATCTACACTGGTTTCTACTTTCTCAAGTAAGCCTACTGAGATAGAATTTTTATCCCAACAACTTAAAACCCTTTTTGTTTCAATTCCAAACTATATCCTATTTGTCAAACTCAAAGATTTTTCAGTAGGTAATGAACTGTCTTTTCCCTATTTCATGTAATTGCTTTGACATCTCTTTTCTTCTTTTTAAAATAGTATTTATTTATTTTTGACAGAGTGTGAGCAAGGGAGGGGCAGAGAGAAAGGGGGACAGAGGATCTGAAGTGGGCTTTGTACTGACAGCAGAGAGTCTGATGTGGGGCTCAAACTCATGAACTGTGATATCATGACCTGAGCTGATGTCAGACACCCAGACTGCTGAGCCACCCAGGTGCCCCAACATCTCCTTTTTCTGTAAAATACCTTCCTCTCTTGGATTTTATATACTTCTCTTGATTTCACTCCTAATTTTGATTTGCCCCTGTTCAGCCTCCTTCATGTACAGTGGCACTTTCCTACAGCATCCTTCTTAACCTGCTTCTCTCCTCACTATGTACACTCTCCCTACATAATTCTGTGCCTTTCTTTACAACACCAAGTATACAGTGATAATTTTCACATAAGCATCTGTCCAACTCAAAGTGAGCTAATAAATAGTCTCATGTACATTTCAGTATGCCTAAAACTATATTTAATTACTATTGCTTTCTATAACATATGCTTATTCTATGATCCCTACCTTGTATGTGTATACATATACATATATATGTATATATATGTACCTCCACTGCTAGTCCAAATAAGAAACCTCTTCTTACCAAAAACCAAACAAGAACCATTGATTCAATCTGAGGCAAATATCCAATGTTTCTTTCTTTTTTAAAAAATAAAACTTAATGTTTATTTATTTTTGAGAGAGAGAGGGAGACAGAGTGTAAGTGGGGGAGGGAAGAGAAATGGGGAGACACAGAATCTGAAGCAGGGTCCAGGCTCTGACCTGTCAGCACAGAGCCAGACGCAGTAACGGACCATGAAATCATGACCTGAGCCAAGTAGGATCCTCAACTGACTGAACCACCCAGGCATCTCAGTGATGATCCCTTATCATCACTGACACTCCATTATTTAATGTCATCCCTCATTTTCCTCATTTGAACTTGTTACTTGGCCTCATTTTCTCCAATCAATTCCCAACCTACTTTCAAACATGCTACAAAATGAATCCATAAGCCACTGTAAGAATTACCTGTATAAAACAGATTTTGTATTATGTTGCCTGCTTTCTTCCTAAATATTTAAAGTATTCCCTGTCCCCTACAAGCTCAGCATTGAAATACCTTCAGTTTTCACATATATTCCCATTTTTATCTCATATACTCTATCTCACTTCAAACCCATTGCTTTAAAAAACATAATGTTAATTGGAAAAAGAGCTATCTCTGAGCTACTAGTCAACTCTTTGGAGTTCTCCTTTCCTGAAATACATATGACATCTTCCTTAGAAAATATCAACTGTCATTGAGTGACAGTTCATCTGTTCTTATCTACAAATATGAGAGATAAAATTGTCAGTTGACTTAAAAGTGCAACACTAGCCACTACTGTGAAGGTAAAAGAGGTAAAATTACAACCAGTGGCTAGAAAGGCAAAGGTGGATGGAATGCTTCTTTGTTGTGCCATACAGTCCTTTAGTAAGTATGAAGAATGACTGTCAAAAGTAGGCATGAAAAAAAAGAGATTCATCTTTCAGGCCAATGCTTAAATAATCTTGTGGTCTAAGCCATGGAAAACAACCACTTCCTTGCTTGACTTATTTTCCACTCAAATCCCTTATTTCTTTTTTTTTTTTAATATTTTAATGTTTATTTATTTTTGAGAAAGAGAGAGACAGAGATAGAGTGTGAAAGGCAGAGAGGCAAAGAGAGAAGGAGACACAGAATATGAAGCAGGCTCCAGGCTCTGAGTTGTCAGCACAGAGCCCAGCACGAGGCTAAAACCCACAGACTGTGAGATCATGACCTGAGCCAATGTCAGACGCTTAACTGACTAAGCCACCCAAGCACCCTCCCGCCCCCAATCCCTTATTTCTACAGAATCAAACATAGTGAAGAAATCATTTTTATAGAGAATATTTTCTTATAATGATCTTTCAAGGATGTCATATACTTTAAGATTAAAAGAGACTTTCAGGGTTCAAAAATGAAATGTAAAAGTCAAATGGAAGAATAAATAGAAGGGGAAAGGAATGCAAGACACAAAAATTAAGAAGACTGCAAAGAGAAGCCAAATAATCTGCTCTTTTATGCAACTGGCAGGTGAGGATGAAAATGGGGTTTTCTAAAAGGTTTTGTAAAATTATATATTTTACAGTCAGAGCTCTATATTGAGCCCTAGATGCTAACTTTCTAAACCATTTTTCTCTTCCCTCAAAACCATTCCCCTAATCCTACCCCAGTCCTGTTACCTGTATATTGATAATTCTTTGTATCAACCCATGACTAAAGGATAGAATAAATAATATGATATATAAATGGGTTAGCCTCAATTTATACCTCAGTCTGCCCAACTTAAAAAATAATAATAAGCAATGATAAATGTGTTTATAGTTAGAATTCTAATCAGAGAGTCCAATAATGCTGAAGATTGTCTTAAGAATATCATCTATGAAATGTGTTTTTTTTTTGTTAGTGGTGATAATGTTGCTTTTGTTGGAAATACATTGAGAATTAAACTCTGTATTATTCTAACATGTGTCTTCTCAAATCATCAGTTTCCGGAGTGTAAAATAAACGACTTTCTGAACATGAGCACTTAAAATCCTGCCTGATGTCCCAGGACTATGTGAAAAACTTAGTGAAGAACTTACCAGATCACTATCCTTCTTTCATTTACCTTACTACTCTGTTGTCAGCATCAATTCACTTTTCACTGGAAAAAATCAGTTTTGACAGTTAAGTATTTTAAAAATTGATCCATCGCAAGATTTTCCATAATCCATTTGGGCAGGCCATTTGTGTTTTTAAAAGAAATCTGTGCCTCTGTTAGGAAGGAATTGGTTCCTTAGGATAATTCAAGACCTTTTATATTTAACCTTGAATCTTCTGAGATTAGCTTTCAGATCTCACTTAGGATCCCAGGAACACACACTGATATTCAAATCCCAGTGGGAAAAGATATGTGAGCAATTAAACCGTTCTACTGAGGAATTGCTGAAACACAAAAACACAAAATGAAATGATGTAATGTGTTTTTCTATATCTTGAGGATGTCTCAAAGAAGACTATTTTAGTTTTGAAATGGTAGATCATTATATATAAAATTAGATTATGTTATTTGTTGTCTGATTTAACCATATCAGAGCAATTTATCAAACAGCTATCAGAATATTATTCTATGTGATAGGCTGGTAGAATAAACTGGAAAGAAGCAAAAATATATCTATCTAGCTGTTGAGAATTAGAAGACCTTAAAAGTCAAATATCAGTGAAAAACCAATTATGAATGAAGTTAATGACTCTGATATGTGTTAGGTGTGCATCTATGTGCAAGTGGAATTCTGGCCATCCAAGGCCAGAATATTTCAGAGAATCTTTACTTAATAAATAACTCTACTCTGTGAATATGTGTAACAGGCAGTGTTTTGGTTACAGGCAAAAAGAAGAAAGATAACTTGAACTGCACATTTAAGAATGCTGTCAATTACAGAATAGTGATGAATGAGAGTCGATAAAAGAAACAACATAAGCAATTACACAAAGATTGGAAAATGTGTAGCATAACTGTAGACCTGAAAATTAGATTTAGAGAGAATGTGTTGCTTCATGAAGAAAGATAAGGTTAGATCTGTATATATCTTGGCAATTTGACAAAGAAAACTATAAGCAGCTTTCAACTTCTAAATGCCCAGAGGATTTATATCAATAATAAAAGCTTATTGTGGGAGCCCGACAGTGACCACAAGAAAGCGTGGTTAGGGACACGGGGATGTGCCTGCACACGGGGCTCCCTGCCTGGGCAGATCATGCTTGCAAACAGGATGCTCTGCCAGGAGGCCTGCACACAGTATCCAAGTTTAATGGTCCGCTTGCAAACGAGGGAACATGCCCTCCTTAGAAATAAGGAGAAGGCTGGAATTGTGAGCAGGCCTCTTAGTAAACATGTTGTGGTCGCTTCCTCCCTTTGCTCCCCACTGTCCTTGAAATGTGTTTGGCTACTTGCCCTTGTTTTGTAAAGGAATGCATCTTGTAAATTTCAGTTTGTATCCAGTTACCAGGGTATAAAATAAACCGCAAGAGGGGCTTGCGTAGAATTGTTTCTCCGGCCGGAGTTGTGTCTGTGTCTGTCCTTTGTGTGTGTCCTGTCTTTGTGTCATTTCGTTCACAACACTTATTTCTAATAATTCCAGCAGAACCTCAGTTAAGTCACTAGCTCACTAACCAAACATGAACCAATCTACTCAGAAACCAGTCACTGCATCTCTTGATGCAGTGCCATGAACTTCCATGAACACTTCCCCAAATCCCCTTGTTTGGATGCTGGGGAACATTACCAAAAAGCTGTGACTACTGAATGACCCATGAACTGGACTCAGGCACTCCGAGGTACATCACTCCCTCTCTTGTCCCTGAACTGTATGTCCACTCTCAGAGGCTGCTCCAAGGACTTAGCCTTGAGACAGCAATAGGGTGTTAAGAGAACCTGCATGGTATATGTGACTGAGCCCAGTTATAGGAGCTTTTTATAAACTTTTAAGATTTAATGGGTGAGTGCTGGGATCCATTGTATCTTGCTCCTGCCCAAGGCAAGCCTCCTATGTAAGATCCCTTTGTTTATTAAACTGGAGCCTATCAACTTGGAGTGGCCTGCCTCTTCCTTCTAGTCTCTCGCAGCCCTCCAAATAATGGCGCTGGCTTTAAATTACACTTGAGAAGCCCCCGAGAGAGCTGCCAGCCAACAGTGCAAAGACAGAGGCCAACTAAGAATAGGGGAGGTTGGGTTCCCACCAGAAAATTGAGATGCAAATAATAAGAGAATGGGAATTACATATCAACTCCCATGGTTTGCAATAAGGGAGTGATCAGATGATATAAATGCAATAAAACCACTTAAAGAAATAGAAAAAAAAAAACCTTATGTAATTGATTTTCAGATATGTCTGGAGCATTCAGTGTTCCTCAATTATTCCCACACAATTGTGGATGTTATCTATGAAGTTACCTTGAGAGGGAAAAAGAAACCTGATATTTAATTTTTGTGTGTGTGCAGCTACATGTAAATGAGATTTTCTTTTTTTTTTCAATGAAATGAAAGAATCAGTCTCTCCATATGAAGTGTGCCTGTGTCTTAGTAGGATATGGAGACCAGTAATTATCCAAGCCCAGATGAAAGCTACTCTGTGTCCCCGAGACCCTAAAACTCAAGGTCTCTGAAAAGAACATTGCATTTTCTGAAGAGATCAGATTAGTAACTGGCTAAAAAGTGAGCTCCTGGGTAACTAACAAGGCTTTTCAAACACATGAAACTCAATATTGAGGGTCTCTCTGAAAAGACTAGAGCTCTTGCATAGTGATGCCTGTTAATCTTGTGACTCCTAGCTCAGTTGGTTTTCTATCTAGGTGAAGTTTGACAACATTGGAAGACTTTTTGCGTATCACAAAGATAGGGAAAAGTGGTAAAGGTATCTAATGAGTAGAGGCCAGGGATGCTGCTAAACATCCCCTAATATACAGGTGAGACCCCGATAGCACAGGATTATCTAGAGAAAAATGCCAATAGTGCCAAGGTGGAGGAACCCTGTTCTAGTTGGAAGACCAAAGGTGAGAGATGTTTTTCTCTTTCCTTCATCTTAGAACCCAAAGCTTCATGGGTGATGTGGGGAATCTCACTCCATTCACAACATTAAAAAAGCAATACAGAGCCATATGTTCATCACATGCACAATATAGAACTCCATTCTTAGTCATTATTTATTCATTTATTAAAAAGAAATAACGAGTAGCTGTCTTTGCTAGGAATACTGGAATATTTCTAAATAAGTCTTACCCTCAAAGATGTCCTTTTAAGAAGCATTAGTAAGAATGCATTTTATGGGCCAGGTCTTTGCAGTTTTGTTATTATGTTTAAGTTCAGTGATAACTCTGAGTCCGACAGCTTGTCTTTGGTTTATATTTGAGAGACTCAAGGTTAAGCAGGAATAAGCATCTTCCTCAAAATCACTCTTCAGGATATGACACTGACCCCATCCTACTTCACTGAGCAACAAGGACCTATCTTACAATTAAATCTGCAAGTCCAATAAAAATATAGTCAATACAAATATAAATTGAAATCTTAAGAAAATAAGAAAACAAAGGGAGTGTTAACATTGTAGGAACACAAGAAAAGTAATTGTACTTTGGCCTTTAAAAGGTGGATGTATTATATTTGAAAATTGCCTTTTTTTAAATGTATCAAGTTCTAATCCCTGGAACCTTCAAATGCCACCTTGTTTGGGAGAAGGCTGTTTGCAGACGTTATTGGGTTAAGGATTTTGAGATGAGGAGATTATCCCTGATTATCTGAGTGGGCTGTAAATGCCTTCACAAGTGACTTCACAAGAGAGAGGCAGTTTTTACACACACACACACACACACACACACACACAAAGAGTAACAAAGATGGAAAGCAGAGATGATTGCAGATGCCAGCCTTGAAGGTTAAAATAATACAGCCCCAAGTCAAAGAATGCTTGTGGCCACCAGAAACGGCAAGAGATGAGAAAAGCATCTTCCCCAAGAACCTCCTGAAAGTGTGTGGCATTCTTGGCACCTTGATTGGTTCAATGGCAGCAATTTCATATTTCTGCCCTCCAGAACTGTAAGATAATAAAGTCTATTGTTTGAAGCCACCAAATTTAGTCATCTTTTTTTTCCCCCCGAAGTATGGGAAACCAATGCAATCAATAGGTTTAGGAGAGAGGAGATTTGAAAATAGAGTTTATGCTTAAAATAATATGAAGCAAAAGAAAAAGTTAATTAGAACACAGAAACTTAAGGAAGGTAAGGAATCAAATACATCATCTACTTATTTAATCAAGAATTAAATATAGAATAGAGAAAGGTAAAATTAAAAATAACCAAAGTAGTATCAACAAATATTTTATTAATCACTTATAATATATCATATATAATTCTAAGAATTTAAGAGACATAATTTAAATTTCATGGAAATTTTATTAGAGAATTAGAGTATTATTTCTATTTTTTAGAAGAGATAGGTTTTTAAAATTGTTTATTATTTTATTAAAATACACTTGACATACAATGTTATATTATTTTCAGGGGTACAATAAAGTGATTCAACAATTCTGTACATTACACGAGGCTCACCATGGTAGGTTTGGTTACCATCTGTTACCCCACAATTTTATTAAAAATTATTGACTGTATTTCCTATGCTGTACTTTTTATTCCATGACTTATTTATTTTATGACTGGAAGTTTGTAATTTAAAAGCTCTAAAATTATAATATAGCAGTGGAAAAATAATTAAAAAACAAAAATGACTAAAAATAATACATAGACATTTACTCCAAAGGTCCACTAAAATACATATGCTATCAAACAAATGTATGTGCATTCCATAGAAAAAAATGAAGTCAGTTTAATGAAAAAGGTTGCATGCTTTAATGATGATGAAGACTTCTCTTTCTATGTGCACTTTGTTAGAAATATATAGATTTGTTCTCAAGCCAAGCAATAGAGTCTAACAATACCTCCCAAACCCACTCAAAGCAATTAGAGATTGAGAGCAGCACCATTACCAGGTGCATTTGAATTATCAATAAAAGAGATAATATATGGCTTAATAAGACAAGCAAGTGGAAAACAAAAAAGCATGCATAGTCACACAGCTCATAAAAAAAATCTTCCCTACTTTACTTTTCATTTACATCCACCAAAAACCAGCCCCTTGTTAAAAATCTGAGGTCTAGTTAAGAAAATAGTTTTTTGAAAGGTAATCTAGATCTCAACACTTTCCTGAGAGCTTCTTTCACATCCTTGTTCCTCAAGCTATAGATGAGAGGGTTCAGCATGGGAATCACTACTGTGTAGAATACTGTGGCCACTTTGTCAGTATCTGTACTGTTGCCAGAACTGGGGTGACAGTAAGTGAAAAGGATTGTTCCATGGAAGACAAGGATGGCTGTGAGGTGGGAGGCACAGGTGGAAAAGGCTTTGCGCCTTCCCTCTGCAGAGTGCATCCTCAGGATGGTGATGAGAATGAGCAAGTAGGAGGTGAGGATGATCATTAGGGTGATAATCTCATTGACAGTGGCCACAATGAACACCATGAGTTCATTCATAGTGACATCAGAGCAGGCAAGGGATAGGAGAGGGGGTAGATCACAAAAGAAGTGATCAATCACATTTGATCTGTAGGATGGGATCTCAAGAGCTAAACACAAGTGGATCAGAGAACACGCCATCCCGCACAGGTAACAGCCAGACACCAGCTCCATACAAAGATTCCGGGACATGGTGACTGTGTACAGCAGTGGGTTCCAGATGGCCACGAAGCGGTCATAGGCCATCACAGCCAACAGGAAGACCTCAGTGATTGCATAGGTACAAAATAAGTAGAATTGCACCATGCATCCCAGGAAGGAGATGGCTTTGTCCTTGCTTAAGATATTGGACAACACCTTTGGCACAATGATCGTGGAGTAGCAAAAATCCACAAGGGACAAGTGGCTGAGGAAAAAGTACATGGGAGTGTGAAGGTGAGAGCTGACCTGAATCACTGCAATCATGCCCAGGTTACCCAGCACCGTGACTCCATAGATGAGAAAGAACAGCAGGAAGAGGAAGACTCTCAGCTCGGGGGCTCCTGCGAATCGGAGGAAAATGAACTCTGACACACTGGAGCAGTTTCCTGTGTCCATTCCTGCCATGTGTCACGATTAGGAAAACAAATGATAAATTTTGTGTTTCTTCTAAAGAGCAAAAAAAAAAAAAAGAAAAAAGAAAAAAACAAAAACCCAGTTTGATATTAATTTCAGAAAAATATAACATCGATGTCAAACAATGTATTTATAAGATATAACAAAAATATTGTGGTCAAATAATTTGAAATGTTAAATGTCACAGTTTATCCCTCTGATCAAAATTAACTTTAAGCATCAGCAGAAACCTAGAATGATTCCAACTTTATCTATCATAATACACTGAGAAGGTCAAGTTCAGTTATTTAATGGAATTTAAAACAGATTCAATGATACATTTAAAACCCAAACAGAAATTAAAAATCTGTTCTCTGAAGAAACTTAATAAGCTCTGTCCAGCAGAATGACACTTACCCTGATTCTCTAAAATATTATTTTGTTGTTGAGTCTATCAGAAACATAGATTTGAAACAAAGCTTTCTCATATTCCATTTTGGAAAAGTGTGACAAAGTTTTTGAGGTTTGTGGCTCACAAAATCCTTTAAATTTTGATTATGTAACAAGAGACTTGGGCGTCTGAGTGGCTCAGCTGGTTAAGCACGAAGCTCTTGACTTCGGCTCAGGTCATGATCTCAAAGTTTATGAGTTCAAGCGCTGCATAGGGCTCCACACTGACAGTGTGGAACCCACCTAGGATTCTCTCTTCCTTTCCCTGCCCTTCCCCCATACTCGCTCTTGCTCTCTTAAAATAAATAAACATTTAAAAAAAGAAGGAAGAGACTTAAAATATACATTAAAAGTAAGAGATTTACCTATCGAATTAACTAAGTGGTTTAATCAATTTTAATAATAGTAATGATCTCAAAAAGATAGAATTCTTGAATACAGTTTTCTGGAAAGTCATGAGGCAGCATGAATCCAAAGTCTTAACCCTAACAATAGTAAAAGCTATCTGATGTTTTTTATGAGGGATTTTATTCTTAATAATCTGCTGGAAGAAATATTTATAGTTACACTGATAAAATTGTGAAAAACTATGTGCAAAACTATATTGCAGTACTGTTTATATATTAACAAAAAATCAATTCTCAGAAATAGAGCAAGTGTTAAAATGTTGTACATCATATCTAGGACAGAAAATTATCATGCTATTTAAAATTACATTTTGGATGTCTCAAGTTTTTTTAAAAAGATACTGAATAGTACACAGGGTATATATATGTAGATGTAAATAAGGATATACATAGAGAGGTATGAATGCATATGATAGAGATCTATCTATAACTAACAGATTAAGCTTTTTATGTTTTATTTTATTTTGAGAAAGAGAGAGACAGAGTGGTGTGTGTGTGTGTGTGTGTGTGTGTGTGTGTGTGTGTGACAGAGAGAGAGAGAGCGAGAGAGAGAGAATGGGGAAGGGGCAGAAAGACAGGGAAGGAGAGAATCCCAAGTAGACTCCACACTTTCAGCACAGAGCCTAACATGGGTCTTGCTTGATCTCATGAGCTGTGAGATCATGACCTGAGCCAAAATCGAGTCAGAGGCTTAACCAAATGAGCCACCCAGGTGCCCATGAAAGATTAATTCTTTACCCCATTAGAAAAGAGGTAAGTGAGGGGCGCCTTCGTGGCTCAGTTGGTTAGGCATCTGATTTCAGCTGAGGTCATGATCTCACTCACGGTTTGTGAGATCAAGCCCCCTGTTGGATTCTGTGCTGACAAATCAGAGCCCAGGGCCTTCTTCTGATTCTGTGTCTTGCTCTCTCCCTGCTGCTCCCCTGTTTGCACTCTGTCTCTCTCTCTCTCAAAATAAATAAATATAAAAAAAATTTTTTAAAGAGGTAAGTGAAAACTCTCCCATATTTTGTAAGTAGTTGTTTGGGAGAAATGGTAAAATTGTAGCTTCTGTATGTGGGGATCTACCACTGAGACCTTCCTTAAAGAGAAGACAATGAGAAGTTGAGGGATTCTATTCTCTGCCTCACACTTCTTGACAACAGGACAGGTATACTCATGACTTCTACACATGTGTGTAATGAAAACTGAGTGAAGATGTTCTAGAATGGAATCATAGCTTGATATGTTCCCCATATCTAGAACTTACTTTAAAGATGTGGAAACATAGTCACTTTCCTAAAATGCTGTTTTATTTTTTCATTACCTGACCACCAACAAAAACAAAATAAAACAAAATACCTAACTTGTTTCCCTATTTCTCAGTTAAACAGGAACATCAACTTGGTAAATTTTCTCCCTAATATTCTAGGCTGATAATAAGAAACTATTTCATAGCAAACCCAAAACAAATCCAAATGAATTCTTCTCCTTTTCTGAACAGAAAGACTTCACAGGTCCTGACTCTCTATGACCATCTCGCAGGCACATTAATGCAACTCGCAGCATTATTAAAATTAAGGAGCCCCTCCATGGTCATACATTTTTCTGAAAAATGGATGGTAAGAAGCAAGAAACAGAGGGGAGAGAGGGATGGAGGGAGAGAGAGAGCGAGAGCGAGAGAGAGAGAGAGAATGAAGAAGAAGAAGAGGGCTACCATTTGTTTATTCTGCATTCTTTCATACACATCCATGTTTGATATTACAGAGAAAATTGTTCTAAATTCAGCATTAACTGTATCTTAATATTGAAATGCAAAATCACTTTAAATAGTAACTTCACAGGAATATGGGTCCTGTTAAAACGTCATCTAATTAGAAGACTTGAGTTCAGTATATTTTTAAACCAATTGTTTACAGACAAAATATTTTCAATTCTATTTTCAAGTAACCAAAACCTAGTTTTAGCTAACAAACCTGAGAGGCTGACATTTTGTCCCTGGTGGTGAAGATGTAAGATGTATGTAGCAGGCAGACACTTACATATACTGTAATTTAAGCTCCTGGGGAATGGGCCCATTAAGCTACAAAACAATCACTAATCTCTACAGTATGACAAAATATATAAAAATTAAACCAAGATGACATGTGATATAACACAACTAATAGTAAATCTCTTTGGAATATCATCAGGAAATTTATTTTTTATATTGTTCCAATTTGGGAAACAATAGTTTAAAACCACACATCCCTCCTCACAGAATTCATGGTGCTACATGATAGATATTACATTAAGTGTTGTATGTGTTGGACACAGATCTTATTGCCATAATGACATAAAATGAATATTTCTTAGGAATTCTTCCTTTCTTATAACATTACACCATCCCCTAGATTCCTATAGGGCACAGTGACTAAAGCTGCATCAGAATTCCTTTAAATTCCATAAAAGTAATGATCCTACTGGTCAGAAAGTCATATAATAGCTCACACTTATTGAGCCCTTGCTATGTGTTGGAACCCATTCTAAATATTATGCAAGTATTAACTTACTTTTGCTTCCTAGTAACCGGCCAGGAGAACAATTCCAGTTTTTATGCCCATTTTACAAAGGAGATAAGGGGACACCGGTGGCTGAACTTAGATAAACTCAAAATAAATTGCCAATAAAGGAAATTGAAGCCCATCTGGTTTTCCACCCATTTGAATACATGGGGAAAAAAATAAACCTAGAGTGAATTCTGGAACTCCGTTTTTTTCTAATGCATGTGCAATACTGGAAGCCGTCAAATGGGACCACTCAGATGTTTCTTCTAGGTGTGTTTTTCTGACTTTAAAGGATGACTCTAGGCCACAGTATTCTATTTGTGTAGAATACTGTGTATCGTTGGCTGTGCCCATAAATTTTTAAAGATATATGTGGTCAAGATGTAATTTCAAGTCAATAAATTGGTATCCTCTCAACTACCATATAATATGTTCCTAAAATTGATGTGTCAAAGACTGCACCCAAGGCTGAGGAGACATCCATCTGGTTCTCCACCTCCATCTTTCTATGTGAGCGATACATTACGTTGTTTTTCATATATTAAGCCAACCTTTCATTTCTGAGATAAGTCTCCCCTGATTGTGGTTCATAATATTTTTATAAATTTTATTGTATCTCTATTTTATTATTGGATATCATAGCTTGTTGAGAATTCTTGTGTTTATATCCATGAGGCAATTTGGTTTGTGTCTTCTTCTGTGTGTTGTCTTTTTCTGACTTTGCTATTAGGATGTACCATAATGAATAATCATGTATAATCATATGAATTGGAAAGAGCATCATGTCCTCTATCTTCTAAATTAAGTAATCAACAATTGGTACTACTGTTTATATAGTTATTTAATAAAAGTAACTGTTTGAAGCTAACTATGAAAAATCAGCATTATTTCTATGTAGATACTTAGTAAAAGTAATTGTCTGGATATTGGTGGAAGAAGGTGGGAATATTTTCATTACAAATTAAATTTATTACTACATATCTATTCAGGTTTTCTATTTTTGATTGTCAGTTTTGGTGCAATTTGTCTTCTTCAACTTTGTCTCTCTCATCCTTGTTGATCAAATTGTTGGCGTAAAATTGCTTATACTGTTCATTATACTCATTTTAATTTCTGCCACTTTAGTGTCTTTACTAATTATATCAATTTGTTTCTGGTTCCTTTTTTGTTAGTAATTCTAGATAAAATTTTGTCACTTTTATGACTCTTGTCACAGTGGAAACTCAATGATCTCTGCTTTTCATCTTCCTGTTTATTGACTGATGTTTTAGTCTTTATTACAAATTTCCTTTATTTTTTTTTCCTTTTTTTTTAATTCCTTAATGTGGAAGCTAAGGTTCTAATGTGGAGAGTTTTCTTCTTTTCTAGTAAGTTATTTAAATACTTCTATATCCCTTTAAACACTTAGAAGTGTCTATTAAAATTTCATAGGTTCGTTTTCATTTCCATAATTGACACCAATCAAGAGCAATATAACCTTTCTGCTACTTTTCTACAAGCATTCCAGGAAAGTTCAAATCCAGTAAATGACAATGTGTAAAGGAAGACAGTTTCATATATGTGAATATATAAAACAATTTGGTTTATAATTATATATCCAGACTTCTGAAATAAGTTTAATTCTTTACTGTAATTTTAAGATCATATAACCATTCGAAATTGTTTCATGAACCAATATAAGGTTCTACTGTCTATTTTACCCTCAACAAAAACAGCTAGTATTTTTTTCTTGCAATAATTTTCTGAACTTAATTTTAGGATTTACCAAACACAAAGAGTACAAAACAAAGGGTATATAAGTAATTCAAACAAAATTAATGATAGAAGAAAATAAATAAGGTATAATAAATTTTTTGAAAATTAAACACCTCTATCTATGAGGCCATCTTATAATAAATATTATCACTACCAGATATAAGCTAATCCTTCCTAATAGACACAATGACCTAGGTTTGATTAATTATTTGTTTAGATTATAATTAAAACATGACAATTTAAAACAACATTTAAGGAAAGCAAAAGAAGCAAATGGCTCTGAATATTTACAAGAAATCTATTTATTTATTTTTTTATGATTTTTTATTTATTTCTGAAAAAGAGACAGGCAGCGTGAGCAGGGGAGGGTCAGAGAGAGAGGGAGACACAGAATCGGAAGCAGGCTCCAGGCTCTGAGCTAGCTGTCAGCACAGAGCCCGACGCGGGGCTCGAACCAACGAACCGTGAGATGATGACCTGAGCCGAAGTCGGACACTTAACCGACTGAGCCACCCAGGCGCCCCAAGAAATGTATTTAAACATTTTATGAAGACTGCCTAAGGAATTCTGATGAAAAGAATGGAGATATGCCTTTGGACAGTGACCATGTAGATTAATAATATGCTGATTGATAGGTGATACAAAGGGAGCATAAAACAGAGAGCTAGATTATATTTTCTTTGTTTTGTTTTCATTATTCCAAGAAATAAGCTAAGATTTCTAAATTTCTTGTAAAAGTCTATATCCTCCACACTGGAAGTCTTTTTGAAGGAGTTGAGAGTACAAAGTTTGTCTTTTGCAAATTTTCATTTTTTTCCAGCACTTACCAAGATACCTTGTATGCATGTGACATAAAATAATAGCTCAAAAATACTGTTGAATGATTGGCTTAATTACATACGCACACTTCTTGAACACTGTTCTTTACTATTGAATAAACCTTGTGTTTTTCTCTTTTGTTTTGTTTCCTTCAAGGTCAAACAAGAGATGCATGTAGTTATGAAACAATGTCTCTGATATCCACAAGTGAGTTTGAACTCTGTCTCCCAACCAACACTATAATGGTATTTACTGATAACACTGGCTTTGAGGTTCTTGAGAAGAAGACTGTGTATTTCTTTCCTTGTCATTTATTTCACTAAATTTTAAAAAAGTGGCTGTTTACTTAACAGCTACTACCTATCAGTTAGCAGCAAAGAAAAGAAAACACAACTAGCATTTATTGCACATATACAATATGCCAGATACATTGTCTACATTTTATTTTCGTCCACACGCCACTCTATAAACTACATCATATTATATCATTTTTGTAGATAAAGCCTGGTTCACTAAACCAACTGGCCTGTCTTTTATTATCAGAGCTGAGTATAATTTCTGTGACCTAAAATTCATATTTTTTTCATTGTAAATATTTTGTCTTTTTGAAAATCTAAAGTGATTTTGTAATGAGCTTGACAAGTAGAATATTCAACAATCACAGAAAGATGTTCTATAATAACAGAAGTAAAGGGTTATCAATGCATGCATTCAATATGAAAAAAGTGTTATTTTCTGACTGTCTTTGCTGTCCTTATTTCTCAGCCTATGGATGAGGGGACTCATCACGAGGATGACCACTGTGTATAACAGATACCACTTTGTGCGCCTGGAGGTTTAGGAGTTATAGCACAGACTAGGAGAAGAGAAGGATGTTGGGGAAAATGGTGCTCTGGTCAGGTGTGAAGCTGACAGTTGGAGAAGATTTTGTGATGCTCACCTGCTGAGTGCATCCGGAGGCTGGTGGCAATGAAAAGCACATAAGATGGGAGAATGAAGAGCTGTGTGCTTATCTCATTAATCGTTATGGCAGTAAGAAGAAGCAACTGGAAGACATAAGACTCAGAGCAACAAAAAGACATTAACGAGGAAAACTCAGAGAAGAAATTATTGATTGTGTTGAACCACAAAAAGATATCATTATAAGATAATTTGAAAGCAGAACATGTGAGTATCAAGAAACATGCAATACCCCATATATATGATACGACCACTGGAGGGCACAGGGTTTCTGGGACACAACAACTGTGTAGTGCAAACGGTTATATATGGCCATGGAGCTGTCATACACCATCATAACAGAATCAATTCAGGAACCACGAAAATGAAAAAATAAGTGTACTATGCAACCTAAAATGAATTGCTTTTTACCGTTCCTTTTCTTTTTTATTTTTAATTTAAATTCCATATAGTTATCATACAATGTAAAATTCATTTCAGGTGTAGAATTCAGTGATCCATCACTTACATACAATACCCAGTTCTCATCATAAGTGCCCTCTTATTACCCATCACCCATTCAGTCCATCCCCTCACCCACCTCCCAGCTGACAACATTCGATTTCTTCCATAGTTAAGAGTCTGTTGTATAGTCTACCTCTCATTTTTGTTCCTTCTATGCTCAACTGTTCTGTTTCTTGAATTCCACATATGAGTTAAATCATATGGCATTTGTCTTTCCTTGACTGACTTCTTTCACTTAGCATAATACTCTAGTTCCATCCAGGTTTTGCAAGCAGCAAGATTTTGTTCTTTTTGATGGCTAAGTTATATTCTATTATACATAATATATATATATGCATGTATGCTATAACAGATGTATGTATGTATATATGTATATAAATATATGCCACTTCTTCTCTATTTATTTATCAGTCAATGGACAACATTTAGGCTCTTTCCACAATTTGGCTTGAAAATGAGATACTTATGTTTTCTACAAGAAGGTTATAATTCCACTTATAAGTGAGAGTGTTTTATCCAAATGGAGGGTTAGAATGGAGACAAAAAGTGAAGAAACAAACAACAAAAGTGTGACAAGTGATGTAGGTCAGAAATGCAGCTATATGTCGTGTTGATTATTCAATGATGGCACGTATGTGTATGTATGTGTGTCTGTGTGTGTGTGTGTGTGTGTGTGTGTGTATGAGACAGACAGTAATATGTAATACAAGTGTACTATATACAAGGAAGGAGGAGAGAAATAGAGAACTAATTATGTGCCCAGGATTATTCTAGACTCTTTGCACATGACATGTAATTTAATTTTCCTAACTTTTATGTGAATAACTTTGAATGTTTCAAATGAGATAGTGTCCAAAGTTCCAAAAACAGTGGACATTGCAACAGCAACAACAAAATTAATAAAGAAAATAGGAAAAAAGAAATAAACATAAAAAAAGTATAAAAAGGTAAAAATGACACAAGTGAATGTGGAAATCTCACTCTGTATATAAACTGCTGGACAAAGATGTGTTCCTCATTGTAAAATAGCAGCAAATCAATTTTGAAAATGATCAAATTTCCATAATCGATAATGAAAGAAAGCAAGAATCTCAAGAGTTCTTCATCAAGCTTATGAAGGTTATAGAGCAAATCAAACACGTCTTAAGAATGGATTTATCCTATCCAATTAAAAGACTGTAGATTGAAGAAAAATGAAGAAGTAGACTTCAAATTTGAAATATATTCAGTCCTGCACTTGAGGGAAATTGAAGAGGCACAAAGGTAAGTGAATCAAAAAAAAAAAAAAAAAAAACCAAACATTCATAACTACTTACATCCTTGTTCTACCCTTCATTTGAACACTACTACCCACCCATTTACGCCTCCATCAGCCTGCTCTTTGGGAACCTGAGTCCTGCTAAGAAAATACAGTGTAGAACACAATGGCCACCTTGTCAGTATCCACACTGTTGCCAGAACTAGGGTGGCAGTAAGTGAAAAGGATTGTTCCATGGAAGACAAGGATGGCTGTGAGGTGGGAGGCACAGGTGGAAAAGGCTTTGCGCCTTCCCTCTGCAGAGTGCATCCTCAAGACAGTGATGAGAATGAGCAAGTAGGAGGTGAGGATGATCATTAGGGTGATAATCTCATTGACAGTGGCCCCAATGAACACCATGAGTTCATTCATATTGACATCAGAGCAGGCAAGGGATAAGAGAGGGAGTAGATCACAAAAGAAGTGATCAATCACATTTGATCTGTAGGATGGGATCTCAAGAGCTAAACAGGTGGATCAGAGAACACGCCATCCCACAGAGGTAGCAGCAGGATACCAGCTCCATACAGAGATTCTGGGACATGGTGACCGTGTACAGCAGCGGGTTGCAGATGGCCACGAAGCGGTCATAGGCCATCACAGCCAACAGGAAGACCTCAGTTACCACACATGTGCAAAACAAGTAGAATTGCACCATGCATCCCAGGAAGGAGATGGCTTTGCCCTTATTTAAGGTATTGTTAGCGTCTTTGGCATGATGACCATGGAGTAGCAAAAATCCACAAAGGACAAGTGGCTGAGGAAAAAGTACATGGGAGTGTGAAGGTGAGAGCTGGCCTGAATCACTGCAATCATGCCCAGGTTGCCCAGCACCATGACTCTGTAGATGAGAAGGAACAGCAGGAAGAGGAAGACTCTCGGCTCCGGGCTCCTGTGAATCTGAGGAGAATGAACTCTGACACACTGGAGCAGCTTGCTGTGCCCATGACCCTATTTAATTGACGTTGGAGAAAAATATTAATAGTTATCCTCCATTATATGATCCCAAATTCATTTATTGATGTCTCTTAAAAAATACATAAAAATATGTAAGATAATTAATTTTTTCAGGAAAGAATTAAGACATGGCTTTTGTGAAGTTTAGGACAAGTGCAGGCAAGTGGAGAGATGCATAAGGTCACACTTTAATTCACAAATCACACAAAAACATCTACATCCATCACAGTGTCTATGATTCCTTAAGAGTCTTATAGAATTTATAGCTTGAAGCTCAATCATTACAAAGACATGAAACATTTTTTAAGTAGCTATATGGTTTATGAAACTCAAATCCTTTTTTCCTGGCAGACTGTTTAATGAGCCCTACAACTACTGAGATCTCAGAAAATAATGTTTTAAAATACACAGTATCTTTCTCTGTTTTGCAATGAAATGATAAGCATGTCTATTGAAAGTTGATATCCCACAAGTGTTCATTTGCTATCGATATTTTAGATGGAAGGGTAGCTTTTATACCTCATACTAGCATTTTTTTCCTGTAAATTAACACAGTGATCTTGTTATTATGCTGTTCTGTGTAAGTGGATGGCTCAATTTTGGCTGAAGACATTATCTCACCATTGTGAGATTAGAGCCCCACATCCGACTCTGCTCTGAGCAGGGAGCCTGCTTGGGATTCTCTCCCTCTGTCTCTGTCTCTGCGACTCCTCTGCTCACATTCCCTCTGTGTCGCTCAATATAAATAAATAAACAAACAAAAAAGAATGTGAGTGATTCCAATAATTATATGAGAAACCACTTCCAAACATATTAGTTTAAGACAACAACTGTTGGGCCTCCTGGGTGGCTCAGTCGGTTAAGCGTCTGACTTCGGCTCAGGTCATGATCTCACGGTTCGCAGGTTCGAGCCCCATGTCGGGCTCTGTGCTGACAGCCAGCTCAGAGCCTAGAGCCTGCTTCAGATTCTGTGTCTCCCTCTCTCTTTGACCCTCCCTTGCTCACGCTGTCTCTTTCTATCTCTCTCAGAAATAAATAAAACATTAAAAAATTAAAAAATAAATAAATAACAACTGTTATCGAAAGGATCACTGTGGCATGAGTCTGTAAGTTAGTTCTGTTGATCTGATCCTGACATGACTGATTATGGCTTAGTTTGTTTACGTGTATGATATGAGCTTGGCAATTTAGGTGATGTAAGGGGACTTCACACCCACGGGGTATTTGGCTAGATGCTAGGTCATATGCCAGAGGTAAGGGTGCCTTCCTGTGCCTATTCACACGGCAGCTTTCCTGAGAGATTGTGAAAAACCCCAAGATTATGAAAAAGCCACATCACCCTTCAGAGGTTTAAAACTTGCCTAACGTCACTGCAGAGCTACTCAGAAAAGAAGATGACCCTTCAGGAGTGGGGAAACTGATTCCACCATGTGATGGGAAAAGCTGCACAGGCATAGACACTGCAGGAGTGGAGAATTTTGACCATTATTGCCATTTACCAAACTGGGCAACAAACCCCTTTGAGAGAATTAATTTCCAAAATTTTGTCCTTCAACAAAATTGGAGAAACTCAGCATAATTTTTGTTGAATGCATTATTTTTTAAATTTCTGTTGAAAAATCATTGTGAGAAATTGGCACATGGCTTGGATGAGTTCACAGAGTTAAGTGACCTTACTAATGCAGCAGTTTTTGACAGTTTCTATTCTCATTTACTCTTAATATTCTTGTGAATATTTTCTTTTTAAAAAGTAGAAATAGAGAAGATGCTAAACCCTCTACCATTAAGTGATATCTTCCCATGGATACATCTAATTAACTGAAATAAAAAAATAAAAAATAAAAAATCCAAATATATACTCACAATATTTCTCATGAAAATAAATATTTGCAAACACATTTTTTCAATTTTGAATAATTCTAATGTATCCAGATTTACAAATGCAATTATGTTTTTGATTAGTGATACAATTACGATTGTATTATTACAAGGTTAGCTTAATCTTGGAAACAGACTTTCAATATTGCCAAAAGCAATATGAATCCAAGAGATTAAAAGTATGGATGTGATTTGTAAAGTTATAATATTTCAGTGGATTGGGGTAGAATTGAACATGAGCACAAATCTGCTTTCAGATGTTCGTATTTATGTAATTTAAATAAATTATGCTATACAACAGAAATCACACTTTTTGCACTATTTAAATTTATGATGAAATATTTTATATGCAAAATTAAAGTCTTTTCAGAAATGAGAGGCACACAACTAAGAAATATGAAAGCTAATATGTCGTGTTCCATATAGAAGCAACAGAATCTATCATAAAGAGTCTGAAATGTGGCAATTTGAAATGGAAGAAAACATAAAATTGTATGCCAGTGTTCAGTGGAAGATATGCTTGCTGGGGTATCTGAAGTCTTAACAAATTGCTTTCATTTGTCAACAATTGCTTTTACAACCTTAGCCAGGTCACTGAAGTGTTATGGGCTTTGGTTTCTTCAGAGTAAAAGATAAATGCTTGGTGTGACTTTCACCCCAAAATAATCATCCTTTGTCCAAGCAGGACAGAAGTAAAATAAGAGTCTCTCCAAAGAGGGATTACACATCTTTGTATCAATGTTAGATTCACATATGGGGTTCCTGGATGGCTCAGTTGGTTAGGCGTCCGACTTTGGCTCGGGTCATGATCTCACGGTCCGTGGGTTTGAGCTCCACATCGGGCTCTGTGCTGACGGCTAGCTCAGAGCCTGGAGCCTGCTTCAGATTCTGTGCCTCCCTCTCTCTCTGACCCTCCCCTGCTCATGTTCTCTCCCTCTCTCTCTTTCTCTCTCTCTCAGAAATAAATAAACCTAAAAAAAAATTTTTAATGTTAGATTCACATAATTTCCTAAATTTCAAGGAAAATTGGGATTTTATAAGTACAGATAAATTGTATTAGTTTATTAATAATGAGTTAATTTATTGTTAAGGGTATACGTGAATAAAGGTGAAAAGGCTTGACTAGAGATTGATCCAGATTGTGCCTGTGGAAAGAAAGGACAGTCTGATGCCAAAGTTCCACCCAATGTAAAATGCATTTTTGAAGTAGGATTAGTGGATATTGACTGAAATAGCATTGCTTCGGGTATAAAGATATCAACAACAATAAAACATGGCCTTGAAGAAACTTATGTAACTAATTAAAGCTGGTTACTACTGGAAGGGAAGACTCAACTGGAAAATTCAAGAACGCAGATATTGTTTACCAGATCCTCAACCTTTAATACATGCAATCCATTATAAATCCCTAAAGTTTGAAATATTTTACTACATCTGTGTAAAATATCGGTTAAAGAGGATTAACCATCTTTTTATCTCATGTAAACTAAAGGGCTCACTAAACTGTATTGCGTGTCTTGAAAAAAAAAAGTAAGGAAAGTGAAAGATAATTTTATGGATATGCAGAGAAACTGAAGTTAATAGAAGAAAAAAGCATTCCCTCATCAGATATCCAATTTCTAAAACACTATTTCATATATTGTATCTTTCCATGTAAAAATGGTTATTTAATTGATTTTATATATTATAATGTATATAAATAGAACCTATTAATAATTATCATAAGTTCAAAATAATATGCACATTTCAAGTAACTTTATTGAGGCCATATAAAATTGTTTTCCCTTACCAGAACACCAGTAAATTTACCTTTCTTCATTATATTAATAATTTGTTTGCAGTTTTAACTATCCATATTGAGTAAAAAGATAAGCATGTGCAAAGTATTCAAGCAAAGTGTATTATTAATATTACAGAAATCTGGCATTTTAAATTAGCCAGGTTTAATAGGCCTTGATGCTAATTAGTATTTGTATTTTTATTGTATTTTGAATAGTTATGTAAGCAATTAGTTTTAAACGCTTTTTTAAGGTAGAAGTTCAGTTGAGAAGGATTCAGAGATTATGCTCATGTTCTGGAAAATAGTTAATAAAGGTTGGCTGATGTTTTTGAGATCTTCATAAGCAGAATAATACTATGAGACACAGGTTGGACAGGAACTCATGGCCACAAGAGAGCTCCTTTGAAAACACATTCAAGATATAGACCATGACTTATCAACTTTCCACTCATGCCCAGTAACCTATACACACAACACAACACACACACACACACACACACACACACACACATTGCTGAGAGTCGCACCGGCCTCTCTGGATGGCAAACACAGCAAGGAAGTGGCAAGATTTACAGCTCCTGCCATGAGAAATGAAAACTGATATCTCCTTCTGCTACTATTGGCTCATGTTGGATATAAGCCTACTGGTATTGACCAGGCCTCACAATATTCCATATCAGACCCATATTCTGAATACAGATACCTCATAAGGAAAAGCATATTCCTGCCTTTACAAAAGAGATTTTAGATGAAAGCTCTATGGGTGATTGTCAAAAGGCTCTTCCTATGGGCCTTGCAGATCCAAGACTTAGGGGGTTAACTGAGCCTGGCCTTAAGACATAGGGCCTATTTTGGGGTTAAGAACAAAACATAGTTACTACATATATCTTTGCTAATTGGTGAAGCATAACAGTCCCTTCCTCAAGGCCTACATTCCACAAACACCCTCTCTTACACTGGAAGCTGGGATGAGGATAGATAAGAGTAGCTAAAACATAACCCAGGGGAAAAAGACTGACCTATTCAGGGCCCCCATGATAGTCTCCACAAACAAACCAATTCAGAAACATTCATCCTCTTGAGAGCCAGACAAAATACTCCTAACTTATCTATATACAATTTGACCTATATGTTATCCTGTTTTTCACTAAGAACATTCTGTTATTTCCTTGGTCGGGAAAATTCTGCAATTGATATCACAAAAGGCCTCCCATTGTAAGAAATTCCTTTCTCTGATTTCATCTTGTTACTGAACCTTTAAATAAAGACACAAAAACCGACAGGACAGAGATGCCTGCCCGGTGATCAGAAAGAATCTCAGGGCTCTCTCACTCTCTCTTTTGCTGACGCTGATCATCCTTCAGGGACCCCTGGACCTGCCGGAGCCATCTCAGCCTCCAGCAACATATGCCATATAGTAATCATTCAATACAATATTTGTTGAATAAATGAGTCAGTATAACACTGACTTCCTTGATTTGTAATGCTTTGCACTTCTGAATAAAACTCATATCTTGTTGTCTCCTGAAACTCTGCCCATCCTATTATCCAAAGCCAAGTTCAAACAATACCTATTTTTAAAGGGATTATTCTAAAGTCCTCAGATGGATTTGAGTTTTCTTTCATTTGAACACTCGATGATACTTTTCATTCCCACCTTATACAATGGCCACTTTCTTTACTGGCCTACTGACAACCCTGGATTTTGCATTCCTTGGAGATGAAGACTATGTGTCATTTTAACTGATACTTTTATTTTTAGGAGATAAATTCATGTGTTTATCGAGAGCCTAGTCTACTCCAGTTACATTAAAAGAAAGGAAAATGAAATTAATGTTTACTGATAAGATATAAGGTTTTCCACATGATATATATATTACCTTTTAGACCTCACAATTGGATTAGGAGCTAGCTCGTGTTACCTCAGTTTTGTAGATTAAAAACCAAAGATTACAGGGATTGCTTCCAATAAGGAAGAAAGAGCATCAAGGTCACCCTCTTTTAATAAAAATCTGCATTCTTTCCATTGTACATCAATACTTCATTATTTTTAAAGGTATCTGTATAATCAACCCTTACGGGCACAAATGATTTACATTTCAGGGACAAACTCTACTCAAATAACATTCTCAAAAAGAAAAGACTTTAGTATCCATTAATTTGCTGACTGCATCCTTGACATCCTTATTTCTCAGACTGTAGATCAGGGGATTCAGCATAGGGATCACCACTGTGTAAAACACAGATGCCACTTTGACTGTGTGCCTGGAGTTTTTGGAGTTAGGAACACAGTAGAGGAAGAGGATGGTCCCATGGAAGACGGTGATGGCGGTCAGGTGGGAGGCACAGGTGGAGAAGGCTTTGCGACGGCCACTGGCTGAACGCATCTTGAGGATGGTGACCATGATGAATACATAAGACATGAGAATGATGAGCAGTGTACTGACCTCATTAAAGGTGGCAAAAATAAAAAGCAGCAACTGGTTGATGTAAATATCAGAGCAAGACAGGGAGAGCAATGAGGAGAACTCACAGAAGAAGTGATTGATTGTATTGAAACCCTGAAAAGACAATTGGATGGCAGAGCATGTGAGTATCAGGGAACATGCTACTCCCCATGCATATGATCCAACCACCAGCATGGCATTGAGTTTCTGGGACATGGCCATGGTGTAGAGCAGAGGGTTGCAGATGGCCACAAAACGGTCATAGGCCATCACAGCTAATAAAAAGGATTCAGCTACCACAAAGGTACAAAAGAAAAAGAATTGTGCTACACATCCTGAAAATGAAATGGTCCTGTCTTCTACAACTAGGTTTGCCAGAGTCTTGGGAGCAATGATGGAGGAATAGCAGAAATCCACAAATGAGAGGTGACTGAGGAAAAAGTACATGGGGGTGTGCAGTTTGGCATTAATCTTGATTATAATTATCATCCCAATATTCCCTACAACAGTGACACTGTAGATGGTCAAAAATATCAAGAAGAGAGGGACTTGCAGTTCTGGGTAATCAGAGAAGCCCAAGAGAGTGAACACAGCCCCACTTTTATTTCTCTCTGACAGTAACATGATGGTTTGTGTTTGTCAGAGTCTGAATCGATCCTGAAAATAAAAAATTAAAGAGAGTGAGCATCTAAGAAGCTTGCCTAACTACCCCTTACCAAGACTGAAAGATGAAGCAAACTATTTTTTCATAATTTCTCTATGTGTTTATTATGCAAGATATGCTAAATGTCTAGTATTTGAAAACATAGAATCATTTTTTAATGTTCTTTAAGTATAAAAACAATACAACTATTGAATTAAAAATTTTTAAGTTCTTAGGGTGTCTGGCTGACTCAGCCAGTAGATCCTGCTACTTTGATCTTGGCGCTGTAAGTTTGGACCCCACGTTGGGTATAGAGATTGCATAAAAATAAAATCTTTAAAAAATTACTTAAATTCTCAACTGTAATTTTTAACATTTACAAATGAATGTACGAGATAAAGATACTTATGTTTATTTTAAGTCAACTATTCCCATAATCCTTTCAGCCTTCCTTGAACATAATACGTTCATGAAAGATACACCCAGTATAAGGACTGATTATGTCATCGCTGCAAGCGGTAGAAACATGATAAATTTCCAAACAAATTAATTTTTACATCATAGGTTTACACTATGACATTAGGAATAACACCCCTAACACTTTGTTACATTTCACATAATGCTTTAATCTTTTTCATTCTGACTCAGTGAATCTGATATCAAATAAACCTAACTGATTTTTCAGAGTATTCTCCTCAAATAATGGGCTCTTAATTGTCAATCCATCCTCATTGTTTGATAAATAATTAAAATAGGTGATAAAGATAATCATGTCTACTTCCTTATTCTAGGTGTGATAAAAGAAACCTTGACATTCCCAATGACATGCCAATAAGGACCAATCTACTTATCTGACTAGAGCCTTGATCAGGACCCCAACCATATGTCCATTCTTGCACACCAGAATCTGACCCATGTTCTAGGTCTAGATACCAGGAAACCCTTCATCATCTCTCTGGTAAGGTTATCTCTGTTTCAGATGGCTCAACAAAAAGATATCAGATCATATTCAAGATTGAGGCTTAATGGTTCTCTCTGTTCCTATAGTCATACATCTGAGTATTTAAAACAACCTCAAAAGACAATCCAGCATGAAGCTAGATATTCTCATTATCACTTTTTTTGCTTAATACAATATTTCACTTATCTAAGGCATTTCAGAATTTATTTTAAATGAATGTTATATTTAAGAAGATGATTCCTCTGTCCAAAATGTCATTGTTAAATTGTAGGTAAGACTTTTCTATATCATTGAGTCCAACAAATATAACAGCTGAAATCTTCTTACCTTTGTTTTCCCTGTTTTGTTCTAATTTTTCTCAGACACATGGGTTTCCTGCTTTTTAATCTTAATAAAGCTGGTCCCTTTCAACTTTTTTTGCTAGAGTCTGTCCAATCTCTGCTAGTTTCATTTTGCTCATATCTTCTCTATCCTGCTTTGACTATTTCTTCAGTAACTTATAGAAACAAGACAATACACATTCCCAAAGTTTTAAGACCTCTTCTATTCTCCCCACCCCGGGACCCCTTGTTCATCTAAGCCAGGCCATCTAAGACAAAACTGTAGCATAAATGCACTTTCTCTTCCTTGCATGTTCCGATATGTTACTTTTGCAGTGACTAAATATTTCTCAATAACTGTCTAGATCTAAGGGTAAGTTTCCCCCTCTCATGCTGTTTTCCAGATATCCTACATCAAAATTAATATCAATCTGTCTCTAGAATCTGAAAACAAACCTGCTGATGGCAAAGGTAAGGCCACTCCTGGTTGGAATTGATGGAGATATTCTTATATCTATATTACAACCTTTGGGACTTGAACTTTAGGGATAATGTCTTGCTGTATTCTCTTGAGGTCATGAAATAAACAATTAAAATTAATCACCTTTATCTGATGAAATTCTTGAAAATATGGAACAGCATTAGGAGAATTTTGTACAAAAATTTATATAAATGTATTTTTGATTTATTTATTTAGTTTCAGAGAGAGAGCATTGGAGGTACAGAGAGAGAGAGAGAGAGAGAAAGCAAGTATATCAAGCTGGTTCTATACTGTCAGCACAAAGCCTTATGCAGGGCTTGAACTCATGAACCATGAGATCATGACCTGGGGCAAAACCAAATGTCACTTAGCTGACTGAGCCACCCAGGTGCCCCCAAAATATTATATTTTAAAATCACTTCTCCAACTCCTAATTATTCTCACACCTACTTAAAACAATTATCAAAATTATGGAATTATAGAAACCATCTTTATCAAATTTTGAATGGCTACCATATACCAGGCAGAACTCTCCCCTTCCTACCATCCACTCCAACCCTGCTGGAGAAGGGTGAAGATCCTTCTTTTAGGTCATCATGATTCACTGAGAGTTAAAGCAGAAATATTTAAAAAGTTAGATATTGAGTTGGGAAAATTATCTAGTCCCTTCAAAATCTTGTTCTATTTCATTACTGTTTCCCACATCTGCTTCCTCCAGCTAGTCTGACCTCCTTGATTTTGTCCCTTGATTTTTGTTTTCCAAAAATTTTTTCCCACTCTTTCTTTTATGGTCTTTTCTACTCATCTTTCCTGCCAACTGGAAAGGTTGCCCTTAAGATTTGTTCGAATGTGCCTTTGAGTGAAATCTCCTTTGAACTTACTGTTTTGCTTCAGGAATTACTCTACTACCCAATTGAGTGATTAAGGTATTTCTCATGGTTCAAATATATTTTAATACTAATTATTTTCTTTAATTGTATATGGCTTGTTTTATCTTACTAAGATAAATTTTCTATGAAAGTAGAGATTTTTCATTGCTTTGTTCACTAATACATCCCAAGCTCCTAGATGAATGACTCACTTGAAGTCACTGTACCATGAATCTTTATTGAACAATAAATATGGCCTTCCAAAGGAACTAAGAACAAATCCAAACTACTAGAACTATGAGGAACGTTAGTGCAGAGAGGAGATAGTTCACAAAGAATGATAAGGATGTTTTAGAGTAATTATTGAAACTGCACTAAAAATAAAACAAAATATAAACAAACCAAAAGAAATATTCACTCCACTGAACTTCCTGTCTTCAGTCAGGTCTATTATAACAGAAATCTTGACATTTTCAAGATCAGGAGCAGCATGGTGTAATTACCAACAAATGGGAAAATATGTCAAATATTCTCCTTTAGAATAACTTGCAGGTAGTTTTGCTAAAGTTTTACCATGTTGATCCATCCGGCAAGCATTTTTGTATATCCATTAGATGCAAAACTACACTACTAATATAGGAATAATACACAAGTGGTCACATTAAACGTGCTTTTGAATTATCCATAAAAGAATATATGGCTCAATTAGATAAGCAAGTGGAAAATTAAAAAGTATTCCTACTCCTCCAGCTTTACTTCCCTACGTTACTTTTCCAGTCACACTCAACTAAAACCAGCCTGTCATTAAAGTCTCTGCTGAAACGCTGAGTCTACTAAATAAATGGTTTTACAAAAGGTAATGTAGACCCCAACATTTTCTTGAGAGCTTCTTTCACATCCTTGTTCCTCAAGCTATAGATGAGGGGGTTCAGCATGGGGATCACTATCGTGTAGAACACAGTGGCCACCTTGTCAGTATCTGTACTGTTGCCAGAAGTGGGCCGGCAGTAAATGAAAACGATTGTTCCATGGAAGATAAGGATGGCTGTGAGGTGGGAGGCACAGGTGGAAAAGGCTTTGCGCCTTCCCTCTGCAGAGTGCATCCTCAGGATGGTGATGAGAATGAGCAAGTAGGATGTGAGGATGATCACGATGGTGGTGAACTCATTGACAGTCGCCACGATGTAGAGCAGCAGTTCATTCACAGTGACATCAGAGCAGGCAAGGGATAAGAGAGGGGGTAGATCGCAAAAGAAGTGATCAATCACATTTGATCTGTAGGACGGGATCTCAAGAGCTAAACACAAGTGGATCAGAGAACATGCCATCCCACAGAGGTAGCAGCCAGACACCAGCTCCATACAGAGATTCCGGGACATGGTGACCGTGTACAGCAGTGGGTTGCAGATGGCCACGAAGCGATCATAGGCCATCACAGCCAACAGGAAGACCTCAGTTACCACACATGTGCAAAACAAGTAGAACTGCACCATGCATCCCAGGAAGGAGATGGCTTTGTCCATTTTTAAGGTATTAGTTAGCATCTTTGGCACGATGATCGTGGAGTAGCAAAAATCCACTAAGGACAAGTGGCTGAGGAAAAAGTACATGGGAGTGTGAAGGTGAGAGCTGACTTGAATCACTGCAATCATGCCCAGGTTGCCCAGCACCGTGACTCCATAGATGAGAAAGAACAGCAGGAAGAGGAAGACTCTCAGCTCAGGGGCTCCTGTGAATCCGAGGAGAATGAACTCTGACACACTGGAGCAGTTTCTCATGCCCATGGCCCCATTTGATTGAGGTTGGAGAAAAATATTAATAGTCATCCTCCATTATACAATCCCAAATTCATTTTTTGGCTGTCTATTAAAAAAAGACATAAAAACACATAAGATAGTTAAAATTTCCAGTGAAGAATTAGGACATGCCTTTTGTGAAGTCTAGGAAAAGTACAGGCATGTGGAGAGATGCATAAGGTCACACTTCAATTCACAAATCACACAAAAACATCTACATCCATCACAGTGTCTATGATTCCTTAAACGAATCCTACCCAATTTATAGCTTGACACTGAATCATTAGAAGAACATTCCACATTTCTTAATTAGTCACAATGTTTTATGAAACTCAAAGCCCTTTTTCCTGGCAGAATGGTTAATGAGTCCAGGAAACATTGAGACCCCAGCAAATAATGTTTTACAGCACTCAATATCCTTCTCTGGTTTCCCCTGTAATGATGACAATCACGTATAACAGTGATTATATACCCACAAGTGTTCATTTTTTAGCAATATGTTTCAGATGGAGAAGAAGCTTTTATACTCTTTGCCAACATTGTTTCCTACAAATTAACATAATCCTTTTCTTACTATTGCTCTTTAATGTCAGCCTTTGTACAGGGAGTTCCTATTTGGATTCAAACTTCCTATAACTCTGACTCTGAAGCCTTATAAGAACTATTATGACAAATAAATTCGCTGCTTTAAATCTGTTTGAAGAATGGATCATAGATGTACTTGTGAAAGTATTATGAAAATATTTGCAGCTGCATGGTAGCATTATTTCTGACAGTCAATTTCAACAATAATGTGTCAAACAAGAAGAAAATGGTCAGCTGCTCTGGGCAGCTCAGTTGGTTAAGCGTCTGACCAGCTCAGTTTGTGATCTCAGAGTTACTGAGTTCAAAGCCTGATTCCTGCTGTCTGCTTTCAGTGCAGGGTCTGCTTTGGATCCTCTGTCTCCCTCTCTCTGGCCATCCCTCGCTCACATATGCTGTTTCTCAAAAATAAATAAACATTAAGAAGATTTAATAAATAAGAGGGAAACAGTGACAGCTATGGTACATATATATTATGGGAATGTATGCAGCTGTTACGAGGATATTTTTGAAGGCCATTTAATGACCTGAAAATGACTATGATAAAGTGGTAAGTTGAAAAATAGTGAGCCAGAAGGCGTAGCTAGAATATTATATATGCATACACAAATTGTTGGCATGTTTAACCCTCACAAAATCCATGAAACATAAATATTTTTTTCTCATCATTTGAAAAAGAAATGGAGATACTTGCTTGATGGTGTAGAGGCACCAACTGATTATTACTGGAGGAAAGACAGTCTTCACAAAAGTTCAACACAGTCAGGTATGTCCCCCTTTTGTCAAATGATTTCAAAAAGTAAAAGATATATATGTGCATTAAGAAATCCCAGTCTGGAAGTAAATAGTTATTCTGATAGTATGGTTTTTCTCTCTTCGATGGTCAGTAAAAGAGAGTCGTCTTTTCCTGAGTCCAATGTAGTATATAATTTTGAAACCCTTGCCTCTATTCAAGTCTAAAGGTGAAAACTCAGGCTTTTGATTATTTATAGAGAAGTGGTTTTAACCAGGAGGGATTTTGTTCCCTCTGGTCCTGTGTCTTTGTCCCAAGACTTTTTGGGTTGTCCCAATAGGAAAGAGTGCTAGTGACATCTAGTGGGTAGAGACCAGACTTGCTGCTGAAGAGTCTGATGCACAAGGCAGCCTTCCTCTCCTCCCCCCGCCCGGACATACAGATGCAAGCAGCTCACACAAACATCAAAATATTATCAGGCCTGAAAGGTCAGTAGTACCAAGGTTGAGAAGCCTGCTATGGAAAGACATTTCTCAGTGCTATGCACAAGACCAAAAAAATTCCTCTCCTTTCTGCCTCACAGGGGGTCCCTATTCTGTGTCCCTGTAGGGATAGTCCTGAGGGTCCCTTCCTGCAGCTCTCAGCACCAGAGACACTGTCAAGGGAACCTCCATAGGATCTTTTCCAGGTTCCAAGGATGGAGTCAGTGTGAGAGAAGAGGAAGGGGAGAGGGAGAGACCAAGCATTCTCCCCAGTTTACTTCCCGTCTTCCTTCTTACACCAGCAGCTGTTACCAGGTGGTTGTTCCTGCAGATTAAACTGTTTCCATTCCCCATTGAGACTGTTTCTCCCTACACAAAAGTGTGTTCAGGAGGAAGTGATCAAAACATGGCATTTCTTAAAACACTCTTTAATCAAGAAAGAATGAAACACAGACTCCCCTCCATTACAGTTCCTCTTTTTCATAGAAATGGCCATAAAATTATACTTTTGAAGAAAAAAGAGAAAAAAAGCATTCAGCTCCTAGACAATATCATTGATGCCCATCCCCAGGAAATGAGAGCGTGGTCCAACTTCCTGTGGGAGACCTGTTGTCTCTCCTGGTTCTGGAGATGTTACCATGGAAACGTTTTATGGTTTTGTGTGTGAGAATCTCTGGGACCCATGTTCCCTAGGCTTCCCAAAACAATTATTGATCTCTCTGAGTTATCAGTGAGTTACCAATAAAACACTACTATCCTGAGACTCCAACAGCTTCTTCCATGAGATATAAACAGGAAGACAAACTATCCCAGCTTAGCACCTATTACTGTAAACCAGCAAGGTGCCTCTCAGAGTTCATGATGCATTGTACTGCATTGTATGCTGCCTCCACGCATTGCTTTGTGAACCAGGGATCATACTGTGGTGATGAAATAGATGAAACTGTCTTACAAACTCTGCCTGTGTATATACAGAAGCTCCTTCCTGGAAGGCACAGGGTCTGAATCAAACCAGAGTTCTGTCAAATATCAGCAACAGGTACCAATAACAAATCACCTTTATCTAAGAAGGTAAATAATGCTCACATCTACTGACCACTTTCTATGACCCAGTTACTATCTGGATACAACTAGTAACACATTTTTGCTTTTTTAAAAAATATTTTTTAAAAAAAATTTAATGTCTATTTATTCTGAGAGAGAGAGAGAAAGAAAGAGAGAGAGAGAGAATGAGCAGGAAAGGGGCAGAGAGAGAGAGATACAGAATCTGAAGCAGGCTCCAGGTTCCCAGCTGTCAGGACAGAGCTGATGCAGGGCTCAAACCCACCAACTGTGAGATCATGACCTGAGCTGAAGTTGGAAGCTCAACCAATGAGTCACCCAGGTGCCCCATTAACACATTTGATATTTATAACAATAAATGAGATCACTACAGTAATGCACCTTTACAAAAAGGTGAGGCACCGTCAGTTGTAACTTGCCCCAAGTTGGAATCACTGATAAGATGAGGCCATGTGCTGCTTTTGGATCTGTGCCCCCGCATATGAGGGTGTGAGGAAGAGCAGAGCTACCGGTGGTGCTGGGGTGGCATCTCCCTGCTGCTGGACCCCAGAGACCATTAACCAGATTGGGCCAGGGTTTCTTCCAGGTCTGCTCCTTTACTGGCTCTATAACACCACTTAAACCAATAGGGTTCAAATAGCTGCCTGTGGCTTGTGCCCTTACATACAGTCAACATTTCAAGAACTTCATGGATGTCATTAGTTACAAGTCATCAGTTTCCAAAATTTCAATAACCTATGTGCATTCTCCTGAGATTGATTCATTTGATAATTCTCTGAGTTTGAAGCATGTTTCTGGGTGTCTTTTCCACCTACCACTTTCAATAATTCTTTGCCCTCAATTTTCAAAAGCAAAGATCCCCAATCTAAAGAGAGATTGAGAGAGAGAGAGAGAGAGAGAGAAAGCTTCCAAAACCTAAAACATAAAAACATTTTGAAATACTGCTTTCCAGGAAGCGTGAAGTTTGCTTAATCAAGACTCTTCAAACCCAAGTTTCTCTCTGGCATATGCAGGCTCCTTTTCAAGGAAAATAATGGCTTTAGGGTGTGTATTTTAACCAATACAGACATGGTTTGAAATCAGACATATTGGAAATCAATGACCATATTTGTTTCCCATCTGTGCCTTGTGTTCTTAGTGCACCCGGAGACTATGGTCACGAAAGCCTCCCCCTGACGGAGGAGATGGTCTCAGGATGGCATCTCTAAGGAGCGTCTTTGGTTGTCATGCTTTATTACATCATCCGGGCGACCCTCCCACAGGGAAGCTGCTTTGCTTGTCTATTTATATTAGACTTAAAGACATGGCAGGCATTTTTTAAATACAAAAGTTCTATTGAGGTTGATTTCTTGGTTGTTATCCATAAATTTAATATCGTAAAGATGAAGCTCTAAGTTTTTGATGAAATGTATTTGGAACACATGATACCGCCATTTTAGTAAAATACTGTTAGCAAGTTTCAATGAAATCAACAATGTGTTAAATTTCCTGAACTTTTTAATTACATTGTTTTAATCAAGGTGTCTCTCCGTGGGAAGTGGGAGAACAATGGACATGCTTAATGGTTATATGATAAGTGTTAAGGAGGCCTTGTGGTAACCTCAGGAATTAAGGAAGTGAGTGGTTCCAGTGCACATGGGTAACTCAGTAAATTGGGTGTGTGATTCAATCTTGGCTCAGGCTATTGTCTCATGGTTGTGCGATTGGGTCCCACATCCAGCTCTGCTTTGAGCAGGGAGCCTGTTTGGGATCCTCTCTCACTCTCTGCCCCTTCCCTGCTCACACACTGTGTGTCTCTCTCAAAATAAATAAATAAACCAAATAAAAAAGTGAGTGGTTCCAATGATCCATGACAAACCACTTCCAAACACAACTGTTTATCGAATGGATCACTGTGGCATGAGTCTGTAAGTTAGTTCTACTAATCTAATCCTGAATGACAGATCATGGCTTGCTCTGCTTATATGTATGATATGAGCTTGGCAATTTAGGTGATGTAAGAAGGCTTCACACCCGTGTAGGGCACTTGGCTAGATGCCAAGTCATATTTTGGAGGAAAGGGTGCCAGTCTGTGCCTGTTCATATGGCAGCTTTCCTGAGAGATTGTGAAAATCCCAGGAGATTGTGAAATTGTCACATTGCTTCTCAGAGGCTTAAACCTTGCCCAACTCATTGCAGCTACGATCCGTTAGCCAAATCTACTCAGAAAAGCAGACAAACTTCCCAGATTCCACCATGTGATTGGAAAAGCTGTACAGTGGCGTAGACACCAGAGGACTGGGGAATTTTGACCATGGTTGCAACCTGCCAAGCTGGGTAACAAACCTTTTTGAAAGAATTAATTTCCAAAATTTTGCCCTTTGACAAAATTGGAGAATCTCAGTATAATTTTGTGTAATGCATAATTTTTAAAAAAATTTTTGATGAAAAATCATTTTGAGATATTGGCACGTAACCTGGAGGGAGTCGAAAGAGTTGAATGACCTTACAAACACAGCACAGTTTCTGTGCTCATTTACGCTTAACATGACCAAATAGTCTCAGTATTTTCATTTATTAAATAGTGGAAATAGGGGTGTCTGGGTGGCTCAGTCAGTTAACTGGCCGACTGCGGCTCAGGCCATGATCTCACAGTTCATGAGTTCGAGCCCTGTGTCTAGCTCTGTGCTAACAGATCACAGCATGGAGCCTGCTTTGGATTCTGAGCCTTCCTCTCACTCTCTGTCCCTCCCCTGCTCACACTCTGTCTCTCTCTATCTCTCTCAAAAACAGAAACATTAAAAAAAACTTTTTTATGTAGAAATAGAGATGATACTAAATGTTCTTGCTTTCTAGTATTAAGTGATATCTTTCCATGGATACATGAAATAAAAATCAAAAAATTATGCTGCCTCAATTTTGTAGATTAGAAACCAAAGTTGAGAGGGGCTTCTGATTTTTTTTTTCCAGTAAGCAAGAGAGTACATCAAGGTCAGTCTCTTTGGATCAAATCCACCTCCTTTCCTTTGTACATCAACTCTTCATTATTTTTAAAGGTATCTTTACAATCTACATTTCTGGGCACACTTGATTTACATTTCAAAGACAAAATCTACTCAAAATACATGCTTAAAGAGAAAAGACTTTAGTATCCATTAACTTGCTGACTGCATCCTTGACATTCTTATTTCTCAGACTGTAGATCAAGGGATTCGGCATAAGGATCACCACTGTGTAAAACACAGATGCCACTTTGACTGTGCGCTTGGAGTGTTTGGAGTTAGGAACACAGTAGAGGAAAAGAATGTTCTCGTAGAAAATGGTGATGGCGGTCAGGTGGGAGGCACAGGTGGAGAAGGCTTTGCGGCCACCACTGGCTGAACGCTTCTTGAGGATGGTGACCATGATAAATACATAAGACATGAGAATGATGAGCAGTGTGCTGATCACATTAAAGGTGGCAAAAATAAAAAACAGCAACTGATTCATGTAAATATCAGAGCAAGACAAGGAGAGCAATGCAGAGAACTCACAGAAGGTTTCAGGTGTTGAAACCCTGAAAAGATCATTGGATGGCAGAGCATGTGAGTATCAAGGAGCATGCTACTCCCCATGCATATGATCCAACCACCAGCATGGCACTGAGTTTCTGGGACATGGCCACTGTGTAGAGCAGAGGGTTGCAGATGGCCATAAAGCAGTCATAGGCCATCACAGCTAAGAAAAAGGATTCAGCTACCACAAAGGTACAAAAGAAAAAAATATTGTACTACACATTCTAGAAATGAAATGGTCCTGTCTTCTACAGCTAGGTTTGCCAAGGCCTTGGGAACAAGGATGGAGGAATAGCAGAAATCGACAAATGAGAGGTGGCTGAGGAGAAGGTGCATGGGTGTGTGCAGTTTGGAGTTAATCTTGATTATAACTATCATCCCAATATTCCCTATAACAGTGACACTGTAGATGGCCAAAAAATCAAAAAGAGGGGGACTTGCAGTTCTGGGTAATCTGAGAAGCCCAAGAGAGTGAACACAGCCCCACTTTTATTTCTCTCTGACAGTAACATGATGGTTTGTGTTTGTCAGAGTCAGAATCGGTCCTGAAAATAAAAATATTAAAGACAGTGAGTATATAAAAAGCTTGCCTCACTACCTCTTACCAAGACTGGAAGATGAAGCAAAATATCTTTTCATAATTTCTCTATGTGTTTATTATGCAAGATATGCTAAATATCTAACATTTGAAAACATGAAAACTGTGTTTAAATGTTTTTAAGTTAAAAAGCAATATAATTATCAAGTTAAAATTTTCTAAGTTCTCGAGGTGCCTGGATGACCTAGCCAGTAGAGTGTGTGACTCTTGATCTCAGTGTTGTAAGTTTGATCCCCATGCTGGATGTAGAGATTATGTAAAAAAATTTTTTTAAATAGTTTAAGTTCTCAACTGTATATTTTAATACTTACAAATAAAAATATGAGATAAAGGAATTTATTTTTTATTAGATCAAATTTTCCCATAATGTTTTCAGTTCCTCTTGAACATTGTAAGTTCATAAAAGATACACCAGTAGGATATGACTTACTATGTCAGCCCTATCTCTAATCAGTACAAAAATGAGAGATTTCCAAACAAAGTATTTTTTACATAGTAGGTTTACCCTCTTACAATAAGAATAAACACCCCTAACACTTTAGGCTATATTTCAAATAACACTTTAATCTTTTTCTTTATGACTCAGTGAATCAAAATAGACCTTAATTCATTTTTCAGAGTAGTTTCCTCAACTAATGGGCTCCTAATTGTCTATCTTTCCTCATTATTTGATTAATAATTAGAATAGATGATGAAGAGAATCATGTCTATTTCCTAATTCTAGAGGTAACAAAAGAAACCTTGACTTTCCCAGTGACATGAAAATATGGACCTATCTCCATATCTGTGATGATTACCCTGATTGGAACCCCAACCATGTGTCCGTTCCTCCACACCAGAGTCTGACCCACGTTCAAGGTCTAGATGCCAGGAAACTCTTTATCATCTCTCTGATAAGGTTATCTTTGGTCCCACAACCCAAGAAATAGTTTCAGATGACCCATCAATAAAGATATCAAATCATATTCAAGAGTGAGAGCTTAATGGCGCTCAGTGTCCCTTGGTTTATACATCTGAGCATTAAAGACAACCTCAAAAGACAATTCATCACGAAACCAGACCTTCTCATTATCACAGTTCTTGCTCAATACAATATTTAATTTATCTAAGGCATTTAAGAGTTTATTTTAAACAAATTTTATATGTAAGATGATGATTCTTGCATCCCAAATGCTATTATTAAGTTACTGGTAAAACTTTTCTATATATTGAGTCCAAGAAATATAACATCTGAAATCTTCTTAGCTTTCTTTTCACTGTGTTGCTGTAATTTTTCTCAAACACATGGGTTTCCTGCTTTATAATCTTAACTAAAGCTGGTCCTTTTTAATTTTTTTCACTAGACATTCTGTTGAATCTCTGTTAGTTTCATTTTATTTAAATCTTCTCTATTCTACTTTGACTATTTCTTCAGTAATTTATGGAAATAAGACAATGCACATTCCCAAAGTTTTCAGACCTCTCCTATTCTAACACCCCAGGTACCCCTTGTTCATCTGACCCAGGCCATCTAAGACAAAACTGTGTAGAATAAATGCACTCTCTTCTCCTGGCATGTTCAGATATATTACTTTTTTCTGTGACTAAATATTTCTCATAACTGTCTAGATCTAAGGGTAAGTTTCCCCCTATCGTGCTGTTTTCCAGATATCCTACATTGAAATTAATATCAATCTATCTCTAGAATCTAAAGCAAACTTGCTAATGTCAAAGGTAAGGCTACTCCTGGTTAGGACTGCTGGAGCTATTCTTATATGTATAGTACACCCTTTGGGACATGAACCTTGGGAAATAGGTCTTGCCCCATTCTCTTGAGGTCATGAAATAAACAATTAAAATTAATCACTTTTCTGTGATGTAATTCTTAAAAACCCGGAGCAGCAGCTTTAGGAGAATTTGATACAAACATTCATATAAATATATTTTAATTTTATGCATTTAATTGGAGAGAGAGAGAGTATGAAAAGGCAGTGAGAGAGGGAGAGAGAGAGAATACCAAGCAGGCTCTGCACTATCACCACAGAGTCCATTACAGGGGCTTGAACGCATAAATCATGAGATCATGACCTGAGCCAAAACCAAGAGTAAGGCACTTAACTGACTGAGTCACAGGTGCCCTCAAAACTTTATATTTAAAAATCACTTCTCCAGCCTCGGATTACTCCCATACTTTCCTACAAATATCAAAATTATGGAATCATAAAAATCATTCTTATCAAATATTAACTGGCTACCATATACCAGGCATAACTGTCTTCCTCTCTGCTATCCATCTGAAGAAGTGTAAAGTTCCTTTTTCTTTTAAGTCATCATGATTCAATGACAGTTAAAGCAAAAATACCTAAAGAGCTAAATACCCAGTGTTGCAAAAATAACCTAGTCCCTTTGAAAGTTTGTCCTATTCTATTACTCTTCCCTGCATCTGCTCTCCAGCTATTCTGACCTCCTTGCTTTTGTTTCTTTATTTTTGTTTTCCAAAAAAATGTTACCCACTCTTTCTTTTATGGTCTTTTTTCTCATCATTCCTGCCAACTGGAAAGCTTGCCCTTACGTTTTTGTCTGAATGTGCTTTTTCAGTGGAAACTTTCATGAACACACTGTTTTACTTCAGGAGTTATTCTACTACCCAGTGGAGTGAATAAAGTTCATATGGTTCATATGATTCATATGGTTCAAATATATTCTTAGTACTAATTATTTTCTTTAATTGTATATTGCCTATTTTCTCTTGCTAAGATAACATTTCCAGGGAAGCAGAGATCATTTATTGCTTTGTTCATTAATATATCCCAAGATCCTAGAAGAATGAGTAGCATAAAGTCAGTATACCATGAATCTTCATTGAACAATAAATATGGCCTTCCAAAGGAACTGGGAATAGAGCCAAACTACCAGAATTACAATGAATTTCTGTGCAGAGAAGAGATAGTTCACAAAGCCTGATGAGGATGTTTTTAGAAGTGACTTTTGAAACTGAAGTCACAATAAAACAAAATATAAACAAACCAAAAGAAATGTCTACTCCAATGACTTCTTGTCTTCAGACAGGTTTATTGTAACAGAAATCTTGACATATTCAAGATCAAGAGCAACATGGTATAATTACCAGCAAATTGAAAATATCTCAAGCATTCTCCTTTGGAAAATTTTACAGGTAGTGTTGCTAAAAGTTTTATCATGCTGATCCATTCAGTAAATATTTTTTGCATATCCATTAAAAGCAAAATTACATTACTGATATAGGGATAATCCAGAAGTGGTCTCAAAACGTGCTTTTGAATTATCCATAAAATACAGGATATGTGGCTTAATTAGATAAACAAGTGAAAAGCAAAAAAGCATTCTGAGTCCCCCAGTTTACTTCCCTACTTTACTTTTCCCTTCACATCCACCCAAAAGTAGCCCATCATAAAAAGTCTCTGCTGAAACTCTGACTCTACTTAAGAAAATAGTTTTTCAAAAGGTAATCTAGATGCCAACAATTTCTTGAGAGCTTCTTTCACATCCTTGTTCCTCAGGCTATAGATGAGGGGATTTAGCATGGGAATCACTACTGTGTAGAACACTGTGGCCACTTTGTCAGTATCCATACTGTTGTCAGAAGTGGGGTGGAAGTAAGTAAAAAGGATTGTTCCATGGAAGATAAGGATGGCTGTGAGATGGGAGGCACAGGTGGAAAAGGCTTTGCGCCTTCCCTCTGCAGAGTGCATCCTCAGGATGGTGATGAGAATGAGCAAGTAGGAGGTGAGGATGACCATGATGGTGGTGAACTCATTGACGGTTGCCACGATGTAGAGCAGCAGTTCATTCACAGTGACATCAGAGCAGGCAAGGGATAGGAGAGGGGGTAGATCACAAAAGAAGTGATCAATCACATTTGATCTGTAGGATGGGATCTCAAGAGCTAAACACAAGTGAATCAGAGAACACGCCATCCCACAGAGGTAGCAGCCAGACACCAGCTCCATACAGAGATTCCGGGACATGGTGACCGTGTACAGCAGTGGGTTGCAGATGGCCACGAAGCGATCATAGGCCATCACAGCCAACAGGAAGACCTCAGTGATTGCATAGGTACAAAATAAGTAGAATTGCACCATGCATCCCAGAAAGGAGATGGCTTTGTCCTTGCTTAAGATATTAGACAGCACCTTTGGCACAATGATCGTGGAGTAGCAAAAATCCACTAACGACAAGTGGCTGAGGAAAAAGTACATGGGAGTGTGAAGGTGAGAGCTGACTTGAATCACTGCAATCATGCCCAGGTTGCCCAGCACTGTGACTCCATAGATGAGAAAGAACAGCAGGAAGAGGAAGACTCTCAGCTCAGGGGCTCCTGTGAATCCGAGGAAAATGAACTCTGACACACTGGAGCAGTTTCCTGTGTCCATTCCTGCCAGGTGTCACGATTAGGAAAACAAATGATAAATTTTGTGTTTCTTCTAAAAAGGGAGGAAAAGCAGGTTAATATTAATTCTTGAAAAATATAACATTGATATCAAACCATGTGTCTATAAGATGTAACAGAAACACAGTGGTCAAGTAATTCAAAATGTTTAATATCTCAGTGGATCCCACTGATCAAAATTGACTTAAACATTAGCAGAAGCTTTAAATGATTGGAACCTTTATCTATCAATATATTTATGATTAAGTTCAGTTGCTTGATGGAATGTAAAATAGATTCAATGATGTATTCAAAGCCATTCAAAAATTAGCTTCTGTTCTCTGAAGAAACTTCAGCTGTCCAGCAGAGTAACACCTACTCTGATTCTCTAAAACAGTCTGTCTTTTTTTCTTTTTTCTTACCTGTGTCTATCATGAATATAAATTTGGAACAAAGTTTTCTCATATTTTATTTGGAAAAGTGTATTTGGAAAAGTGTGACAAAATTTTTTCAGGTTTGTGGCTCACAAAAACCCTTTAAACTTTGAATGCTGAAACAAGAGATTTAAAAGATACATTGAAAGTGAGAGTTTTACCATCAAATTAACTAAGTGGTCTAATCAATTATAATAATAAAGATCTATGCTAATAAGGAATCAGAAGAATGGAACTCTTGAGTACATTTTTCTGGAAAATAATGAAGAAGCATGAATCCAAAGTCTTGACCCCTACAACAATAAAAGCTATATGATATTTTTATTAGCAACTCTATTCCTCATAAGTTATTGAAAGAAATATTTAGTTAAAAGGACAAAACTGTTGAGAAACTATGTCCAAAACTATATTGCATCACTATTTATAATATTTGCTATGAAAAAATTATTTTCAGAAATAGAGAAAGTGTTAAGCTTTGGTGCATTATATCTAGGACAGAAAATTATCATGCTATTTAAAATTCCATTTTGGAGGGTTTTTTTTCTTAAAGGATATTGAATAGTACATTGGGTGTATATATAGACATGTAAATGAAGATGCACACATAGAGATATCTATACACATGATAGAGATCTTTCTATCACTGAAAGATTTCACCCGCATTGAAAAAGAGGCAAGTGAATGCTCTCCAAATTCTTTAAGTAGTTGGTTGGAGAATAGATTACATTGTATGTTCCATATAAGGGAGATCTACCACTGATACCTTTCCTTAAAGAAAAGGCAAATAACAGTTGAAGGATTCTATTCTCTGCCCCCACTTCTAGACAGCACGGGGAGTATACTCTTGACTTCTACACATATGTCTAATGAAAATTGAGTGAAGAGGTTCTGGAATGGAAGCCTATCTTGGTATCTTCTCCATATCTTGAGCTAAACTTAAAGACGTGGAAACATATCACTTTCCTTTAGTCATGGTTTTTCATTACCTGACCAAGAAAACAAAACAAAACAAAATATCTGACTTATTTGGCTTGCCAAATTTTCTTCTTAATCTCCTGGGCTGATAATAAAAATACATTTCGTAACAAACCCAAAACAAATCCAAAGGAATTGTCTCCTCTTTGAACCACAGAGAGTTCCTAGGTCCTGACTCCCTATGACTGTCTGCCAGGACACAATGCGACCCTCAGCATTAGTATGACATTTAGTAGTCCCCACATGGTTATACATTCTAGATTCGGTGAGAGAGTGGTCTGAAAAATGGGTGGTAAGAGACATGAGATAAACAGAGAGAGAGACAGACAGACAGAGAGCGAGAGAGAGAGAGAGAACAAGAGAGAGAGAAGAGGGTTACCATTTGCTTATTCAGCATTCTTTTACACACATCCATGTTTTGAGTTACAGAGAAAATTGTTCTAAATTCACCATTAATTGTTTCTGAATACTAAAACACAAAAGCACTTTAAACAGTCATTAAAACAGTATGGGTCCTGTTAAAATATTCTCTAATTAGAAGAGAGTTGAGTTCAGTATATCTTTAAAACAATTGTTTATGGACAAAATATTTTCACTTCTATTTTCAAGTAACCAAAACCTAGTTCTAGCTAACAAACCTGAGAGACTGACATTTTGACCCTCTTGCTGAAGATGTATGATGTATGTAGTAGGCAGACACTTACTTATACTGTAATTTAAGCTCCTGGGGAATGGGCCCATTAAGCTCCAAAACAATTACTAATCTCTATGGTATAACAAAATATATAAAAATTAAGCCAAGATGACATGTGACATAACACAACTAATAGTTAATCTCTATGGAGTATCATCAGGAAATTTATTTTTTGAATTATCCCAATTTGGGAAACAATGGATTAAAACCACATCTGCCTCCTCCCGGAATTCATGGTGCTACATGATAGATATTACATTAAGTGTCTTATAACATTCCACCGTCTCCTAGATTCCTGTAGGGTACTGTGACTAAAGCTGCATCAGAATTCCATTAAATACCATAAAAGTAATGATCCTACTGGTCAGAAAATCATATAAGAACTCACACTTATCGAGCCCTTGCTATGTGTTGGAACCCATTCTAAATATTATGCAAATATTAACTTACTTCAGCTTTCTAGTTACCAGCCAGGAAAACAATTGCAGTTTTTATGCTTATCTTTCAAAGGAGATGATGGAGATACAGGCAGTTGCAACTTGGATAAACTCAAAAGAAATTGTCAATAAAGGAAATTGAGACCCATCTGGTTTTCCTACCCATTTGAATATATGGGGGAAAAAATAAACTAGAGAGATTTCTGAGACTGCATTTTTTTCTAATGCGTGTGCAATGCTGGAAGCCATCAAATGGGACTGCTCAGATGTCTCTTTAGGTGTGTTCTTCTGACTTTAAAGGATGAATCTAGGCCACAGTATTCTACTTGTCTCTGTGTATCACTAGCTGTGCACATAAATTTTTAAAGGTATATGTGGTCAAGATATAATTTCAAGTCAATAAATTGGTATCCTCTCAACTACCATATAATATGTTCCTAAAATTGGAATGTCAAAGACTGCACCCAAGGCTGAGGAGACATCCATCTGTTTCTCCATCTCCATCTTTCTATGTGAGCGATCCATTACATTGTTTTTCATATGTTAATCCAGCCTCTCATTTCTGAGCAAATCTCCTTAGATGTGGTACATAATCCTTATATGTGATTTATTGGATCTATCTTATTATTGGATATAATAGTTTGTTGAGAATTCTTGTGTTTATATCCATTAGGGATTTTGGTTTGTGTTTTCTTCTGTGTGTTGTCTTTGTTTGTCTTGATATCAAGGTAATACTGGTATAATTGCATGGATTGGAAAGAGCATCATGTCCTCTATCTCCTACATGAAGTAATTCACAATTGGTGCCATTGCTTGTGTAGTTATTTAGTAAAAGTAACTGGTGAAGCCATATGTGAAAAAACCAGTAATATTTCCTATATAGATATTTAGTGGTAGAACTGTATGGATACTGATGGAAGGAGGGTGGGAATATTTTCATTACAGACTGAATTGATTGTTACATATCCTTTCAGATTTTCTATTTTTTTTGTCAACTTGGGTAAATTTATCTCTTTCAAATTAGCAATATCATCTAAGTTGACTAAATTGTTGGTATAAAGTTCTTTATACTATTCATTATACTCGTTTAAATTTCATCAGGGTTACTTCCCTTACTCATTGCATTAATTTGTTTCTGGTTTCTTTTTCTCCTAGTAATTCTAGCTCAAATTTTGTCAATTGGATTAACATTTTCACAGTGCAAACTCAATAATCTCTTTTTTTTTTAATGTTTTTTTTAATGTTTTTTTTTTTTTCTAGGAGAGAGAGAGAGACAGCGTGAGCAGGGGAGGGTCAGAGAGAGAGGGAGTCACAGACTGAAACAGGCTCCAGGCTCCGAGCTGGCAGTCAGCACAGAGCCCGACGCGGGGCTTGAACCCACGAACCGCGAGATCATGACCTAAGCGAAAGTCTGGACGCTTAACCGACTAAGCCACCCAGGTGCCCCAATAATCTCTGTCTTTTACCTTCTTGCTTTAGTGACTGATGCGGTAGTCTTTATTATAACCTACTTTTTTTCTTTTCTTTTTTTTTTCTTTCTTTTTCTTTTTTAGTTTCTTGATGCAGAAGCTAAGATTCTAGTTTTGACAGTTTTATTCCTTCTAATACAGTTATTTTAAAGACATCTATTTCCCCTCTAAACACTTAGAAGCATCTATTGAATTCCGTGAGTTAGTTTTCATTTTCATAATTGACTCCAATCAAGAGCAATATAATATTTCTGCTCTTTTTTACAAGTGTTCCTGGAAGTTCAAATCAAGTAAGCGACAATGTGTAAAGGAAAGAAGTTTCATATAAGTGAATATATAAAACAGTGAGGGTTATAATTATATGCCCAAATTTTTGAAATAAAGTTGACTTTAATTCATTACTATAAGTTTAAGATCATATAACCATTCCAAATTGTTTAATTAACCCATAAAAGGTTTTTATCCAGTATTTATTTTACCCTCAACAGAAACAGATAGTATTTTTCTCTCAATTTTCTGAACTAATTTAGGATTTTTCAAAAAACAAAGGGTACAGAACAAAGATATATAAGTAATTCAAGCAAAATTAATGATAGAAGAAAGATAAATATGATGCCATAAATTTTTGAAATTAGATACCTCTATTTATGAGACCATCTTATAATAAATATTACTTATACTAGAGAAAAGTTGATCCTTCCTGATAGACACAATAACCTAGGTTTCACTGATTATTTGTTCAGATTATAATTAAAAATGACAATCTAAAACAACATTTAAGGAAAGCAAATGGTTCTCAATATTTACAAGAAATCTATTCAATAATTTTATGAAGACTGCCTAAGGAATTCTGATGAAGAGAATTGAGATATGCCTTTGGTCAACAGCCATTAAATTAGTAATATATTTATGCTGATTGTTAGGCGATAACACAGGAGCCTAAAACATATAACATGAATATATTTTCTTTGTTTCTGTTCTCACCATTCTAAGAAACAAGCTAATATTTCTAATCTTCTTGTAAATATTTCTATCTTCCACACTGGAACTCTTCTTGAAGGAATTGAGAATAGTATGTTTATCTTATGCAAATATTCATTCTTTCAAACACCTATCAAGATACCATGTAAGCCTAAGACCTAAAATAATAGCTCAAAAATATTGTTGAATCACTGACTTAATTATATATGCTCACCTCTTGAACCTCGCTTGTGTTCTTTGCTCCTGATTAAACCTGTCTTCCTTTTTTGTTTCTCTTAAAAACATGCTCATCCTTCAAGGTCAGCCAAAAGATGCATGCCATTATGAAACAATCTCTTTGATATCCATAAAAGATTTTGAACTGTGTCTCCCAACTGACATGTTATGACATTTACTAACACGCTGGCCTTAAGGTTCTTGAAAAGGAGACTATGTATTTCTTTCCTATCATCGATTTCACTAAATTTAACCTACAAAAGTGGTTGGTTATTTAACACCTACAACCTGTCAGTTAGCAGTGAAGAAAGAATACAACTAACATTTACTGCACATATACAATATGCCAGATACATTGTCTACATTTTATTTTCTTCCACATGCCACTCTATGAACTATATCATATTATATCATTTTTGTAGATAAAGACTGGTTCAGGTAAACCAATTGGCCTGTTTTATATTATCAGAGCTGGATATGATTTCTCTGACCTAAATTTCATATTCTTTCCATTGCAAATATTCGGTCTTTTTAAAAATAGAATTTTCCTCCTCAATTAAGGAGCTTGATTCTCAGATCATTCAACAATCACAGAAATGTGTTCTATAATAACAGAAGTAAAGGTTTATCAATGCATGCATTCAATAGGAAAAAAAGTGTTATTTTCTGACTGTGCCTTTGATGTCCTTATTTCTCACCTTATAGATGAGAGGATTCAACATGAGGATCACCATTGTGTATAACAGATACCACTTTGTGTACCTGGAAGTTTAGGAGTTATGGCACAGACTAGAAGAGAATGGTGCCGTGGGAAAAGGTGCTCCAGTCAGGTGTGGAGCTGACAGTTGGAGAAGACCGTGTGATGTTCACCTGGTGAGTGCATCCGGAGGCTGGTGGCAATAAAAAACAGATAAGATGGGATAACGAAGAGCAGTGTGCTCACCTCATTGGCATGGCAGTGAGAAGAAGCAACTGGCCGACATAAGACTCAGATAAGACAAAGACATTAGTGAGAACTCACAGACGTGATTGTGTTGAACCAATGAAAGGTTGTTCAAAAGCGGAACATGTGAGTTTCAGGAAACATGCTCCTCCCCCGGCATAGGATGGAACCTCGAGTAGGGCACAGGGTTTCTGGGGCATGGCAACTGTGTGGTGCAAAGTGTTGTAAATGGCCACGAAGCTGTCATACACCATCACAGCAGAATTAATTCAGTAACCACAAGGAGGAAAAATAAAGTGCACTATGCACCCTGAAAATGATTTTTTTTTAATTTTTCAAGTTTCTATTTAAATTCCACTTAGTTAACATACAGTGTAATATTACTTCCAGGTGTAGAGTGCAGTGATTCATCACTTACATACAATACCCAATGCTCATCACAAGTGCATTCCTTACTGCCCATCACACATTTAATCCATTCCCCACTTACCTCCCATCTGGCAGCATTCAGTTTCTTCTTTATAGTTAAGAGGCTACTCTATAGATTATGTCTCTTTTTCCCTGCTATGTTCATCTGTTTTGTTTCTTAAATTCCATGGATGAGTGAAAATCATATGGTATTTTTCTTTCTATGACTGACTTATTTCACTTCGTATAATCCTTTCTAATTCCATCCAGGTTGTTGCAAACACAAGATTTCATTCTTTTTGGTGGCTCAGTAATATTCCATTGTGTGTGTGTGTGTGTGTGTGTGTGTATCACATCTTGTTTATCCATTTATCAGTTGATAGACATCACACATTTAGGCTCTTTCCATAATTAGGCTTGAGAATGAAATATGTACGTTTTCACCAACTAGGTTACATTCCATTTAGAAGTGAGTGTTTTATCCAAATGAAGAGTTAGAATGGAGACAAAAAGTGAAAAAAGAAATAACAAAAGTATGACAAGTGACCTGTCAGAAATGCAGCTATATGTAGTAATGAATGACAGCAATTGTGTGTGTGTGTGTGTGTGTGTGTGTGTGTGTGTGTGTGTGTGACAGAAAGTATAGATGTAGTATTAGTACAATATAAAGAGAGTGGGGAGACAAAGAGAGAACTAATCATGTGCTGGGGATTATTCTAGGCTCTCTACACATGACACGCAGTTTAATTTTACTAACATTCTTGCGAAGTAATTATGATTAACTCCACTTTTCAAGATTTAATAGTATGTAAAGTTCCAAAAACGCCAAACACTGAGATAAAATAATAAAGAAAATAAGAAATAAGTAATAAACTTTTTAAAAAGTATAGAAAGATAAAAAATGGCATATGTACATGTGGAGATCTCCGTGTATAAACTTTTGGAAAAAGACATGTTCTTCATTGTAAAATAGCAGGAAATCAATTTTGAAAAGGAAAAATTTTCCATAACAGACACTGAAAGAAAGTAAGATTGTAAAGAGTTCTTCATTCAGCTTGTGAAGGTTACAAAGCAAACTAAACATGTTTTAAGAATCCACTTATCCTATCCATTTAGAGATTTTAGATTGAAGAAAAGAAAAAGAGTAGGATTCCAATTTGAAATATACTCAATCCTAACTTTGAGGCAATTTGAAAAGGTACAAAGATAAGGGAATAAAAAAAAATCACTCATAACTACTGACCTTCTGGCTCTACCTCACTCGAACATTACAAGACACCCGTTACCTCCAGTTGCCTGCACTTTGGTACCCTGAGTATTGAAAATAAAATTTTTCAGGGCGCCTGGGTGGCTCGATCAGTTAAACGTCCAACTTCGGCTCAGTTCATGATCTAGCGTTCCTGGGTGTGAGCCCTGCCTCAGACTCTGTACTGACAGCTCAGAGCCTGAAGCCTGTTTTGATTCTGTGTCTCCCTCTCTCTGAGCACCTCCCCTGCTCATGCTCTGTCTATATCTCTCAAAAATAAATAAACATTAAAAGAAACTTGAAAAAAAAAGAAATTTTTTCTAGGAAATATTTTCTAGGAAAACATTTTGGAGCTCATAATTTTCCAGAGAGCTGCTTTCACATCCTTGTTCCTCAAGCTATAGATGAGGGCGTTCAGCATGGGGATCACTACCATGTAGAACAACATGGCCACCTTGTCAGTATCAATACTGTTGCCAGAACTGGGGTGGCAGTAAGTGAAAAGGATTGTTCCATGGAAGACAAGGATGGCTGTGAGATGGGAGGCACAGGTGGAAAAGGCTTTGTGCCTTCCCCCTGAAAACTGTATCCTCAGGATGGTGATGAGAATGAGCAAGTAGGATGTGAGGATGATCACGATGGTGGTGAACTCATTGACAGTCGCCACGATGTAGAGCAGCAGTTCATTCACAGTGACATCAGAGCAGGCGAGGGGTAGGAGAGGGGGTAGATCGCAAAAGAAGTGATCAATCACATTTGATCTGTAGGATGGGATCTCAAGAGCTAAACACAAGTGGGTCAGAGAACACGCCATCCCACAGAGGTAGCAGCCAGACACCAGCTCCATACAGAGATTCCGGGACATGGTGACCATGTACAACAGTGGGTTGCAGATGGCCATGAAGCGATCATAGGCCATCACAACCAGCAGGAAGACCTCAATTACCACACACGTGCAAAACAAGTAGAACTGCACTGTGCATCCAGGGAGGAGACGGCTTTGTCCTTGTTTAAGGTATTAGTTAGCATCTTTGACATGATGACCATGGAGTCGCAAAAATCCACAAAGGACAAGTGGCTGAGGAAAAAGTACATGGGAGTGGAAGTGAGAGCTGACCTGAATCACTGCAATCATGCCCAGGTTACCCAGCACCGTGACTCCATAGATGAGAAAGAACAGCAGGAAGAGGAAGACTCTCAGCTCAGGGGCTCCTGTGAATCCGAGGAGAATGAACTCTGACACATTGGAGCAGTTTCTCATGCCCATGGCCCCATTTGATTGAAGTTGGAGAAAAATATTAATAGTTATCCTCCATTATACAATCCCAAATACATTTTTTGGATGTCTTTTGAAAAAAAATACATAAAACATGTAAGTTAGTTAATTTTTTCAGCAAAGAATTAGAACATAGCTTTTGTGAAGTTTAGGAAAAGTACAGACATGTGGAGAGATACATTAGGTCACACTTAATTTCCAGATCACACAAAAACATCCACATCCATCACAGCGTCTATGATTCCTTAATCAAGTCCTACCCAATTTAATGCTTGACACTGAATCATTAGAAGGACATACCACATTTCTTAAGTAGCCACATTGTTTTATGAAACTCAAAGCCCTTTTTCCTGGCAGAATGGTTAATGACCCAGGAAGTATTGAGATCTCAGCAAATTATGTTTTACATCACTCAATATCCTTCTCTGTTTTCCCCTGTAATGATGAGACGCATGTCTATTGGTGATTATTTACCCACAAGTGTTCATTGTTTAGTAATATGTTTTAGATGAAGAAGAAGCTTTTATACTCTTTGCCAGCATTTTTTTTCCTATACATTAACATAATGGTTTTCTTGATATTGCTCTTCAATGTCAGCCTTTGTACAGGGAGTTCCTACTTGGATTCAAACTTCCTGTAACTCTGACTCTGAAGCCTTAGAAGAACCTATGTGACAAATAAATTCACTGCTTTAAATCTATTTGAAGAACGGATCAAAGATGTATGTGTGGAAGTGTTATGAAAATGTTCGTAGATGCATGGTAGCATTATTTTTGACAGTCAATTTCAACAATACTGTGTCAAACAAGAGGAAAATGGTCAGCTGCCTCTGGGCGGCTCAGTTGGTTAAGCGTCTGACCAGCTCAGACTATGATCTCAGGGTTACTGAATTCAAGGCCTGATTCCTGCTGTCTGCTTTCAGTGCAGGGTCTGCTTTGGATCCTCTGTCTCCCTCTCTCTGGCCATCCCTCGCTCACATATGCTGTTTCTCAAAAATAAATAAACATTAAGAAGACTTAATAAATAAGAGAGAAAAGTTGACAGCTATGGTACATATATATTATAGGAATGTATGCAGCTATGAAGAGGATATTTTTGAAGGCCATTAATGACCTGAAAAATGGCCATGATAAAATTCTAAGTTGAAAAATAGTGAGCCAGAAGGCATAGCTAGAATATTATATATGCATACACAAATTGTTGGCATGTTTAACCCTCACAAAATCCATGAAACATAAATATTTTTTTTCTCATCATTTGAAAAGAAAAGCAGAAACTTGCCTGATGGTATGGAGAAACCAGCTGATTATTCCTGGAGGAAAGACAGTCTTCACAATTATTCAACACAGTCAACTATGTCCCCTTTTGTCAAGTGATTTCAAAGAAGTAAAAGATATGTGCATTAAGAAATCCCAGTCTGGAAGTAAATAGTTATTCTGATAGTATCGTTTTTCTCTCTTCAATGGTCAGTAAAAGAGACTTGCCTCTTCCTGAGTCTAATGTAGTATATAATTTTGAAACCCATGCCTATTTTAAAGTCTAAAGGTGAAAACTCTGGCTGTTGATTATTTACATAGAAGTGGTTCTTAACCAGAAGGGATTTTGGTCCCTCTGGGACCTGTGTCTTTGTCCCAAGACTTTTGGGTTGTCCCAATAGGAAGGGGTGCTAGTGACATCTAGTGGGTAGAGACCAGAGTGCTGCTGAAGAGTCTATGATGCACAAGGCAGCCTTCCCTTCCTCCGTCCAGCCACCACCCCCCTACACACACATACACATGCAAGCAGCTCACACAAACATCAAAATATTATCTGGCCCGAAAGGTCAATAGTACCAATGTTGAGAAGCCTGCTATGGAAAGACATTTCTCAGTGCTATGCACAAGACCAAAATAATTCCTCTCCTTTCTGTCTCACAGAGGGTTCTTACTTCTGTATCCCTCTAAGGACACTCCCCTTCCTACAGCTCTGAACACCAGAGAAGGAAACTTCCATAGGATCTTCTCCAGGTTCCAAGGATGGAGTCAGTGTGAGAGAGGAGGAAGGGGAGAGGGAGAGACCAAGCATTCTCCCCAGTTTACTTGCCCTCTTCCCTCTTACACCAGCAGTTGTTACCAGGTGGTTGTTCCTGCAGATTAAACTGTTTCCATTCCCCATTGAGACTGTTTCTCCCTACACAAAAGTGTGTTCAGGAGGAAGTGATCAAAACATGGCATTTCTTNAAAATGGCCATAAAAATTAAACTTTTGAGGAAAAAGGAGAAAAAAAGCATTCAGCTCCTAGACAATATCATTGATGCCCATCCCCAGGAAATGAGTGTGCAGTCCAACTTCCTGTGGGAGACCTGTTGTCTCTCCTGGTTCTGGAGATGTTACCATGGAAACGTTTTATGGTTTTGTGTGTGAGAATCTCTGGGACCCATGTTCCCTAGGCTTCCCAAAACAATTATTGATCTCTCTGAGATATCAATGAGATACCAAGAAAACACTACTATCCTAAGACTCCAACAGCTTCTCCCATGAGATATAAACAGGAAGACAAACTATCCCAGCTTAGCACCTATAACTGTAACCCAGCAAGTTTCCTCTCAGAGTTCATGATGCATTGTACTGCATTGTATGCTGCCTCCATGCATTGCTCTGTGAACCAGGGATCATACTGTCATGATGAAATAGATGAATGTGTCCTGCAAACTTTGCCTGTGTTATATTCAGAAGCTCTTTCTGAAAGACACAGGGTCTGAAGTCAAACCAGAGCTCTGTCAAATACCAGCCACAGGTGTGAATAACAAACCACATTTATCCAGAAGGTAAATAATGCTCACATCACTGACCATTTTCTATGACCCAGTTACTGTCTTGTAACAACCATTAACACATTTTTGCTTTTATAAAAAATATTTTTAAAAAATTTTTAATGTCTATTCATTCTTAGAGAGAGAGAGAGAAAGAAAGAGAGAATGAGCAGGAAAGGGGCAGAGAGAGAAAGAGAGAGAGAGAGAGATACAGAATCCGAAGCAGGCTCCAGGCTCCCATCTGGAACCTGAGGCAGGGCTTCCACAAACTGTGAGATCATGACCTGAGCTGAGTTGGAAGCTCAACCAATGAGTCACCCAGGTGCCCCATTAACACATTTGATATTTATAACAATAAATGAGATCACTACAGTAATGCACCTTTACAAAAAGGTGAGGCACTGTCAGTTGTAACTTGCCCCAAGTTGGAATCACTGATAAGATGAGGCCATGTGCTGCTTTTGGATCTGTGCCCCCACATATGAGGGTGTGAGGAAGAGCAGAGCTACCGATGGTGCTGGAGTGGCATCTCCCTGCTGGGCCCCAAAGGTCATTAACCATAATGGGGCTAGGGTTTCTACCAGGTCTGCTCCTTTACAGGCTCTATAACACCTCCTAAACCAATAAGGTTCAAATCGCTGCCTGTGGCTTACGTACAGTCAGCATTTCAAGAACTTCATGGATGTCAATAGTTACAAGTAATCAGTTTGCAAAATTTCAATAACCAATGTGCATTCTCCTGAGATTGATTCATCTAATTCCCTAAGTTTGAAGAATTTTTCTGGGTGTCTTTTCCACCTACCACTTTCATAATTTCTTTGCCCTCTATTTTCAAAAGCAAAGATCCCCAGTCTAGAGAGAGACAGCAAGCTTCTAAGCCCTAAAACACAAGAACATTTTGAAATACTGCTTTCCAGGAAGCCTGAAGTTTGCTTAATCAAGACTCTTCAAACCCAAGTTTCTCTCTGGCATATGCAGGCTTCTTTTCAAGGAAAATAATGGCTTTAGGGTGTGTATTTAACCAATACAGACATGGTTTGAAATCAGACATATAGGAGATCAATGACCATATTTGTTTCCCATCTGTGCCTTGTGTTCTTAGTGCACCCGGAGACTATGGTCACGAAAGCCTCCCCCTGACGGAGGAGATGGTCTCAGGATGGCATCTCTAAGGAGCGTCTTTGGTTGTCATACTTTATTAGATCATCCGGGCGACCCTCCCACAGGGAAGCTGCTTTGCTTGTCTATTTATATTAGACTTAAAGACATGGCAGGCATTTTTTAAATACAAAAGTTCTATTGAGGTTGATTTCTTGGTTGTTATCCATAAATTTAATATCGTAAAGATGAAGCTCTAAGTTTTTGATGAAATGTATTTGGAACACATGATACCGCCATTTTAGTAAAATACTGTTAGCAAGTTTCAATGAAATCAACAATGTGTTAAATTTCCTGAACTTTTTAATTACATTGTTTTAATCAAGGTGTCTCTCCGTGGGAAGTGGGAGAACAATGGACATGCTTAATGGTTATATGATAAGTGTTAAGGAGGCCTTGTGGTAACCTCAGGAATTAAGGAAGTGAATGGTTCCAGTGCACATGGGTAACTCAGTAAATTGGGTGTGTGATTCAATCTTACCTCAGGCCATTGTCTCATGGTTGTGCGATTGGGTCCCACATCCATCTCTGCTTTGAGCAGGGAGCCTGTTTGGGATCCTCTCTCACTCTCTGCCCCTTCCCTGCTCACACACTGTGTGTCTCTCTCAAAATAAATAAATAAGTCAAATAAAAAAGTGAGTGTTTCCAACGATTCCATGACAAACCACTTCCAAACATATTAGTTAAAAACAACAACTGTCTATCAAATTGATCACTGTGGCATGAGTCTGTAAGTTAGTTCTGCTCATCTGATCCTGACACAACTACTTGTGGCTTGGTTTGTTTATATGTATGATATGAGCTTGGCAATTTAGGTGATGTAAGAGGGCTTCACACCCATGTAGCATACTTGGCTAGATGCCAGGTCATATGCTGGAGGTAAGAGAGCCAGTCTGTGCCTGTTTACATGGCAGTTTTCCTGAGAGATTGTGAAAATCCCAGGAGATGTGAAATTGCCACATTGCTTCTCAGAGGCTTAAAACTTGCCCAACATCACTGCAGCGATGCTCCGTTAGCCAAAGCTACTCAGAAAAGCAGACAAACTTCTAGGGGTGGGGAAACTGATTCCACCATGTGATCAGAAGAGCTGCACAGTGGCATAGACACCACAGGAATGGGGAATTTTGACCATGTTTTCAATCTACTAAACTGGGTAACAAACTCTTTTGAAAGAATTAATTTCTAATAATTTGCCCTTTGACAAAATTGGAGAATCTCAGTATAATTTTGTGTAATGCATTAAATTTTTAAAAATTTCTCATGAAAAATTATTGTGAGAAATTGGCACATCACTCGGATGTAGTTGAAAGAGTTAAGTGACTTTACTAACACAGCATAGTTTCTGATACAGTTCTTAGTCTCATATACTCTTAACATGACCAAATATTCTCAATATTTTCATCTATTAAACAGTAGAAATAGAAGCGCTGGTGTGCCTCAGACAGTTAAGCAGCTGACATGGGCTCAGGTTAGGATCTCACAGTTCACAAGTTTGAGCCCCACATCAGGCTCTGTGCCGACAGCTCAGAGCCTGGAGCCTGCTTTGGATTCTGTGTCTCCCTCTCTCTGTGCCTTTCGCCTGCTCACTCACTGTCTCTCTCTCTCTCTCTCTCTCAAAAAAAAATAAACATTAAAATTTTTTTCTAATAGAAATAGAAATGAAAGTAAATTATCTTGCTTTCTAGCATTAAGTAATATATTTCCATGGATACATTTAATTGAGATTAAAAAAAATCCAAACATATACTCAATATTTCTCACAAAAATAAATTTGCAAATGCATTTTTTCCATTTTGAATACCTGTATTTTATCCAAATTAGCTTATGTAATTACAGTTTTCATTAGTGGTACAATTATTGTATCATTACAAGGTTAAGTTAATCTAGGAAAATACCTTTCAATCTTGCCAAAAGCATTATGGTACAACTTAAAAGTATAAATGTGATTAATAAAATTATAATATTCAATGAGGGTAGTAGAATTGACCATGAGGTGAGGAAGAGGAAAGACACAAATCTACTTTCAGATGTTCTTATGTATGTTTTTTTTTTTTAAGTTCACTTATTTATTTAGAGAGATACAGACAATCAGTTAGGGAAAGGCAGAGAGAGGGGTACAGAAGATCAGAAGCAGGCTCTGTGCTGACAGCAGAGACCCTGAAGCAAGGCTCGAACACAGGGACCCTAAGACCATGACCTGAGCCAGTCAGATGTTTAACCAATGAAACCACCCAAACACCCACTTATGTGTATATTTTAAATGAATTATGCTATGCAACAGTAATCACACTTTTTGCTGCTATTTAAATTTATGATGAAATACTTTATATGCAAAGTTAAATTATTTTCAAAACTGCAAGATACACAACCAAAAAATGTGAAAAGTGCCAAATGGCATGCTGTTACAGAAGCAACGGAATCTATTATAAAGACTCTGAAATGTGGCAACAGAAAAATGAAAAAAAACCAAGATTGTTTGCTAGTGTTTACTAGAAGATATGCTTGCTGGGGTATCTGAAGTCTTAACAAATTGCTTTCATTTGTCAACAATTGCTTTTACAACCTTAGCCAGGTCACTGAAGTGTTATGGGCTTTGGTTTCTTCAGAGTAAAAGATAAATGCTTGGTGTGACTTTCACCCCAAAATAATCATCCTTTGTCCAAGCAGGACAGAAGTAAAATAAGGGTCTCTCTACAAATGAATTACCCATAATTCACATAAGTAGCTTCCTAAATTTCAAGGTAAATTGGAAATTATAAAAGTACATATAAATTGTATCCATTTATTAATTAATGTACTAATTTATTAATAATGAATTAATTTATTGTATTAGTCTATAAGTGAGTAAAGGAGAAAAGGTTCAACTAGAGATTGAACCAGAATGGGCTTATGAAAGAAAGGACAGCCTGATGCCAAAATGCCACCAATGCAAAACGCATTTTTGAAGTGGAATTAGTGGATATTGACTGAAATAGCAATGCTTCAGGTATAGAGGCATCAACAACAATAAGACATGGCCTTGAGGAAACTTATGTAACTAATTAGAGCTGGTTACTATTGGAAGGGAAGATTCAACTGGAAAATTCAAGAACACAGATACTGTTTACCTGATCCCCAACTTTTAATATGTGTAATCCATTATAATCCCCTAAAGTTTGAAATATTTATTACATCTTTGAAAAATATTGGTTTAGGATGACTGACAATCCCTTTACCTCATGTTGTAAACTAAAAGGCTCACTAAAATGTATTGAGTGTCTTGAAAAAAAAAGAATAAAGTAAAGTGAAAGATAAATGTGTGGATACGCTGAGAAACAGAAGTCAACAGAAGAGAAAAAAAGCACTTCCTCATCAGATATCCAATTTCTAAAATACTATTTCTTATATTGCATCTTTCCATGCAAAATGGTTATTTAATTAACTTTTTATAGTATAATATATGTAATTAGAACATTTTGATAGTGATCATAAGTTAAAAATAGTATGCATATTCTAAGTAACATATAAAATTGTTCACCTTTACCATAAAGACAGGAAATGTATTATTTTTCATTACATTAATAACTTGTTTGAAATTTTAACTATCCATATAGAGTAGAGAGAAAGAGAAGCATGTACAAGGCATACAAACAATGTGAGTTATTAATATTATAGAGCCTAGTACTTTTAACTTGTCAGATAAAATAAATAGGCCTTGGTAGTAATCACTATCTGATTTTATTGTATCTTGAATAAAGTTATGTAAGAAATTGGTTTTGAGCAATTTTTTTTAAAAATTTTAATCTTTATTTTTGAGAGACACAGAGACAAAGCATGAGCATGGGAGGAACAGAGACAGACACACATACAGAATCTGAAGAAGGTTCCAGGCTCTGAGTTGTCAGCATAGGGCCTGATGCAGGGTTCAAACCCATGAACCATGAGATCATGACCTGAGCTGAAGTCGAACACTCAACTGATTGAGCCACCCAGGCACCCCAGTTTGAGCAAGGTTTTTTAATTTTATTTTGAGCATAGGAAGAGAGAGAGAGAGAGGGAGGGAGGGAGGGAGAGAGAGAGAGAGAGAGAGGATGTGGAGGAAAGGCAGAGAGAGACAGGGACAGAGGATTCAAAGTGGGCTCTTCACTAAGACAAGAGAGCCCGATGACATGAACTGAGGCAGTCAGGTGCTTAACTGACTGACACACCAGGAGCCCTAGAGCACTTTTTCTTGAAGCAGGAATTCAGCTGAGAAGGAGTTAGAGGTTATGTTCATGTTCAGGAAAAAATAAAATTAAGGATTAGTAATGTTTGCTATGTCATCATTGGCAGAATAATAGTATGAAACACAGGTTGGGCAGGCACTCATTATGCTTATGTTTTGCATAAAATTTTCTGAAATTTTGGGGGCACTTGGGTAGTTCAGTTGGGTGAACCATGCTGATCTTGATTTCAGCTCAGATATGATCCTGGGGTCATGGGATTGACCCCACATCAGGCTCTATGCTAAGCATAGAGACAGCTCAAGACTCTCTGTCCCTGTCTCTCTCTGCTCCTGTCCCCCAATCATTTTCTCTCTCCTTCTCGCCCCCCAAAAATAATAATTTGAAAAAAGAGATTTTCTGAAATTCAGTCTAACATCTTTAAGCCTTTGGTGGAGCCCATCATAGCTTATCACACTGCCACAGTGGAGTGCCTTTGAAACATATTTAGGATATAGACAATGTCTTATTAAATTTCCACTCATGCCAAGTAACTCATATACACAATGCAACACACACACACACACACACACACACACACACACACGTTATATAGTAATCACTCAATAAAATATTTTTGGATTACTACCCAGTATTACATTCTGACCTTCTTGATTTCATAATGCTTTGCTCTTCTGAATGAAACTCGTGCCTTCTTGTCTCCTGAAACTCTGTCCATCCTGTTATTCAAAGCGAAGTTGAAGCAATACCTATTTTTTGAAGACATTACTCTAAAGTTCCTGAATGGACTTAAACTTTTCTTTCTTTCAAACACTCTATGATCCTTTTTATTCCCCACCTTATACAATGGCCACGTTCTTCTCTGCCCTACTGTCAACACTGGATTTTGCATTCCTTGGAGATGAGGACGATGTCTTATTTTAACTGCTACTTTTACTTTTAAGAGGTAAATTCAGGTACTTATTGAGAGCCTCATCTACTTGAGGTATGTTATAAGAAAGGGAAATAAAATTAATGTTTGTAGGGATTATACAAAGTATTCCACATGATATCTATATTAAGATTTAGTCTTCACAAAAAGATGAGGAGCTAGCTTACATTACCTTAATTTTGTAGATTAAAAACCAAAGTTGAGAAGGGCTTCTGATTTCTTTTTCCAGTAAGCAAGAGATAGAGTCAAGTTAAGTCTCTTGAATGACTTTCCATTATACATTAACTCTTCATTATATTTAAAGGTATCTTTACCACCTACATTTCTAGGCACACTTGATTTACATTTCAAGGACAAAATCTACTCAAATAATATGCTCAAAAAGAAAAGACTTTAGTATCCATTAATTTGCTGACTGCATCCTTGACATCCTTATTTCTCATACTGTAGATCAAGGGATTAAGCATAGGGATCACCATTGTGTAAAACACAGACACCACTTTGACTGTATCCCTGGAGTTTTTGGAGTTAGGAACACAGTAGAAGAAAAGAATAGTCCCATAGAAGATGGTGATGGCAGTCAGGTGGGAGGCACAGGTGGAGAAGGCTTTGTGGTGATCACTGGCTGAATGCATCTTGAGGATGGTGACCATGATAAATACATAAGACATGAGAATGATGAGCAGTGTACTGACCACATTAAAGGTGGGAGAAAAGAAAAGCAGCAACTGATTGATGTAAATATCAGAGCAAGACAGGGAGAGCAGCGCAGAGAACTCACAGAAGTGATTGATTGTGTTGAAACCCGGAAACAATAATTGGGTAACAGAGCATGTGAGTATCTATGGTACTCCCATGCATATGATCCGACAACCAGCATGGCACAGAGCTTCCAGGACATGGCCACTGTGTAGAGCAGAGGTTTGCACATTGCCACAAATCAGTCATAGGCCATCACAGCTAATAAAAAGGATTCAGCTACCACAAAACTACAAAAGAAAAAAATATTGAACTACACATTCTGGAAATGAAATGATCTTGTCTTCCACTACTCGGTTTGTCAAGGCCTTAGGAACAATGATGGAGGAATAGCAGAAATCGACAAATGAGAGGTGGCTGAGGAGAAGGTGCATGGGTGTGTGCAGTTTGGAGTTAATCTTGATTATAACTATCATCCCAATATTTCCTACGACAGTGACACTGTACATGACCAAAAAATCAAGAAGAGGGGAACTTGTGGTTCTGGGTAATCTGAGAAGCCCAAGAGAGTGAACATAGCCCCACTTTTACTTCTCTCTGACAGTAACACGATGGTTTGTGTTTGTCAGAGTCAGAATCGGTCCTGAGAATAAAAATATTAAAGAGAGTGAGCATCAAGGAAACTTGCCTAACTACCCCTTAACAATACTAGAAGATGAAGCAAAATGTCTTTTCTTAATTTCTCTATGTATTTATTATGTAAGATATGCTAAATGTCTAATATTTAAAAACATGAGAATCATCTTTTAAATGTTCTTTAAGTATAAAAGCAATATAATTATTACGTTAAAATTTTTTAAGTTCTTGGGGTGCCTGGCTGACTCAGCCAGTAAAGCATGGGACTCTTGATCTTCGTGTTGTAAGTTCAAGCCCCATATTGGTTGTAGAGATTATATTTAAAAAATTATGTAAAAGTGAACTCTGTAAAAAATTGTTTAAGATCTCAACTGTAATTTTTAATATTTACAAATAAAAGTATGAGATAAAGGGATTTATGTTTATTTTAAATCAAATATTCCCATAACTCTTTCAGTCCTCCTTGAACATTATAAGTTCATAAAAGATACCCCTAGCATAATATAATGACTGATTATGTCAGCTCTGTAAGCAGTACAAAATAAAGAGAGTTCCAAATAAATTAATTTTTACATCATAGGTTTATACTGTGACATTAAGCATAAACACCCCTAACATTTTATATTTGTGCCTTTATTATTCATTTCATATAACACTTTAATCTTTTTCTTCGTGACACAGTGAATCTGGTATCACAATAAATCTTAACTTGTTTTTTTATAGTTTTCTCCTCAACTAACCAGCTCTTAATTGTCATTCTGACCTCATTGCTTGATAAATCGTCAGTGTAGGTGCTAAAGATAATCATGTCTACTTCTTTATTCTAGAGGTGACAAAACAGAAACTGGAGAAACCTTGACTTACCCAATGACATGTCAATAAGGACCCATCTACATATCTGTGACTACAGCCTTGATCAAAATCCCAACCATATGTCCATTCCTCCACATGAGGCTCTGACCCATGGTCTAGGTCTAGATAGTAAGACATTTCTAATGATCATACTTGTAATTTGTGACAAACCAGAGTCTCTGGACCAATAGGAAATAGTCTTCTGACAATGTACTGACCACAGAGCGGCACTAGAAAGTAGCATCATAATGAAATGAGAGCAAGATTTAGGGAGATTTTCTCTCCCAGAAATAATTAAGAGTGACTTAGAAACTTTCTTTGCCTAGGATTCTCTCTTTTTCTCTCTCTTCTCACCTATTCTCTCCCTTCAAAACATGCAAGATATTCATCCTGTCCATATATTATATGTAAAGGAGAAGGATTTGTTTAAAAAAAAAAACTAGGGGTAGTTACACTAGGAAGACATTTTAGGAGAAAGGAGTAAAAGTATCATTGTATTTCTCCAGTCGGTGCCCAACACCTCTGAGATCTTACCATAGCAGGAAAATCTTAATCATCTCTCTGGTAAGGTTACCTCTGATTCCATGATCCAAGAAATAGTTTCAGATGGCCCATCAATGAAGATATCAGATCACATTCAAGACTGAGAGCTTAATGGCCCTCTCTGTCCCTAAACCCATATGTCTGAGTATTAAAGACAACCTCAAAGAAATAATCCATCATGAAGCCACACATTCTCATTATCAATGTCTTGCTAAATACAGTATTTCACTTATCTAAGTCCTTTTGAATTTTATTTAAATGACTGTTGTATTTAAGATGATGATTCTTGCATCTCAAATACTATTATTAAATTGTTGGTAAAAATTTTCTATAGCAATGGGTCCAAGAAATATAAGAGCTGAAATCTTCTTACCTTTGTTTTCCCTATTTTGTTCTAATGTTTCTTAGACACCTGGGTTTCCTGCTTTATAATCTTAATTAAAGCTGGTCCTTTTTAATTTTTCAGTCTCTAGTGTTTATTTTTGCTCATATCTTCTCTATCCTACCTTGACTATTTCTTCAATAACTTACAGAAATAAGACAATGCACATTCCCCAAGTTCTCAGACCTCTTCTATTCTCCCTACCCTGGGATCCCTTGTTCATCTGATCCAGGCCATTTAAGACAAAACTGTGTAATATAAATGCACTTTCTGTTCCTTGCATGTTGAGATATGTTACTTTTGCAGTGACTAAAATCCTCAGGAACTGTCTAGATCTAAGGGTAAGTTTTCCCCCTCCCATGCTGTTTTCCAGATATCGTACATTGAAATTAATATCAATCTATCTCTAGAATCTGAAAACAAAACTGCTGATGGCAAAGGTAAGGCCTCTCTTGGTTGGGACTGCTGGAGATATTCTTATCTCTATTGTACACCCTTTGGGACATGAACCCTAGGGATTATGTCTTCCCCTATTCTCTGAGGTCATGAAATAAACAATTAAAATTAATCACCTTTCTCTGATATAATTCTTGAAAACCTGTAGCAGCATTAGAATTTTATACAAAAATTTATATGAATATATTTTTGAGCTTATTTATTTAGTTTGAAAGAAAAGGAGAGAGAGAGCATGATAGGGACCGAGAGAGAAGGAGAGAGAAAGAATTCTAAGCAGGCATTGCACTGTCAGCACAGAGCCTGATGCGGGGCTTGATAGCACAAACCATGAGATCATGACCTGAGCCAAAACCAGACACTTAACAGCTTAGCCACCCAGGTGCCCCCCAAAATTTATATTTTAAAATTACTTCTCCAACCCCAGATTATTCCCAATGGAAGTATAAAAACCATCCTTATCAAATATTGAATGGCTACAATATAGAAGGCATAACTGTCTTCCTCCCTAGCATCCACTCCGACCCTGCTGGAGAAGAGTGAAGATCCTTCTTTTAGGTCATCACGATTCACTGAGAGTTAAAGCAGAAATATTTTAAAAAGTTAAATATCAAGTTAGGAAAATGATCTAGTCCACTTGAAATCTTATCCTATTCTTTTACTCTTAACCACCTCTGCTTCTTCCATCTAGTCTGACCTCTTTGTTTTTGTCTTTTGCTTTCTGGCTTCCAAAAAATATTATCAACACCTTTATGATCTTTTCTACTCACATTTCCTACAGACTGAAATGCTTTCCCCTATGTTTTTGTTCAAATGTGGCTTTTCAGTGGAACGTTCCATGAACATACTATTCTATGACAAGGGCTACTCTATTACCCAATTTAGTATTTAAGGTTCTTCACATGTTTCAAATACATTTGTTTTATTTTATTTATTTACTTTGAGAGAGAGAGAGAGAAAGAGAGAGAGAGAGTGTGTGTGTGTGTGAACACAAGCAGGGGAGAGGCAGAGAGAGACAGAGAGAGAGAAACCCAAGCAGGCTCTGCCTTGTCAGCTCAGAGTCCCATGCAGGGTTTGAACTCACACATCATGAGATCATGACCTTAGCTCAAGTCAAGAGTCAGATGCTTACCAACTTAGCCACCTAGGAGCCCCTCAAATATGTTTTTAATCCTTACGTTTTTCTTTATTTATATGTTGCTTGTTTTCTTCTGCTATGGTAAAAGTTCCAGGAAAGCAGAGATCATTTATTGCTTTGTTCACTAACATAACCCAAGCTCCTAGAGTAGCATAAAGTCAGTGTACCATGAATCTTTATTGAACACTAAATATGGCCTTCCAAAGGAACTGGGAATAGAGCCAAACTACCAGAATTATGAGGAATTTTATTGCAGAGAAGAGACAGTTGACAAAGAATAAAGATGTTTTAGAATTGATTCTTGAAACTGCAGTCACAACAAAAAATAAATAAATAAATAAATAAATAAATAAACCAAAAGAAATGTCCACTCCACTGAACTTCCTGTCTTCATTCAGGTTTATTACCAAAATCTTGACATTTGTAAGATCAGGAGCAGCATGGTGAAATTAATGGCAAATGGAAAATATCTCAAGTATTCTTCTTCAGAAAATTCTACAGGTAGTTTTACTGAAGTTTTATCATGTTGATCCATTTGGCAAACATTTTTTGCATATCCATTAAATGCAAGGTTACACTGTGGATATAAGAATAATAAATAATAATAAATAAATAATAAATAATAAATAAAGAAGTGGGTCACATTAAAATTTTTCTTTCAAAAGTTATATAGTCTCTCTGTCGTAACAAGCAATACAATTGAACAAAGACTGAAGGGTGTATGTTCATGCTCAGAATTAAAGCAGTGACTATTCTGTGAATTTTGTGTTTTGCTACAGCAACCAGAGAAAAGTGGTTGGGAACCTGATAAGGTTAAGTAATTATTCATTTATAACAAGTTTATAATAAGCTAGATACTATATTAAGTATTGGGGAAAAAGAGAAAGAATGGGGGCGCCTGGGTGGCTTGGTCGGTTAAGGGTCCGACTTTTGCTTAGGTCATGATCTCGTGGTTCGTGGGGTCGAGCCCCGCGTCGGGCTCTGTGCTGACAACCAGCTCAGAGCCTGGAGCCTATTTCAGAGTCTGCATCTCCCTCTCTCTCTGACCCTTCCCTGCTCATGCTGTCTCTCTCTCTTTCTCTCTCTCTCTCCTAGAAATAAATAAAAATATTAAGAAAAAAAAA
>NW_027531287.1:206278-327562 GCF_008692635.1 Crocuta crocuta
GACCCTTCCCTGCTCATGCTGTCTCTCTCTCTTTCTCTCTCTCTCTCCTAGAAATAAATAAAAATATTAAGAAAAAAAAAAGAGAAAGAATGTCCCTTTGTCAAATTTCTATTTAAGGGGGAATACAAATAAATGATTATGTGATCATTTTTCAGTAATTATAAATGCTGAAAGTATATAATTGAAGATATCTTTTTAAAAATTATTTAATGTTTACTTATTTTTGACAGAGAGAGACAGGGTGCGAGGAGGGAAGCAACAGAGAGACAGAGAGACACAGAATCTGAAGCAGACTCCAGGCTCTGAGCTATCTGCACAGAGTCCAGCGTGGGGCTAAAAGTCACGAAAGAGATCATGATCTGAGCCAAAGTCAGATGCTTAACCAACTGAGCCCCCTTTTTTTAATGTTTATATATTTTTGAGAGAGGGGGAGAGAAGAAGAAGAAGAAGAAGAAGAAGAAGAAGAAGAAGAAGAAGAAGGAGAAGAAGAAGAAGAAGGAGAAGAAGGAGAAGGAAAAGAAGGAGAAGAAGGAGAAGAAGAAGGAGAAAAAGAAGACGATGACGACAGAGGAGGAGAAGAAGAACAAGAAGATGAAGGAGGAGAAGGGGCAGAGTGAGATGGGGACAGAGAATCTGATGCAGGATCTGTAATGACCACAGAGAGCCCAATCCAGGGCTTGAACTCAAAACTGAGATCATGACCTGAGCCAAAGTTCAATGTTTGGCTGAACCACCCAGGTACTTCTTGATGTATTTAAATTAATTGCAGTCAGTATTCAATTGTATGTTACTTATAAGCCAGTTGGAACCATTTACAATCGCCTCCTGTTTTTCTTTGAAATGATCCCATTAGCTTTTAATAGTATTCTTACTTTCTGAAAAATTAAGTTGCTCAAGTTTCATGAAATCTCTACCTCAGACTTCAGATTAGTTATTTGTCCGAAAAGCTCCAGGTCTGTTTAGAAAGCATAGATTTCCTCTAAGAGAAAATTTGGGGAATAGGGACGTTCATTGCTACTGGATTGTCATTATTAGTGGCATTATTTATAAGAGCAAAAAGGAAAAAAAAGGTTTCACGCTAGATTTCTAATTCAAATAGATGAAAACGTTTTTTGTTTACCTTTTCTTACTTTGGAACTAATTTTTCTTTCACCCTGACAACCGTAGTTTCAATGACATTTCAACAATTATTTATTTCTGCTAAAATAAACAGTGCATAAAGGGAAGGTATTCAAAGTGCTGTGGTTAAAGTCCTTTAGAGGAAATGTTACACCATGTGGCCATGTTTCCAACATTACAGACAGATTCGTTTGTGATTATCTGGTTTCAAGTGTTAAAGATTGTTTTCTTACTTTTCGACATAAATGAATATCTTTTGAATTATGCCCAATATCATATTTCCCCTAAATTAAAGTTATATTATAAAGTACATTCCTAACAGTTTTCTTTCCTAACCTTATTATCTTCTTTTTCCTTTCACTCTTCTTTCACATAGGGTATAACACTATAAAAACTTTTCTATATCTAGTCTCTATTCCCTTTAGAAAATATTTGGGTGAACATGGAAAATGTTAATAAATAGAAACCTCTTCTTTCCATTTTCACAACAGAATTTTTTTCACAACAGAATATTTTTTTATCGTGGCCTATAGGTTATTCACTTTTACACTGGATCGCATCATCTCTTGTTATTATAAATAATGCTAGTGAAGATGTTATTTATAGTTTCCTGCTACTCTATTTTTGGGATGGATTCCTAGAACTGTGAATGTCTGAAAGAAGATAAATGTATATGTAATATTGCTAGTAGTTCCTATCACAAGGAGGATGTGACCTGACCCCAGTGTATAAAATGTATATTTCCTTCCAGATTCACTTACAAAATATGTCATTCTGATATGTGAGAAGTGATAGCTCAGGGAAGATTTCATTTGTATTTCTCTTATTTTGAATTAGCTTTAAGGAATCTTCATATGTTTAAGGTTTATTTTTGTTCCTTTTATATAGACTATTTCTTATGTCTATTTTTCTGTAGGCTTGTCATTTTAACCTCTATTATATGTGCTCTAAATAGTTTTTCATTTGTCATTTTAATTCTTTCTCTCATGTGGCTCTCTGTCCCACCATGGCACTCTTTTTAATAATAATGACTTTAAATTTAAAATAGGGTTAGCCTTTCTATTACAATGTAATTTAATTTTTAGGGTGTTTGTTAGCAGATATTTGTACTTGCTTAATCATTCATATAAACATTAGAACAGAAATGTCAAAACGTGATTCCTACTATTCCCAGATAGAACATATATTGCATTCATCCCAGGCCTAGTACATATGTACTGGACTAGATACATTTGTAGAGACTCCCAGACCTCACAATACTGGGAATGAGGACTTCAGAGTAATCCTATCCAAGCATAATCTAGGAATACTGAAATGATCCAGAGATCTTCGCAGACAATCTAGGACAAAAGTAACTTCTGTGATCTCTCTCAGACTAATAACCTTGAGGACATCATGAAAGGACACTAGATTTGCAGTCAATGGAGTTGAGATCCTTTAATCTTAGGTCCAGCATTTCAGTAATTTCTAGATTAGTTTCTTGATACTCTGTCATCATCTACACAACAGATGTCATTGTCCCTGCCCTGTCTACTTCTCAACATAAGCTCTGTGAAGTATAAGACCATCCATTCATTAAACACACAAAATCCAAGGAATGAAGATGTCAGAAAAGAAATGGCATCCTCTACTTTTATCACACTCCTTTTATCCATCTGCATCTCCTAACAAAGGCGATGCTTCAGTGACTGTAACACAAAAAACTTTAAAGGCAAGTCGCTCATCTTCACATGCAGGAACAAACCAGAGAGATTTTTATGGTGAGTTAACATCACCCTTCAAGAACTTTATTCTCCATATTAAGTCATCTATTGGGCTTTGTAATATTTTATGTGTTTGTTTACAGATAATTTGAAAAATAGAGGCTTCGTGGATCACAGTTCTGTGGAATTCATCCCTAAAGTAATTTCTGTTTCATCTTCAAGGGATTTGAGCTTAGCTGTTCACAATATATTAACCTCATATCTAAAAACCTCATGCAAATATAAGCTGAACGTTTTACAAAGCTCTGTTCCCATTGTTCATTGGGATGAAAAACATCTTTTGAGATTCATGCAGTGAAATGGGACTTTTGTGTCTATTAATTTCTGAAGGGCTTCCTTCACATCTTTGTTCCTCAGACTGTAGATCAGAGGATTCAGCATAGGGTTGACCACTGTATAAAATACAGAGGCCACTTTGACAGTTTGCCTGGAGTTTTTGGAGTTGGGCACACAGTAGAGGGAAAGGATGGTCCCGTGGAAGATGGTGATGGCAGTCAGGTGGGAGGCACAGGTGGAGAAGGCTTTGTGACGCCTGCTGGCAGAATGGATGTTTAGTACGGTCACAAAAATAAAGATGTACGAGGTGAGGATGATCAGTAGTGTACTCACCTCATTGAAGGTGGCAACGCCAAAGAGTAGCAGGTGGGGAATGCGTATGTCGGAGCTCGAGACAGCAATGAGAGCAGTATATTCACAGAAGAAATGGTTGATTGTGTTATGCCCAGAGAAGTTTAATTGGAGAGTATAGCAAAGGAGTACCAAGGGACCAAACATACCCCAGAGATAAGATCCAGACACAAGTAGAGCACAGAGCCTCTGGGACATGACCACTGTATAAAGCAGAGGATTACAGATGGCCACAAAACGGTCATAGGCCATGACTGCCAGTAGGAAGGACTCTGTCACCACAGCAGTGCAGGACAGGAAGTATTGCAACATACAGCTGACACAGAAGATGCTTGTATCTGCCGTGACCAAGGTCTCAAGCAGCTTGGGAGTAACGATGGAAGAGTAACAAAAGTCAACAAAAGAAAGGTGGCTAAGGAAAAAATACATAGGAGTGTGAAATTTGGGGTTAATCTTGATGATTACTATCATGCCAAGATTTCCTACCACGGTGATAATGTACATGCTCAGAAACACGAGGAAGAGAGGAATCTGAAGTTCTGGGTAATCTGTGAAACCCATGAGGGCAAAGCTTGCGTCCACACTCAGATTTCTTGCAGCCATCACTTCAGGGCCCTTGAAAGGAGGCGGGGGAGAGGGGAGGAAGAGGTTGTTTCTGTCGAAGAGAACCTTTACGGAGTTAGTGAAAAATATGCGATGATGTTTTGTGGTAGGTTAAAAAAATGATAAAACAAGTTATCAGTTTTGGTTTCTTCCATATAGAGCACACCTCAGGTAGATAACTGCTCTGGACATACCAAACCAAGCTGAGTCTCTGAAATGTCTTTGCATTACCATAGCAATTTGTGTTTCCGTAAGAAATAAATACCACCTTGCAGTGTATGCATCCAGTCATTAGCTAGTAGCATAACATGCACATAACTTATAGAAAATGTTTACACAAAAATGCAAAAGCTAGTGAAGGAGTCTGAAAATAATGTGAAATGGTTGCTTCAAAGAACAACATATATTGCTACTATACTTGACCTGTATACACAAATCAATTAAAATCTTTAAGAAGGTATATTTCTATTCTAAGGTCAAAGCAAAATGTTAGAGAAATTTAGGAAAGAGCATAGCAATTTCATTGTAACACCTCCGTTTAGTAAAGACTGCTTTTCTCATTGAATCGATTAACTCCTGAGGAGTTCAGGAGAATGACCCATTCTTTTGACTTCTGAGTGGAATATACACTTTATTGGGGTTTGTACCTGAAAGGTTAGCTTCCCTTAAAGCCCAGGCATTTTATAGAGAAGTTTTAAGGGTCCCAAGATTTATCAGGTAAGAATCCTCTGAGAATTAACTCATTCTCATTTTTGTGAAAGTTTATATGCCAAATTAAGGTGCATGTAAAGAGGACATGAATAAATATCCGTTTACAGCTGATAGTTTATTCTGTTCTTTTTAAAAAGGTTGTCAGTTGACTTAAAGCCAAATATTTCCATGAGTGTTAACTTCTTTCTTTAAATTTATTGGGCTCAGAATTAGATAGCATTTATAGTGACTTTACATAAAAAGTAAGACAAAAAGAAGACCCTAGTCACACATCAGGAAAAGAATATTCCCGCTGTTTCAGAGAAAAACTGAATAAACTTACCTGCTACAGAGAAACAGGCCACCAGCCTGTTTCTCTGTAAGCGGAGCATGACTGGGCCACCAAGGTGGTTATATCTCATGCTGTAACCCAGGGGACTCGAACTCTGGAGAATCACTAGCAACTCATTCCTCACAAGCATCAAAACAGGTAATTAAAGTAAATGCCAGGCCTTGTGGTACCTTTTCTGATAACTAACATTTCCTTGAAATTCCATGGAAAGATTGTAGATTCAAATTGACTTCCAGGCTTTCTTGGCGGCTAATTAAAACGTCCTCTGGATGAATGAAACTAAGCCAAATTAGCATTTCTCTAATCCTGCCTCATCTACACTCAAATGCAGCAGATGCCTTGATTCTGCAGAGAGCACATACCAATTTTAGGGAGGTTACTACAACCCCATATACAAAGTTATTACCCAAAAGTCTGTCCACTTTGAGAGGGTCCCGAAACAAGATAAAACACCAACAAGTCCAGTCTGCTGTGCAATGCGACCCGTATTGTAAAAACTCCCTTGGGCCAAGAGGTGAGGGGTTTGCAAATGAGGACATACCAACCATTGTTCGATCTCAAACTCTATTCGAGTAAAAGGTCAGGGGTTGAGCAACTTAGCTCCTCCTGGCTCCAGCCAGCCCCTGAGATGTAAATCTTTAGTGAACATTGTGATTAGAACGATCAAACATTTCTTCAAGCAACTGTTAAGCAACCCCCACCTCTAGCCGCAAAATCTCGCTTCTGTACACTGGCTTTGCACCTCTCCCTACCGAAACCCTGAGCTATGGCTCGGCGGGGTGCTCTTCCGAGGACTTTTTGGGTGCTGGGAAGGGGCCAGCAGACCTGACTAAAATAAACCTGAATAACCGACTCCTTTTGTGTTTTGTGGGCTTTGTTCTCGGTGATTTTCCTTTGGAAAGGGAGGTCTAACCATATGACCCAGCACATGTAATTGTCGCTGATGTGTATTCACAAATAACACATTATTCAGAATTTTGGATAAGCCCCTATAGTGAATCACAAATCAGGCCTTTGGGGTTTTAATTTTTTTAATGTTTATTTATTTTTGAGGGGGAGAGAGAGACAGAGCTAGAGCAGGGGAGGGGCAGAGACAGAGGGAGACACAGCATCTGAAACAGGCTCCAAGCTCTGAGCTGTCAGCAGAGAGCCCAACGTGGGGCTCAAACTCCTTGAGAGAGAGAGAGAGAAAGTGTGCGTGAGTGAGGGAGGGGCAAAAAGAGAAGGAGACAAAGAATCTGAAGCAGGCTCCAGGCTCTACCAGCACAGATCTCGCCGCGGGGCTCCAATCCACGAGCCACCAGATCAGGACCTGAGCCTAAGTCTGATGCTTCACCAACTGAGCTACCCAGGTGCCCCAGGCCTTTAGGATTTTAAAGCCAAGTATTAACTTCCTTTGCGGGCATCTATTCACTTTTTAAGAAATAGCTTCTGAGATTTTTCATGGACCCTAATGTTGCAGGATTCTCGCTCAGAGAGTCGTGACACTGAGACTTTTCTTTCCAGGAAGCAACTTTATTCAGGCCGGCACCGCTCAGTTGGGTTCGTACCCAAAAGAACTGAGCGGCCCACCTCATATGGCATAGGTTTTTTACACATTTTCTATTTCTTTGTCTCCCGTATATGGTAACATACATAAACATGCAGTCTAATTAGGTTGTTTCAGTTTACAGGAACATGGGGGATGTAGGCAGCTGGACCCATATCTAGGTGACCTTGAAGTCTTCTCTTCTCTCTTCTTCATTTTTTTCTTTCTCCTTAGGGAGGGGTTCCTACCACACTAATAGAGACTGAAGGGTTTGACAATAGGCTACCACTTTCAAATGCAGCCCACCCTTGCCATCATAAGCTGGATGTCTCACTTGCCAATTCATAACATCAGGCATGCGCAGAACTCAACAGCCTCCTGTAACCCGAGGACAGAAGTAAATTGTGGAAGCAAGAGGTCCAGCTACCCATGGCCCATGTTCTTGCTGTAGTGCTTTCTCCTTCAAAGCCTGAACTTGTAGACCTGCGGGGTATCCCTAGGACAACTGAATATGGAAAACAGCACCGGAGCTTTAATTTCAGATGATTTCACACAATTATGCTGGCACCACACTCAAAAGCAGACTGTTGTAACCCAACAATCCTGCCCTGCGGTGTTTCTGAAAAACAGGGTGGAGGAACAATTGATCTAGTTTTCAGAAGTTCAGGAACTTTGGCTGGAACGCTGGAATAGCTTTAAAGCTCCGTTATGGACGAACTCTGCTGTCAGTACTTTAGAGGGATGGAGTAATTAATCCTCCAAGGTGTGTTAGGTGCTCTAAATCTGAAACCAGGATATACTGCCATTTCTCCAATTTGGGGGACCCAGAATTCACGGGTCCAGGGTGGAAATGGAAGTGGCTCTTCTACCTTTTATCCTTAATGACCCACCTGCTAAATCTCTGCTCCTAGTAAGAAACCATGAGGTGCAGTAGTTTCGAGGAGTAAGGTTCCCACTAGGGAACACAGTGATGGATCCTTGAAACTGGAATTGTGACTTCTTTAACCAGAAAAAAACATGCAGCGGGAGTGATGTTAAATAGGTTCTGGAGTAGAGGCACAAAGATGCCTTCTAGCTTCTACTTCCAATCTGTAAACACTGTGCTGAGGTTACCACATAAGGAAGCTAGTGTAACCTGCTAGTGGGTGAGACACTGGGAGAAACTGAGGTGCTCCAGCCACGTCAGCACCAAGTCACCTCACAAAAGAGTGACTTTGTGTAAAGTTTTAAGCCCCAGCTGGTCTCCCAAATGATTGTAGCCACCGGATGAGCCCAGGCAGGCCTGGCAGAAAACCCCTGCGTTCAGCCCACAGAATGGTGAAAAAGAATACATTGTAACCACTAAGTTCTGGGGTGTCCTTCCCTCAGCCAAAGGCAAATGAAATATGCTTTGTGTTACACTTTCAATTTCAAAGCACTAAGAGGCTGGCGAGCCTGGGTGGCTCAGAAGGTTAAGCATCAGAGTCCTGCTCAGGTCATGATCTGGAGGTTTAAGAGCCCTGGCCCTGTGTTTGGTTCTGTGCTGACAGCTAGCTCAGAGCCTGGAGCCTGCTGCAGATTCTGGGTCTCCCTTTCTTTCTTCCCCTCCTCCACTTGCTCTCTGTCTCTCTCTCACTCCATCTCTCTCAAAAATAAATAAAAACATTAATTTTTTTTTCAAAAAAGCACTGAGAGGCTGATGAACAAATACATATTTTCTTCAGAACATTACATAACAGCTTGGATTAAAGACCCTTTTATAATCTTCTGCCATCTTAACCCCCTCTCCCTCCTCAGTGATAACTTCATCTTTAACTCAGTGATGTCCACTCCTTTTGTACTTACATGAATACTCATAATGAATATATTGTATTCAATGCACTTCAACTATATAAATGATATTGAACAATATTTCTGAGACTTACAGTTGCCTGATATTTTTTTCTTATTTTAACATTTATTTTTAAGAGACAGAGAGAAACAGACAGAGCATGAGCAGCGGAGGGGCAGAGAGAGAGGGAGACACAGAATCCAAAGCAGTCTCCAGGCTCTGAGCTGTCAGCACAGAGCCTGATGTGGAGCTTGAATCCAGAAACAGTGGGATCATGACCTGAGTCAAAGCTGGATGCTTAACCGACAGAGCCACCTGGGGACCCCTGGTACATTTTTCTAATACAGTCATTTTAATAGGTACAGAGTTCAATCATCTAACTATAACCATTCCTTTTATGAATAATTAAGTTATTTCCATTTTTATCATGGCAAACCATTACCCAACTGAACATTTCTGTATGTTTCCTTTTGTGCATATGGGCCTGAGTTTCTCCAGAGTAAGTCAGATGCTTCTGAAAACTGCACAATGCTCACCATGTTAAGTGTGCTTACAATTGTGAGCATTTCACAATGTATGTGACTGTCACATCTCTATGTTGTACACCTGAAAATAATATATTTTATGTCAACTATATTGATCAAAAAGGAAACTTATATTTATATTTTTATATTTACATACTTATGTTTATTTTATGTAGATTCACATGCGGTGTAAGAGTCAAGAGAGAACAGCAGAATCTCTCATCTTTTGTGCACTATACAGATCCCTAAAAAGGCTTCCAATTTCTACTTTCTGTCTTCTCACAGCTGATTCTCAACATCAGCCAGGAATTTTCTTTTAAAATTTAGTTACATCAAATCACACTTGTAAACCTGTGAAGTGTTTCCCCATTTCACTCAGTAAAAGCCAAAGTTCTGAAAATACACTACAAAGCCCAGCTTGATCATGCTTCCTGCCTTTCTGACTTTCTGTCCTACTTCCGTCCTTAGCGGATTCGGTTTTTTTTTCTTCCAACATTGTATTTAAACTCAAGTTAGTTAACCTACAGGGCAGTATTGGTTTCAGGAGTAGAATTTAGTGATTGATCACTTACATACAACACCCTGTGCTCATCACAAGGGCCCTCTTCAATGCCCATCACTCATCTAGCCCATCCCCCCATCCGCCTCGCCTCCACTGTCTCATTCTTGCAGAAACATTGTCTGCAAAGATTTGAATGATTCAAAGAAATTTAAAAAGGGGAGCATATTAGGACCACAGGGATTATGAAAACTTTATTACTCTAATTTAAAGGTTTTTTTATACTTTTAAAAAATGTATTTGTGGAGCACCTGGGTGGCTCAGTCAGCTGAGCATCTGGCTTTGGCTCAGGTCATGGTGTCAGGGTTTATGAGTCCGAGCCCTGCATCAGCGCTCTGCTGCCAGCGCAGAGCCTGCTTTGGAACCCCTGTCCCCTCTCTCTTGCTGCCCCCCTCTCAAAAATAAATAAACATGAAATAATATGTACATTTTATAAAGTGTGTCCAATTATTAAAATTTTTCCGTTAAAATCATTTTTATTTTAAACATAATTAAAATTATTTTAATAACTATTCAAATAGTTGATGATGGAAGAAAAGCAAAACAAGGAGTTCCTTTTATAGGCTCTCTATGGACTCCATACACAGGTAGACGTGAGTCTACACCAGCTGAACATTATTTAAAATAAAAGCTTGTTGGGGGACACCCGGGTGGTTCAGTTGGTTGAGTGTACGACTTCAGCTCAGGTCATGATCTCACAGCTCCTGGGTTCAAGCCATGCTTCGGGATCTTTGTTGACAGAGTCTGGAGCTGCTTTGGACTCTTTGTCTCCTTCTTTTTGCACCTCCCCCACTCACACTCTGTCTCTCTCTCTCTCTCAAAAATAAAAATAAACATTTAAAAAAAAATCTGTTGGATTAGAGTCTTTCTACTCAGACTCTGATCCAATGACTGGTATCACCAACATCATTGGGACATCTGTTAGAAATACAGAATCTTGGACTCGCTACATGCTCACTGCACAAAAATCTGCATTTTATAGAATGCCCAGATGATTTGTATGAATAATAAAATTTGAAAATCACTGCTTTTGATACCTTTGGTGTGATGGAAATTCTGGTAATTTGGCAACATATTCCACTAAACTAGAAATAAATAAATGAACATCCTCAGGTATTTTTTTTTCTGAATTTTTCTATGTGGTTGCTTATCACCTACTTCCCTCTTTTATTCACAAGCCTAAATCCAAAGAGAATTCTCCCTCTCTCCATTCACAAGCCAATGTACCCTAAAGCATATAATAGATTAATTAATTCTGAAAGGTAATGATCGATAATGCTTACTTTGTCACAGGGTCTTGGAAGAGGGAGTGTATATATTTTGTATCCTTTAATAAGGCAATACTATCTACACACCTAGAGAAAGAGAAACATATAATCCTCCCTGGTGGAATTAAAAGGGAAAGTTGTTTCATCTCCCAGGGTGAACAAAACTTGAGTAGCATTATCTGGAAAATGTGCAGTACAGTATGCCAGTAATTGGTCAGAATACTATGGTAAAGTTATGTGGAATGCCTAATTTATAACTGAGGAAAATTGAAAACGAGATCCCTGTTTATCTTATTTTTATAATTGTTTACTTACACAAATAAGAGTAAGTTTTGTGGTATACTTGCACAGTATAATTGGAAGTTAAAAAGTTATATTTAAGATAAACACACTTGCTCTTGGTGATGCAGTTATTATTTAACCTCTAAGGCGAATGGAACAACACTACTGCATATCTGCACAGGGCATATCCTGAGAACCTTGTGTGATGAACAATGATCGGCAAAAAAGAAACACAGAAAACATTTTGATTCTTTTCTAAGCCAGTCACTCAGTCAAGGCCAATAAATGAACAATCTATTTTATTTTATTATTTTAATTTATTTTATTTTTATTTATTTATTTTTGAGAGAGAGATCGAGGGCCAGTAGAGTAGAGGCAGACAGAGAAGGAGGCAGAAAGCACCATGCTCTCAGTGCAGCACCCAATGCGGGGGCTCGAACTCACAATCTGTGAGATCATGACCTGAGCCAAAGTCTAACACTTAAGCGACAGCCACCCAGGCTCCCCTGAATGATCAATTTTAGAGAACATTTCAGTCAAAACAGTTACAACCATGCCATACTTGGCAGATGAAGCTATGTCAGCCCGTAAAATGTGTGATTAACTAAAGATTAATTTTAAAACAGGAATTATATATACAATGTTTCAAATGTTATGATATTTGCTGTGTTAGTAACTAGCATTTATGAATTTTGACACATCAGATTGTGAAGATATGGGAGATAAATAACTGAATTTTTCATTTTTGGTCCCCTTGGTAATCCTTCTGTATATTCATGTAAATTACTTTTTACTTGATATTCAAAGTCATCATGTTTCACATCACTTCCTATACTATAATAAAAGTACAAAAAGGCCCTGGAAGAAGGAACAAAGAACTTGGCCAGGTCTTAGAAATAGTGCCTTCCCTCTCATTACTAATTCTTCCATATTTACATTCCTAATTAGCTACCACTTTGCAGAATTCCTCCATAATCCTAACATATGGGAAACAAAGGCAGAAGGAAATGGCAGACAGAACTAAATTTCCTTATAGCCTGCAGCTCATTGAAAATACTTGATGCAAGCAGAGCAAAATCTTTCTCCAGGAACTGCCTACTGTCTTAATGCTAATGCTTTGCTATAGAGAAAAACAACAACCTTAGCCTGACAATAGCTATGCCTCTACTATCCTGTAAATTTTCTTTGGCATGTAAAAATCTCATTGGAAACTTCCCCTGGACTTCCCTTTAACTCCATACTCTATAACCAGTCTCTCCACATGGTCCCAAGGACAGCTTTTCCTGCCCATGGGTCCTGTCCCCATGCTTTAATAAAATCATCTTTTTGCACCAAAGACGTCTTCAAGAATTCTTTCTTGGCCGTTGGCTCTGGGCCCTGCGAATCTCCCCTCCCCACTCCCCCGATTGCCACCACAAAAAACCTCATCACCGAAGATTCCCAATTGCTTAAATGGAATTGAAGAATGTTTTAAAAATGATTTACCATGTAGGCATGGAATCCAAGAGATTTGGATTTTACGGTCAGCTATTTACTGTTAGGTAAGTTTCTGAGAGTTGCTCCAGTAAGTTACCACAAAAGTGGTGGCATAAACCAGGGGCAATGCGTTTTGTCATAGTTCTCAAGACCAGGAGCCTGAAATCAAGGTGGTACAAGGGTCATGCTCCCTCTAAAGATGCTCGGCGAGAAGCCTCCCTTGCAGGCACTTAGAGCCCCCTAGTCAGTATCAGCAAAACACTCCTCTTCACAAAGCCTTCTCCCTGTGTTCTTTTTCTGTCTCTTGTAAGGACAGCTCATTGGATTGAGGGCCCACCTTCATCCAGTGCGATCTCCTCTCAATCCTCACCTTAATTACATCTGCAAAGATCCTATTTTTAAATAAGCTCATATTCTGAGCTTCTGGATGGACGTGGATATTTGGAGGGACACTACTCAACCCACAACACTATGTTTCTTCCCATATTCCTCACAGCTCTTTTAAAAAACATTGAAGCGAGCAAAAGCCAATGATCATATAACTGGTTTATTACAGTAGATTTTAAAATCTGGTGAATTGACTAAATACTATGAACCATCACCTCTACTAGAAGCATTGAATAATTTCCCATATAATAAATCAAATCTCTTTTGGAAATACACATCTTCGACAAAACTGTATTGAGTGATTTATTAATTTCGTGACACTCTCCTTCACATCTTTGTTTCTGAGGCTATAGATCAGAGGGTTCAGCATGGGGATCACCACGGTATAAAATAAAGAACCTACTTTGACTATGAGCCATGAGTTTTTGGAGTTAGGTACACAGTAAAGGAACAGGACAGTCCCATGGAAGATGGTGATGGCAGTCAGGTGGGAGGCACAAGTGGAGAAGGCCTTTTGGCGCCCACTAGCGGAAGGCATTTTTACGACAGTGACACAAATAAAAACATAAGTAGTGAGGATGATTACCAGGCTGCTCACCTCATTGAACATGGCGATGGCAAAACAAAGCATTTGGCTGATGTAGGGATCAGAGCAGGAGACAGAGACAAGGACAGAGTGCTCGCAGACAAAATTATTTATGATATTAGAGCTACAGAAGGACAATGTCAGGAGAAAATAGGTGAGTGTCAGGGAAGAGACTATACCCCATGTGTAAGGCCCCGCCACTAACGATGCACAAAGCTTTTGGGACATGACAGATTTGTAGAGTAGAGGGTTACAAACAGCCACAAATCGGTCATAGGCCATCACTGCCAACATGAAAGTTTCTGACACTGCAAGTATACAAGCCAAGAAGAATTGCAAGATGCACCCTACAAAAGAGATGGTTCTGTCTTCCACAACCAAGTTCTCCAACAGTTTGGGGGTAACTGTAGTGGAGTAACAGAAATCGACAAAGGACAAGTGGCTCAGGAAAAAATACATGGGGGTGTGGAGTTGGGGACTGACCCTGATGATCATGATCATGCCCAGGTTCCCCACCACAGTGATGGTATAGACTGCCAGGAATACCAGGAACAAGGGAATCTGCAGGTCCGGATATTCTGAGAAGCCCAAGAGGGTGAATGTGGCTCCAGTACTGTGGTTTCCATCTGTGAGCAACATGCTTGTGGTTGGAGAAGAGTCTGAAATAATACTAAAAATAGTAACAATGTTAATAGTGATCACACATTTCTATGATACTTACGATGTGCATGCATTCTGCTAAAACATTAAAATGTACTGATTTAAATCTTCAAATAACACTGTGAGTGTAAAACAAGGAGCTTCCTGTTTTTCTTAAGGATGAAGAGGCAGATATATGTTCAGGAACCTATTTGAAGTTACACAGCTTACTAGTGATGAGCTGGGTTTTGAAATTGATCCTGAGTAGCAAGACTTGAATTGAGTTTAAGGAACAGATAGAAAACTACTTTACATTGTTGTAAAACAACATGTATCTTTCACAGTTCCATCCTTCGGAAGATCTGCTCTTTTCAGACTGTTAATATAACAATGCAGCTAAATGTAGCACTCAAATTTATAAAGCAAGGATCAGCTGTAAAACATTAGAGGCAATAACGCTTCTATAGTTATGATATTCAATCAGGGTCAGGGGAGGCAGTATTTATAAGTCACTACAAGAATTTCCAAGTTTTGAAAAAAAATTTGTGGATGTTGACAGAACATAGCCCTGCATATCTTCAAGCTGTCCACTGAATCTTTCCAAATGCTACAGTAATTGCCTCAGTGTTCCAAAAATAATGTAACAACCTGGTAAAATAATAAAGTTGCACTTGTGACATGTTTTTCCCTCACTTTTGTGTTTTCTTTCCTACTTAACTATGTTCTTTTTTTTTTTAATAGTTTATTGTCAAATTAGTTTCCACATAACACTCAGTGCTCATCCCCACAAGTGTCCTCCTCCATGCCCATCCCCCCCTCCCCCCACATCCATCAGTCCTCAGTTTTTGTCAGCATTCAAGAGTCTCTCATGGTTTGCTTCTCTCCCTACTTAACTATGTTCTTNTCTGTGTTTTCTTTCCTACTTAACTATGTTCTTTTTTTTTTAATAGTTTATTGTCAAATTAGTTTCCACATAACACTCAGTGCTCATCCCCACAAGTGTCCTCCTCCATGCCCATCCCCCCCTCCCCCCACATCCATCAGTCCTCAGTTTTTGTCAGCATTCAAGAGTCTCTCATGGTTTGCTTCTCTCCCTACTTAACTATGTTCTTACTTAGTGTCACTAATGCTTTCTTTGTTTTTTAAGTTTATTTATTTTTTTATTTTAGAGAGTGTGAGCAAATTGGGGAGGGGCAGAGGGAGAGAGAGATCCCCAAGCAGGTTCTGCACGGTCAGCGCAGAGCCCAACATGTGGCTCTATCCCACCAATGGTGAGATCATGACTGGAGCCGAAGTCAAGAGCTGGATGCTTAACTGACTGAGCTGTCCAGGTGCCCCCTGATTCTAACATACTCATCTAGATTCCTTAATTATTACCTTTTAACTTTCTATTATTTTTAATCTTATAATTTTACTAGGCATATATGATATTAATACTCAGAATATCTAAATTAGAGAGTAACTTACAATGTGTTTTTCTCAAGCTTCTCAAACTAGACATTACAGCAATAAATACCAATGGTTACATTATCACCCTGAAAATTTCTAGTGGGGACATTGGTTTTGATTTAAGCTATATATGTGATTACCTTGTTTTGAGTCATACAATCTTTGTTTACTTGTACCTGTTATTTTGAGAAAGCAGAAGCATCGTGTATTCACAAGCAGTCCATAACCACAGAAGTATCTTTAATCATTTAACAATAATTTTAAAACAATAAGTTAGCCAGTAACAAGCACATGTCTAAAATATTCAGGTTAATTAAAGCCTATTAGCATGAATCTCATAAACAAAGATACCATTTTAGTTATGTTGGAACAGGTCAAGGTAGACAGAAACTATTATTTCCTTCACAGCTAAATGTTGTTAATGACATTCAACAAAATGTACTTTCTATGCACAAAAGGAGAATGGGTGGGAAAGTGACTAAGATCTAATGACAGACCAGGATAGTGAAAGAAGCATGTGCTTGGAAACCTAGATTTAAATTCAATTTCAGGCTTTCTCATCTACTATGTGATCTTTGGTGAATTAAATTCTCTGAGCCTCGGTTTTGTCAGTAATAATGACGTGATGATACATGTTGCATGCATGTGTATCATTAAGTATTATTTTAGGAAACAATGTTAATGTACTTAGCATAGAGTTTGAAAATTATGGAATCCAGTAGGTGTGGGCTTCCACACCCTCACCCTTTTAAAAACAAGTCTTAGGGCTATGACTAATTAATATTATTCTTAAGCCCTTATATTATTATTCTTTTTAAAAATCTAAGAAATAGGTCAAGGGCCAAAGTGGGCAGCCACAGATATGTGGGTACAATCTGGGCTACCACAATATTTCCTGAATCTCCATTTGACCTTGTTCATCTGAATTTGCCAATTACTGTCCTTCAATAAATTCTCTCTATTTTCCCCTTTGCTTTATCATTACTATCTGACTATTTCTTGTCCTCTCTTTGTAATATCAGGTTGGCACCTATGGGGACTTGGCAAACTGCAGTCATTACTCAAGTGGATTACTATAACCTGAACACAGCCACATCCCCTATAGTGCTTCTAGTTTGCACTGGAAGAACATCAAATTCTCCTTCCCTTGATTACTGTGGCTATTAGGGCAGGCTTTAGCTCTGACACCTTGGATGTCTTCCTATTAGCTAATTTGTCAAATCTAAATTTCTCTGCTCAGTTTCACCTAAAGCCTGACCCCAGCCATTTCCCAGCATCTAACCTTCTTTAATGTCAATGTCCCTGGCTGGTCATCAACAACATGTGCTTATTTATTCTATGGTGTATATGATTTTTCTGTCCTTTGACCTGAAATACCCTCTTTTTCTCTGGCGTCCTGATGCAGCACTTGCCTTAAATGAAAACTACTATCAAAAAGAAACTTTCCCTTTTCACTCCAGCAACCTTTTCTACATTTTTGCTATCCTGACAGACGTCATTCTCAGAAAATCAAAATTCCATGATCTATTGTGTTCACTATTACTTTAAACATAACATTCTTATCTGCTTTCTATAAGATGTTGAGATGTTGAGGACAATCTCAGGTTTTATAGCACTCTTTTTAAATGTTCAGTGTGACTATACTAGGTGAGGCACATGGTAGCTCTTCTCAAAGGAATGATGCCCTAGGGAAGGGGGGAGAAATCAAAGCCCCTCAATGGAAACTTTTAGAAAGATGGACTTTAGAGACATTATGATATTTAGACTAACAAAGGATGTTCCCTGTCTCAAAAGCTGCAGCCCCCTCTCCCCACATAAAAATGAAAGATTACACAAAATAGATCAGCCAACCTGATACCAACTCACCTGAAGACCCTGTGCTATTATTAATGGTCTCCCAGGAAGCTCCCACTCAGAACTAAAACATTATAAAAAATACTAAGCAATTGGTAAATATTGAAAGAATAGGTAATAACTTTTAATTAGTGTGACAAGAACTTATTTCTTAGTATGCAGAGAAGCTCAGAGAAAGGTGAGAGAGAAAGAGAGAGAGAATCTGACTCCTAGGAACAAAATGCAGAGTTTATATATGCCTCCATGACTTCGGGGATTTAGACCCTAGAGAATCTGTACTGAACTATTTCTTTTTACATCACAAACTCAGAAATGAGATTGAATGCTGGCTTGTGTTACATTTTACAAGAATGTAATTTCCTCTAAATCACTAGAGACGATGTTTCACCAAGCTTACGGCATGACTTTCTTCTAAAAATGTAATTATAGAAAATATACAAATTGACCTGGAAAATATGGCAACTACAGTAAACATAGAGATAAGAATAAATCAGATAATACGCCACCATTCAGAGATAACTGCTGTTAACATTCACTGTATGATTTTCCTCTTTTTCTCTGACAAAGGTGTTTGTTATGACATGTATAAACAACATAACTTGGATTCTGGATTTATCATTTGACATAAAATAATCATTTTTATCCTAGGAAATGTTGATGTACTTCATTGAAACAAATCTGTGTTTTTTTTTTAAATATGGGCAATCTATTCCTCCAAGTTTTACTAATACAATTGAATATTATCATTGTTTTGTGCTCATATATTTTTTAAATGACTATTTTTTATTTTTTTAAGTTTATTTATTTATTTTGAGAGAGAAAGAGCTAGAGCATGAGTCAGGGAAGGGCAGAGAGAGAGAGAGAGAGAGAGAGAGTCCCAAGCAGTCTCCACGCTATCAGTGTAGAGTCTGATGTAGGGCTCAATCTCATCACCACAAGATCATGACCTGAGCCAAAATCAGGTCAGATGCTTAACCAACTGAGCCACCCAGTCACCTGACAAATATATTTTGGAAGGATGTTTAATTCTCTAAAACCAATGGGTACCATCCAATCCATTAGTTCTACTTTGCCTTACCTATATCACCCAGTTAGATCCATTCAGCACTCTCCATAGGCCCCTGACAACCTAACTCTTACACTACTCTTCCAGGGGCCCTAACACAACAGAGGCTATTTATCACAAGGAATAGAATTATATATTATAGGTGACATGAATCCCAGGCATCTGCATTGTTCTTCTCACACTAGGATTGGCATAAGTTATGACTGCCCCTGCTCCCCACCACGGACACCTTCACACACTGGGAATGTGAATACTTTCTGATTTCCTTTCACAATTAGAAAGGAAAATAATACATTTGCCAAACCAGTGATTGCATGTTATGTGCCTTACACCATATTCATCTGCCCAAGGCTACTATTTGGTTGAGTTTTCCATGGTTTATGGCTCTTCTCCAAAATCCACCTGGCTCCCTCTTGCTTGAAGAACTCTCCTTATGACTTTTTTACTGGCAGCCACCAGCTGTTTTCTTCACCTTCATGTAGTTGCTGGTTCTGGGAACAGGCTGAGGAGGTTTGGCCCTTGCAGAGGGTCAGTACTGAGAAAACAATCAGGCAGTGACTTGTGGGGACACAGGGAATTTATTTGATAAGTTTATTTAAAAGTTTAGTAGGGGGAGTGCCTGGGTGGCTCAGATGGTTAAGCATCCAACTCATGATGTTGACTCAAGTCATGATCTCATGGTTCATTAGATGGAGCCCTGTGTCTGGCTCTGTGATGAACAGTATAGATCTGCTTAGGATTCTCTCTCTCTCTCTCTCTCTCTCTCTTTCTCTCTGCCTCTCTTTCCATCCGTCTCTCAAAATAAATAAACATTTTTTAATGCTTAAAAAATAATTTAGTGATAAAGTGAAAAGTAAAGAAAACTTAAACTCATTATTCATTCTCCCTACCGAGCATTTGTTATGTTCTAGCATGCTGTGGGAGGCTCTCTGAGCCAGAGAGATAGGGTGAAATGTCCTACGGAAATGTCATGGTGTTTAAGAAAAAAATATCTCACTAGAGAATTGTGACCTTGCACAAAGGCTTCTCTCCTTTCTCACAGTATTTGTCTGGCTATTAAGCTGAAGAAGAGAAAGCTAAACTCCATCACCAGAAGTATGGAGTATGAACGCTGCACACTTTCAGATCTGAGGGAGCTACATACTCATTAGGTTTCAATCAAAAGCCAGCCACGCTCAAGGAACAGGGATGAATCATAGAATGATTTTAATGGTTTATTTGCTATTCTCAGGAAAACCTCTCTTCCCCCTCTTCTATTAGCAAGACTTCTAGGACTTTTATGACAAATCATTCTTCTAATCTCCCTCTATGTATAGCCGAGAGTACTTGGTTTCTTGTCCTGACCAAACATTTATTCATGGATGCAGCATCTGTCTTTTCTCAGAATTAATAACAATTTGAAAAACAATCTTTTATAAACAAACTTCACCCTTACCTCCAATCTCAAAAGGACAATTACATGACAGGATGATTATACCTCACTGGTACAGTTTTCTAAGTCTTGGTAATGTAGGTTATTAGAAGATTATCAAAGGCATAATGCAAAAAAAAGATTTACATGATATTAACAAGCATATATAGTAGCATATTTTATTTATGTATGTAAATCTAAGTTTTTCTATGTTAAAGTGACAAAAAACTTTCCATATCTTTCCTGTCATCTCTTCTGTATCCTTGATAGGTTTATAGAAAGAGCTCTTCATGAAAGACAAACTACTCCTTCAAGAAAAATCACTTTTTAAAGGAAAAAAGTCAAAAAAGATCATAAAAAAGCAAAATTAACCCCCACACACTATTTTTCCTACTCTTTCCCATTTCCTCCATTATTGAATGTACTAGAGAGAACAATTTTTATTTCAGTTAAAATAAATAAGTTGGATTTCATTTCTTATGGATGAATACATTAAAAAGGGAATTGTTTAGGTACATGGGAAGACACTGTTAAACTGTTCCCAAAGTCATTTTATGTTTCACCCCCTTCCAAAATGTGTCAGCGCTCTGTTGGCTCCACATTTTCACTAATATGTGATATTTCAGTTTTATTTATTTTAGCCATTCTAACTGATGTGCAGTTGTATTTCAGTGTTGTTAATAAAAATTTCACTGATGATTAATAATATTTATTATCTCTTCATGTGTGTATTGATGATGATTCATTTACCTGGTTTTGTCAAGCATCTGCTTAAATATTTCACCTTTAACTAGATTCTTTGTCTTCTTGTTTTTAGTATAAAGAGCTTTATATATATTCTACAAACAAATGTTTTGTCAAACATGTATGCATGCACACNGGGGCTCAAACCCACGAACCATGAGATCATGACCTGAGCTGAAGTCAGATGCTTAACCGACTGAGTCACCCAGGTGCCCCACTAAGCCACGCAGGCACCCCTGTGGTTTACTTCTTAACAGTGTCTGTTACCACCAAGAAACATCTACAACAGATTTTAATGTTGATGAAGTTCTTTTTATCGGTTTTTTGAGGATCCATTGTATTTGTATCTTATCTTTAAAAAAATTGTGCCCCAAATGAAAAACGATTTTTTTGTGTGTTTTAGTTTAAACTTTTCTAGAATTAATTTTTACATTTAGAACTGTGATCCATTTCACTGAATTCAAGTTAATGGTTGTATGGAGCATGAGGTAAAAATTACAATTCCTTTATCAGTAGGGATATGCAGTTCTGAGCCCTGCTTGTTGAAAGTCACCTTTTCTCTATTGAATTATAATGACATGCATGCTGAAATTTAAGTAACCAGATATGCTTGGGTCCCATTACATTTTCATGAGTAAAAGTCAGCTTCTGCCATTCAGTACAACAAATAGCAAAAGGTTCGCTACTGTACAGGGTGCAGGGAGCTAAAGCAGCCTGCTAAAGCCGGCTTTGGAACATGAGTGGCCTGATTGTGATTCGAGGGAACCATTCTAGGCCTGCACATATTTGTTGAACTGGTGATTAGTTTTATTTTGGAAACATACATATAAAATCACACTATATGATAAAATAGTTTAGATTAACTTACAAATATTGCAAAATATTATGATCGAAGAATTTAATTTTATTTTAGTCTTGGTCAACAAGTGTGAAGATATTTCACTAAAAATTAATGTATATAAAAACCAATAATCATAAAATGCCCTCCCATAAATATATTAACTGAAATATGTTAATTGAAAATTTATTTGAATCATCAACTGCATTACAGGTGTTGAACAATCTCTAGCATAATAAAACAGATTTTTTTTTCAGGAATAAAATACTGAATCTAACAAGATTATATTGAGGGACAAAATGATTTCGCAACAACTAACCTGAATGTGTCTTTCACATCTTTGTTCCTAAGGCTGTAGATTAAGGGGTTCAGCATGGGAATCACTACTGTGTAAAACACAGATCCCACTTTAACTATGAGCCGAGAAGTGTTAGGATTAGGGATACAGTAGAGGAAGAGGATGGTCCCGTAGAAGATGGTGATGGCTGTCAGGTGGGAGGCACAGGTGGAGAAGGTTTTCCAGCGCCCACTTGCAGAAGGCATCCCCATAACAGTGATAAAAATGAGTATGTAAGACGTCAGAATAATCATCAAGCTGCTCACCTCATTGAACACAGCAATAATAAAACAGAGCATCTGGCTGATATAGGGGTCTGAACAGGAGACAGAAACAATTACAGAGTGCTCACAGATAAAATTATTTATGATGCCAGACTCACAATAGGATAATGCAAGAAGAAAATATGTGAGTGTCAGGGAACACACTATACCCCATGAGTACGACCCAGCCACCAGCAGAGCACAGAGCTTTGGAGTCATAGTAGTAAGATAGAACAAGGGGTTACAGACCGCCACACAACGGTCATAGGCCATTGCTGTTAACATAAAAGTTTCGGTTACTCCGAATAGGCAAGCAAAACAGAACTGGGTAATGCAACCAGAGAAAGAGATGGTTCTGTCTTCCACAAGCAAGTTCTCCAACAATTTAGGTGTAACTACAGTGGAAAAACAGAAATCTACAAAGGACAAGTGACTAAGGAAAAAGTACATGATCGTGTGGAGTTTTGGATTGATCTTGATGATTATAATCATGCCTAAATTGCCCACAGCAGTGACAATATAGATAGACAAGAAAACCAGGAAGAGTGGAACCTGGAGGACTGGGTATTCTGAAAAACCCAAAAGAACAAAAGTGGGTATGATACTTCGATTTCCTTCTGATAACATCACCATCCCTGTTGAATAAAGAACCAAAAGTTATTTCTGAAAGGTAGACCTGAATGGAAAAGAGAAACAGAAGAAAGAGGCTTCATGTGCTCTGTGAAGTTGACACAGAACAGTGACTCTCAGTGTGTGGTCCCCAAACCAACAGCAGCCGGAGCACCAGAGAAGTTGTTAGGAATGCAAAGTCTCCAACCCCATCGCCAGCTTTCTGAATCAACAACTCAGGGATGGGGCTCACAATTCCTTTTTTTAAAAATTTTTTTAATGTTTATTTACTTTTGGGGGAGAGAGGTACAGAGTGAGCAGGGGAGGGGCAGAGAGAGAGGGAGACACAGAACCCAAAGCAGGCTGCAGTTTCCAAGCTATCAGTGCAGGGTCCAAGGTGTGGCCCGAACTAATGAACTATGAGATCCTGACCTGAGCTGAAGTTGGGTGCTCAATCAACTGAGCCACCCAGGTGACCCAGGCTCACAATTCTTGATTTAAATAGTTCTTTGGGTGATTTTGACTTTTGCGAANGCACAAAAAGAAATTGTACAAAACAAGGCTAAGAGAGGCAGAAAAGAAGCACAGAGTACATGGTTATCATTCTAAGAACTCTACTAAGGATCAAGATCACTTGCTACAAATGGTGCCACATAATGCTTAGTATTCATTGTTTTTATATACTTAACATTTTCTAGGCATTGTACAGAACTAAATATGCATGGAATTTATGAGAGGAATAAGCCTTAACACGTGTGCTAGTTTGTGCCATCCACCTAATGCTTGAGAATCTATTACAAACTCTTATTCATGAAATAATCATCTGGCTTCCATCAAAGCCTCCACTAAGGGTGCATGGCCTACAGGGGTAATTTTGTAGGTCTTTCATTGACATTTTGCTTAACATGTTTTATTTTAATTAATTAATTAATTAGTTATCTAGTATAAACATACAATTAAATTTTATAGGCATAATTTTTTGAGAAACAGAAGCATCATCTTATTTTCATCAACAATAGTTCCATACAAAATATGGTCTATGGTACAATGGAAATTACACATTTTCTTAACCAATAGAAGTAAGCCCTGTCCTATGGTGAGGCAAACTTGGGGAAGGTAAGGAAGTAAGAGCAGTAAGCCCATAAAACAAATGGTACCAAGAATTAGACATAAGACTGTGACAAAATTATATGGGTAATCTGTTCCATCTTCTCAAGTTTCAAGCTCCAGACACAGCAACATGAGTGCCTACCTTTCCATGTACCACGAGCAACCCCACACCTACAGCATCCATAATTGGCATTTTTTTTGTCCAACAGCTAGGGGGACTGGGCAGATACATTGTAAACATCCATTGTTGTTTAGGTTGTTTTAATAAATGAGTTCCGTTCAACGTATGAACATATTTGCGAAACCTGGCTTATTAGGGAGATTGCTGCTACTGCTGTTCTGGCTTTTAGGCACACTTCTTAGGTCAATACCAAAAAGGTATTCAGAAAAAGACTTGATATCCCAACCCTAGCCATTTCAAAGATTTGGTAAATCAAAGATAAACCAATGGGATAGGATTAGGTTTGTATTCAAATAAAGACTAGGCCTATGGAAATACAAAATCAACAAATACCTCATAGTCTTCTGTGACTTTCCCATTGCTCATGCCTCATGAGTGAAAATTAAAAGGTCCCTGAACACAGAAAGGGGCCGTGTATAATTTTTGGAATAATCTATATGAGCTGGAGCTCCATGTTTTACACCTAAATTGAAAGCTACCAAAAGAGAAATGAACTGACCTGAAACCGGACGCTCTTGATTATCTTATAGAGAATTTTTTTTTATGATTAGTGAATCTCAGGGATTTTTCTTCTTAGTAATAAAACATTCATTACAATAGAAACAGGCTTGAGGTTTGGAATAAAGTGGTAGTATATTTTAATAAGTATACCAGTAAAATGGCATTTTGTTCCCAGGACATAAGAAATCTTTGGGAATACAAAGACAAAACCTGAAAGCTGAATCCACAATCTAAACTCTGCCAAACTCTGGGTCTTATATCTGCCTCCATAACAATGAAGATATAGATTACAGAAAATTATAATTGGAGCATTCCTCAGTGAGCCACAAATCATACAATTAGTTGAAACACTGTCCCCTGTGTCCTTGGGGTATATGCATTTTCTTTTAAATCATTAGGGATATAAATTACATCACCACATCTATTCAACTAATACCTTTTAAATATTGAATTATTGAAATAATGTGTATTAACTAAAGAAAACATGAACTGTTGAGTTTGAAATAACTAAGGAAAAAGAACAATTTACATACAGCTGTTACTAACTCAACTGCATTAAATTCCACATTAAGTTTGGAGTGGAATACTTCCCCAACATGACCTTAAGGAAAAAGGTGACCATCATCAGTGATATAATGTGGATATCATTTACCCCTTGGTATGATGTGGTGAGAAAGGGTTCACGTCTGTGATATTCTTCCCCCAAAACCATAATCCCAGCTTAATATGAAAAAATTATTATGCAAACTCTTATTTGGAAGCATTCTACAGGATATTCAACCCGTATTCCTTAGGACTGTCAAAGTCAAGAAAAAACAAGAGAAGAGTTAAAAACTGTCACAGACCAAAGTAGACTGGGGACACACAGCGACTACATGCAATGGTGCTATCCTGGGATGGACCTCAGAAAAGAAAAAAAGGCATTAATGGAAAAAAAATAAAGAATCTATATAAAGTTTAGATTTTAATGATCATAACATACTAACGCTTCTTTAAAAATTTTTCATTTTATTGTGGTAAGGCAACTAACTTAATGTGAGATCTACCTTCCTAAGAGATTTTTAAGTGTACACCACAGTATTATTGACTGCAAATGCAATTTAGCACAGCAAATTTGCTCATTTTTCTTAACTGAAACTTTATAACCACTGATTGGTAACTCCTTTTATTCCCTTCCCCCAGTCCTTAGCAACTATCATTCCACTCTTTTATTCTATGAGTTTATTTTAGATAACTTCATATAAGTGGAATTAATTTTTGTAACTAGCTTATTTCACTTATGTAATATCCTCAAGGTTTTTCCAGGTGATCACATATTGTGGAATTTCCTTTATTTTTAAGGCTGAATTGTATTCCACTGTATATTCATACCACATTTTCTTTATCCATTTATTTGTCCATGGACATTTAGGTTGTCTCTGCATCTTGACTATTGCTAATGGTTCTGCAATCAAACATGGAAATGCTTGTAACTCTTTGAAATCTTGATTTCAATTCTTTTGGGTAAATATCCAGAAAAAGGATTACTAGATCACATGTTAGTTAAATTTTTAATTTCAGGAAGAACCTCCATAACTATTTCCATAGCAACTGCACCATTTTGCATTCTCATCAACAGTGCATAAGGGTTCTAATTTCTTCATTATCTTCACCAACACTTGCCTTTTGTACACACACACACACATACACACAGATACACACAGGTTTGAGGTGAATCTTATCATTTTAATTTGAATTTCCCTGATGACTGAGTGACATCGAGAATTTTTTCATATACCTATTGGCTCTTTGTATATCTTAGAAGGAATGTTTAATCAACTTTCTAGCTGGGTTATTAGTTTTTGGGGTTTTTTGGTGCGTTTGGGGTTATTTTATTCTATTATATTGCGTGAATTCCTTACTTGTAAGAATTGGAGATTACTTTTTTTATCAGATGTATGGTTTGCAAATATTTTCTCCCATTCTGTAGGTTGCGGGTTTTTTTTATTACCATTTATTGTTTCCTTTGCTATGCAGAAGCATTTGATAAATGCATCATGGTAATAGTATAAGATATTAACAATATGAGTAATCTAGTAAAATGTGTATAGAAACTCTGAAATATCTTTGCAATTTATTTTGTAGGTTGGAAATTATTAAAAATTTTACAATGTATTTTAAAAATTTAAACATATACTAGGGGCACCTGGGTGGATCAGTTGGTTTAGCATCCATCTTTGACTCAGGTCACGATCTCCTGGTTCAGGAGTTTGAGACCCACATCAGGCTCTGTGCTGACCCCTCAGAACGTGAAGCTTGCTTCAGATTCTGTGTCTCCCTGTCTCTGTGCTCTGCCCCTGCTCATGCTCTGTCTCTGTCTCTCAAAAGTAAGTAAATGTTAAAAATTAAAGAAAATTTTTTATGTCAACATTCACATTAATGGGCCCATTTCATTGACTCTCCACCATCACAACCGTTGCTCCTTTACATAAGATACTATCACCAGACCTGAAATAGTATAAGCAAGTAGCCAGTCAACATCAACTTTTGCCTTCACTTTGAATTATTTTGCTACACAATTTGCCACTTTGTTTTTAGTGTCTGTGGCTGTGGGTTTTGGGGAAAATAGAGGAGTAATAATGAGCACTTTCAAACTCTTAAATATTAATATAGTGAATGCAAACTTATATACTATTTCCAAATAATGCATACATTTCACAAACAAGTAAACTAAACATAAAAAACTAATTTTCTAGGCCATAAACAAATTTGGTATGTGGAAGAGTCAGGATTCAAATGCCATCTTTTCATGTAAAGAGATCCTACAAAATCACAGCAGCCTAAGGACATATTTCATCATAGCAACTATCTTAAGGTTGTACTTTGATTTGATTGCTTTCTTTGTATATCTCCCTACCCACATTCTCAACTCCCACTGTATTTTATTTACTTAATGTCTAGCTCTGTTATGTATGCTATATTTATGAAATGAAAAAACAATCAAGATTTTATAATACAGATTTAGCCATTTATATTTCCAAATTACAACTACAATTTACAAAGCAACAGTACATATCATCTCAGTCGTTTCCTGAAATACGAATGGAATTATCATGAGATTCTAATGTGTATCTTGTCATAGAATGTGACTTTCTTAAAGATAATTGCGTTCTGGATATTAACGATCTGGGAGTTATTGTAAGTATTCCAAGCATGTGTTACTAATTAGAAGCAGAAATTGGACCATTCCCCAAACCATTAACTCTCTGTAGTATTTGAAACTCCCTGTATACAATATATCACAATGGAAAATTTCTGGAAGTCTAAGCTAATTATAAGTAACAGAATAACTAAAACCAGAAAATAGATGGAAAGTTCATAATTTCATGAAACACGTTAAGAGTATGAACATTGTCAGAAAAGGTTAAAGTAATTATTGAAGCAGAAGTGATGTATCATATTACAGTTCAAAGAAGGCAATAGCAATTCTTCTAAAATTATGGAATAAAAGAGTGAGGATGAATCTCAATGAAATTGTAGCTCAGTTTTTACAGGTTCAATGTAATCTGGCTCTCAAGGTAGCATACTGATATTTGTAATATATTTACAATCTGAAATACATAGATCAAATATGTAAATATTGAAATGAACAAAATATATTGGTATATATTTGTATCTATATGTTATCTGTATATATGTGTATTTATATCAGTGTATATAGGCATCTATCAATCAATCTACAAAAAGAAATACAGAAACAGATACCTTGGTGATTATAAAATTGAGAGACCAAACCAACATTTTTTAATCATCAATTTCTGTATTAAAGCTATTTATGATAATAAATATGATAAAAATAAAATGTTTTCCTGTACACAATGCATTTTCCTAATGTGATCCCAAAGATAAGTTTTAAAAAGTCTCCTACATGCTTCTGCCCATAAACCCATTAGTTTTTCCACCTGAGGTAACTACTAACCTGTTTTTGTTTGTTTATTTGTTTTGAGTCATCAAGAAACCATAGTGCATTTATATGTTCATATTTACAGAGAAAAGCAAATATACTCTTAACATAAATGATGCCGAATTAGGACTACTGTGTGGTTCTTGCTCAATTTTTCTGGAACATTTTATTTTGGTGATATAAGTACATATAAAAATGACCTAACATTTTTAATGCCTATATGGTATGTTCTTTTTTAAAAAAAAAAAAAACACTGTCATTTACTGGGGTGCCTGGGTGGCTCAGTTGGTTGAGCATCTGACTTCAGTGAGGTCATAATCTCGTGGTTCATGAGCTCAAGCCCCACATTGGCCTTGCTGCTGTCAACTCTGTGACCCTTTCTCTATGTCCCTCCCCCACTTGCACTCTTTCTCTGGAAAATAAATAAACTTTTAAAAATACTATCACTTAGAAGCCAAACACATATTAATGGGCATTTCAGATTCTTTAGTCTTTTGCTATTCTAAATAATATTTTTAAAATATCCAAACGTATACCTCTACTTTGTTTTTCAACGTGTCTCTAGTATAAATTCTCAGAAGCAATATTGCTATGTATATTTTCTTAGGATAGCTATTACCAAAATGTCCTCTAAAGTAATTCTACTAGTTTTCATGCTTACCAGCAATGTGAGAGTCCTTGGTTCCCCACTCCTTGTTGTGGTGGGAAAAAGTTGCACTATACAGATAGATGCCTCATTGAGGAAGGATTCGTTCTCCCAGCTGTGAACTCCAAGGATGACCTCAGCTCTACAGAGCCATCATGCCCTTATGACAAATTAGGCATGGGTATAGGACCTGGCCAAGGGATCAACTCTGATATATGATATGTATGCCAAAGCCCCCCATAGGGTAAGGCAGGACTTTGGTGGGTGTACCACAATCCTAATTGTCCTTGAATTCCATTCTGCATCTTTCTTTTTCTTCCTATAGCTATGTATCCCGTGAAAATTGCATGCCAAATTCTGTCTCGACATCTATGTCCAGAGAATTAAGCTACAACATCGCCAAATCTACCTTTTTCCCCCAAATTCTTTCAGAATATTTTTATTGAAGTAGAACTGCTATAGGTGGGTGAGAGGGACACTGGTCCTTATCTTATGGAGTCAAGGAATGAATCTCATGGGAGCAGAGAGTGAGCAAAGCAATAGAATTTATTGAGTGAAAATACTAAAATTCTCGAGTGAGAGGGGTCCCTACTGGGTTGTCACCAAGGACTCTTGTCTGACTTTTTATTGGGACCTTATCAAGAACAATTTGTGAGACTCCAGTCATGGCACTTAGCACCTGGCAGGTCTAGAATGCCTTTCTCCTTCTTTTTATATATAATTTAAATTTATTTATTTAAATTCAAGTTAGTTAACATACAGTGCAGTATTGGTTTCAAGTGTAGAACCCAGTGATTCATCACTTGCATATAACACCCAGTGCTCATCCCAAGTGCCCTCCTTAATGCCCACCATTCACTTACCCACCGTCCCACCCACGTCTCCACCAGCAACCCGGAGTTTGTCCTCTGTATTTAAGAAACTCTTATGTATTGCCTCCCTCTCTGCTTTTATCTTATTTTTACTTCCCTTCCTTATGTTCATCTGTTGTGTTTCTTAAAATCCACATGAGTGAAGTCATATGATATTTGTCTTTCTCTGCCCGACTTATTTTGCTTAGCATAATACACTCTAGCTCAGTCCATATTGTTGCAAATGGCAAGATATCCTCCCCCACCCACCTCCACCAAACCCCACTGGCAGCTGCAGACAGCCTGCCTGAGGGTCCTTCATCTATCCCTGCTTTTTGTTAACCCTTTCCCTACTCAGAACTTAAATCCAGTAAAGTGAAAAATTAAGAGTTCAACTCAATGAATTGTTTAAATTTAAAAAAAAAAACTTGCACACCTACCAACAAGATCATGATATCGATTATTATCAAAATATCATTTAGAAGCATCTGTTATGTTTTCCCAGTGAGTAGCCTACAAGAGTAGCAACTATTCTGACACATTACTGTAAAGTAGTTTTGCCTGTTCATGAATTTTATGTTAATAAAATATCTATACACTCTAATATTTGCATTCATCTTGCTTAACATCATGGCTGTGAAATTCCATAATGTTGTTGTGAGTATCAGCAGTTTATTCTTTTTCATTTATATATAGTCTCCAATTGAATAAATGTAACCAAAAATTATACTTTTTATGGATGTATTAGTCATTTTCAGTTTGGGTCAATTGGAAATAATGTAGTTATGAACTACAATTCTTGTCCCTATCTTTGGTGCAAATGTATATGCATTTCTATTGGTTATATATCAAGAACTGGAATTATGAGTTCATACTTCCAAAGAGTTTCAAAAAACCTTAGATCAACTTTGCAATCATACTCAGCACTTAAGAAAGTTTCATTTAATCCATATTCCTACTCTTTGTTTTAATTTATTTTTAATGTGTGTTTATTAGATGTTTGCAAATGCTTATTGGGATTTTTATACTTTACTGTAAGTAGGAGCTCTTTTTATAAAGTTATTACATATGTCTCTTATAGATGTTCCCAAGATGTTTTCCATTCTGTCCAAGGTTGATTTCCTCAGTAGTAGACCTTCAAACAAGGATTTGGATGCAAGTGGTTTGTTTGGCAGATGATCTTAGGAAGCACCAGTAACTAAGTAAGGGAGGCAACCCCAAAATGAACAGGTTATTTGTGTGGATAACTGGGTCCCTGCCCCACTGAGGTCCCCTAGAAAACTGTGTAAAGCCTAATTTAGACTTGTCCCTCCTCAAGGAATGAAGAAGTTGGAACCTTTATGTTCCTACTACCATATACTACCATTGCTTGAGAGCTATTCCTGCAGAAGTTAACTGCCTGACACTTTCACAATGGCTTGTTCATGGATGGAAGGCACTCCCACAAACAGGAAAAAAGAGCCTTCAGAGAGAGTCACAAGTATTTTCAGTAGGAAAACACCTGAAGAAAGAAGAAAGAAAAAAGAATTAAAAGGCAAAAACAGAAAAATTTAATAAATAGCATATAAAATAGAAGCAATCGACAAAACTAAAATTGGAAAAACCTGATAATATTAAGCTGTCATACATCTAAACAAGCAAAAAAAGAGAGATAGAAGGCACAAATAACTAATAACTAATGTCAGCAATGAAAACATCATAACTACAGATTTTTCCAACTTTATAAAAAACTTTTATGAAAAAAGTGGTGCCAACAACTTTGAAAACCTGACAATAATGAATGGGTGAACTCCAAGAAAAATAAAACAATATATGGTTTAAGAAAGTGGTCCAGGTTTATTCTACATGTTGCTGTCCAGTTTTCCCAGCACCATTGCTAAAGAGATTGTCTTTTTTCCATTGGATATTCTTTCCTGCTTTGTTGAAGATTAGTTGGCCATACATTTGTAGGTACATTTCTAGGTCCTCTTTTCCATTGATCTATGTGTCTGATTTTGTGCCAGTACCATACTGTCTTGATGAGTACAGCTTTGTAGTACAGTTTAAAGTCCGGAATCCTGATGCCTCCAGCTTTAGTTTTCTTTTTCAACATTACTTTGGCCATTTGGGATATTTTCTGGTTGCATACAAATTTTAGGATTACTTTTTCTAGCTCTGTGAAGAATGCTGGTGTTATTTAAATAGGGGATTGGATTGCATTGGACGGGTAGGTTATTTTGGGTAGTTTTGACATCTTAACAATATTTGTTCTTCCAACCCATGGGCATGGAATGTCTTTCCATTTTGTGTGTGTGTGTGTCTTCTTCAATTTCTTTCATAAGATTTTTAGAGTTTTCAGGGTACAGATCTTCTACCTCTGGTTAAGTTTATTCTTAGGTATCTTATGGGCACTTGTTGTGATGACCACTGGGTGTATACATAAGTGATGAATCACTAGGTTCTTCTCCTGAAACTAATTCTATACTATATGTTAACCAACTTGAATTTAAATTTAAAAAATAGAAAAAAGAAAAAGAAAACAATGAAACTGACTCAAGAAGCAATTGAGATTATAATTTTCTTACCACTATTTTAAAAAGTGCATCAATAATGGAAAACTTTCCTATGCAGTTAAAAATTCTCTTATTTTCCAGTGAACTCTATTAAGGAACATTTTTCACTGCATTGAATAAGAAAGCATTCATACCATTTCATCCGAGAGGCTAATACAACTTTGATGCACAAAACTAACAAGGACAAGGCAGTAAAAGAAAATTACAGAACAATTATGAACACAGAATTTTAAATTACAAATAAAATATTGAATCAAACTAATCAACTAATAGAAAAATATTCTATTCTATAACATTTAAATTCATGTTCTCAGGAAAAGATCACTTGATTTGATATTAGAAAACTCAAAAAAATTTAAGTCACCATATGAAAATATTAAAGAAACTTAGATGAAGAAAAAATAGCTTAATGAAATTCCACATCTACTCACCAAAACCCAAAATACACAAAAAACACAGACAAATGAAGCTTATAATTTTGTCAATCTGGAAACAGGAGGAGTATATAAAAAACCTATAAGAAAACAAGATTTCAGGGAAGCCTGGGTGGCTCATTTGGTAAGGTCTTTGCCTCTTGATTTCGGCTCAGGTCATGATCCCAGGGTCCTGGTATTTAGCCCTACATTGGGCTCTGTGGTGAGTGTGGAGCTTGCTTAAGATTCTCTCTTTTGGTTCCTCTATCTCTCTGGCCCCTGTGACTCTCTCTCTAATTAATTAATTAATCAATTAATCAATTAATTAATCTCAATTGGCTAGTAAGAAAAAAACTATTCAGGAATAGCTTTACTGGAAACCATATCTTATTAGTTATGGATAATTTTAACTATAAAACAAGGAAGCATATAGAAAATTTGTATACTATACATATAGGGACATTTACTTTATGAAAAACCTGGCACTATAGATCAGTGCTAATGGAGTGACTTTTCAATAAATATTGCTGGAAAAATATGCATCCATAAGTTAAAATACAAAATCAGCTGATTTTATACCATGCCAAAATTTAATTCCAGATTGACCTTAGAAATACGTTAAAAAGTCAGTGTAAAAGGAAAATTAAAGTCTAGAATCCAAGAGAATTTAGAATATAATATAAAACACATAATAATGTATGACATTTAGGACAACTTAACACATAAACTATGGGACTATCTTCATTATTTTATAGGAAATAAATATATCTTGAATAGGACCTTAGAAGCACAGTTTGATAAACCCTGTTTCAAGGAAATGTGTGCATCTCAATACATCATCGAGAGAGTGGATAGAGAGCCACAGTTTAGGAGAAAATAGTCATGGTACTGTTATCAAACAAAGGGCTTTTATTTAAAATGCGTAATGAACTACATATTTATTATAAAAGATAACCTAATAGGAAAATGGGCATAAAACCTAAATAGGCATCTCAGAAAGAAAAAAGAGGCAAAAGGCTACTAATAACCGTATTAAAATAAATTCAACCACATTGAAAGTATGACGAATTTAAATTGTAACCAAAATGAGATATTAGTACTCACCTCTGAACTTTGAAGATATTAACATGTCTAGGTGACAATATTAAATGTTGGTAAGAATGGGCAATAATTCGAATCACACATGATCTAGGAGGAATGTAAATTATTACATTGACTTTGGAAAATTGTTTGATGTTATCTAGTAAAAGAGGAGAAACCAGCTGACTGTGATCCAGAACTTTCAGACATAGGACACATCCCACAAGTGCTTGCTTATGTGCAGATGCCTGAGCAAGAACATTCATAGTAGTGTTTGCATGACAACCAAGAAGAGGAAATAACCAAAATTACATTAACAGTATAAATAAACCAATGGTGGCATATTTATTTCATGGAACATTCTTCAACAATAAAAAATGAACTATGGTTACAGCTAATACATTGAAACATTCACTTAAAACAAATGTTGAACCAAAGCAGCTGGGCATAATGGAAAATATACTCTAAGGTTTCATTTATATGAATTTCAAAAGGAGGTAATGCTAGCAGTTATGCTCTCAGACTTATTCTTAGGAGATGTAACTAAACTAAAAGGAAAAACTTTGAATACCACAAATTCCACAAAGGTTTGCTCCTAGTGGTGCTGGAAAGGCAGTGATTAGAAAGTGCTATGGAAATTTTGAAAAATGCTGATAATGTTCTGCCTATACTTTTTACAGAAAGTAACACATGGGATAATTATTCAGAATTATTTCTGTATGTTTTTGTTATATTTCATGATTTAATGGGGAGGATGAGAAGTGAAGAATAAGGTGAGAAGAAAGAAATGGAACATGGAAGGGCCACATCTTTGCAGGTTCAGAGAGTTAGGATGAGGACCTCTGTGGAGGACCATTATTTAGCATACTACCCTCTGGGATCAGAACTTGAGCAGAATTTTCATTCTTTCTTTTCTTTTAACCTGCAAGCAATTTTTTAAAACACAGTGAGATTTAATGATCACAGATGTATATGAATGATTTATCTGAATACATCTTCTCCAGTTACTTGAAGAAAATTTAGTAACCATCAGTGCAATGTATAAAAAGTATTTAAAAGTAATTGTGTATGTGTGTGTATAAAAATCAAAATTAGGGGTGCTTGGGTGGCTCAGTTGGTTGAGTGTCCAACTCTTGGTTTCGGCTGAGGTCATGATCCCAGGGTTGTGGGATCGAGTTCCACTTCAGGCTCTATGCCCAGCATGGAGCCTGCTTAACATTTTCTCTCTGTCTCCCTCTGCCTCTCTCCCCAACTCTCTCTTTCTCTAAAATATAAAAAAAAAAGAAAAAATTAATCAAAATTACATTGAGTGAGAAAGCAGTCTGATATGAATTAACTTTCTGGCTGTGTCTTTCACATCTTTGTTCCTAAGGCTGTAAATGAGAGGGTTCAACATGGGGATTATGACAGTAAAAAACACAGTGGCCACTTTGACCAGGAGCCATGAGCTTTTGGAGTTAGGCACACAGTAGAGGAGAAGGATGATCCCATGGAAGATGGTGATGGCAGTCAAATGCGAGGCACAGGTGGAGAAAGCTTTCCGGAGTCCACTAGTAGAGGGCATCCTGATTATGGTGACAACTATAAAAATGTAGGAGGCGAGGATAATCAGGAGGCTACAAGCCTCATTGAATGTGGAAATGACTAAACATATTCTCTGACTAAAGGAGGGGTCAGAGCAGGATAAAGAGAGAATAGCAGAATACTCACAGCCAAAGTGATGTATAATGTTGGAACCACAGAAGGATAGTTCCAAAAGAGAATATGTGAGTGTCAAGGAACAAATTCCACCCCATGCATAGGTTCCAGCTACCAAGAGGGCACAGAGTTTCCGAGACATGGCCACTGTGTAGAGCAAGGGGTTGCAAACAGCCACAAACCGGTCATAGGCCATAACCGCTAACATGAACATTTCTGTAATCACAAAGGCACAAACAAAGAAAAATTGCACCATGCATGCCTTGAAGGAGATCGTTCTGTCTTCCATGACCAAGATTTCTAGTAGGTTAGGTGTAAATACACTGGAATAACAAATATCCAAAAAGGATAGGTGGCTGAGGAAAAAGTACATGGGTGTGTGGAGTTTGGGGTTGATCCTTATGACCAAAATTATGCCCAGGTTCCCCAACAGAGTGATGGTGTAGATGGTCAAGAACATGAGGAAGAGGGGTGCCTGGAGGCGTGGGTACTCTGAGAAACCCAGGAGGATGAATGTGGTCACAGAGGTCCGATTTCGCTCTTCCATTGTCATGGTTCTTGATTTTAAAAAATAAAGGAGAAGAAAGGAGAATTGAGCAGTGGAACTTGAGAAGGAAGAGTAAAAGGAAATCAGGACAGGTCTATGCAAGCCAACGAAGGCAACAAGGTCAATGGGTACACACGAGTGCTCTGCTTCCCTTAGGAGTCTTACTTGACAACTTACTGACTTTTTGATTATGTGCAATTAGCTGTAACCTTCAGTACTTTAGTTTTCTCATCTGGAAAATAAGGGGAAACAATGGGACTTATCAGTACTACTATGTTATATAAAAGATCCATAAATATCTATGATCCTTACAACATTGAATACCCCAGGATAAAATATAATTATATGAGCACAAAGGAGACATAGAGCAAAATTAACAAAAACATTGATCACATCATAGTACTCATATGATCATGGCAGAAGCCACCTTGGGAAGATGAAACACTTTACATAAAGAAAAACAAAATTGTAAATATCTTTGGGGGAAAATGTATCATCAGACCCTCACAATTTTGTATTGCTATATTGAATATTTACCTATTCTAGATATATCTCATTACTGAGGACTCATAAAACATCTACGTAAAAGGCTCTCTAAGTGGTCTAGTCAAAAATTCCACAGATGACTGTGTTCTGTCAATTACATACTCACCCTGTGGTAATTTTGAAGGCTCAAAATACTCAATGATTTATAACTGTTTTTCTATGGGAGTATTTTGCATATAGTCTTGAAAATTTCACATCAATTGTCTTCTGTTGGTTATCCAGTCTGTAATGCATATTGTATTAAAATGGAAAAATTGGTTTATTTATCAGTGATTATAACACACACACACACACACACACTACTAAAAAGAAACATCTTTTAGAACAACAAATAAAAACTCTTTTCTGTGGGGTGCTTAAGTGGCTCAGTGGTTAAGTGTCTGACTTTGGCTCAGGTCATGATCTCACGGTACATGGGTTTGAGTCCCAGGTAGGGCTCTGTGCTGACAGCTAGCTCAGAGCCTGGAGCCTGTCTTCTGATTCTGTGTCTCCCTCTCTCTCTGACCCTCCCTGCTCATGCTGTCTCTGTCTCTCTCTCAGGAATAAATAAAAAACAAAAAACAAAAATGAACAACAACAACAGAAAGAAAAAACTCTTTTCTGATGTGGCAAGTCTATGTGTGGTGGTCAATGAAGAATGAAAACAATATGTTAGATTAAAAATATAAACATTGTGTTTCTGTAAAACAACAGGGCTTTATATATTACAAATTCCACATGGTCAAATCTTAAAGAACAGATTCTAGAAGTGGGTGTGGCGACATAATGAATATGATCCTGCCATCTTGGACACATTTGTGAACCTGCACAACTTTAGCATCGTCTGTAACGTGCAACAGCATATCACTAAATCTACCACTCATCCAGGAATAGAGCATTCCCTATGCAATCACATTTTCCATTACACAGAAGATTGGGTCTACCTGTTGTGAAGTTCATATATTTAGTTATGTATATTGATTTAAACAAAAGGCTTCTCTAAATTCAGGAACTTATTGCTTTTATTGGGCTCCATTCATGCAGGTTAAGAATTCTGAATATATATATAATGCCTGAGTATTTATAGCCAAATATTTGAACAGTGTTAGGTCAATTTACTGTCCTGCCAAGCTTTGTCTAGGATTTACCAGGAAGCAACAAATCTCAGACATGTGTACTTGAAACGTTTGGACAAAGTTGAGGATTGTGCATTTATTATTAAATTTCATGCACTGTTGACTCCTTACTTCCCTCTTTGCTCCTTACGGCCTTTTAGTCTAACTGAATTGTTGTTGATCACACTACTCTTTCCATTACTCGGGTCACTCTGTCCATCCAGAATGTCTTCAGGTTCTATTCACATCACCAACACCAGCGCCCACTCCATTCTTGTAACTATTTGGGCTATTTGTTAAAATTTTGGTAAATATGCTTTCACCTCCACATCTCAAGAGTGTACAGTGTACATGTTGTGTTCAACACGTGCCCCACATAAACTTTAAGTGAAAGAATTCCAAGATGCCTTAACGACTTAGAGGAGTTCAAGATCAGGAAAGAATTCCAGGAAGTCTTCAGGAGCTTAAGAGTTAAGAGTTCCAGATTACTCATAATGAATGTGAGACTTCCTCGCCCATTTCACACTCCTTTTGAGGACCATGTTCCTATTGTATATTTATTAGTTCATAAATGCTACAGGTACAAAAAATGCATAAAGACAGTAATTGTTAATATAATGCTATGGTGAAGATATTATCAAAGTAAGTAGGATATTGTTTTTAACCAACTTAGCGTGGTATTTGGGAGTATGATTGTGGTTAAATAAAGAAGCTATATCCTTGTTCACAGCTCAGAAAAAGGAAAATAAGATATCTTACTTACCTTTTCATATCAGAAACTTTTCTTATAAAACTCCACTGTTAACTTTTTTTTTGTTCTCCTCACTCAGAAAGGGGCTAATTTGAGTGGGTGGATAAAAGGCAACCTTAAGTCATCTTATTTCATAAAGAACGTGCATTTAGGAAACAGCTGTTTTTAGTTCAGATTCAGCCTATCTTGTATATTACATAAGAAACTTTAGCAAACTCTTTAATTATATGAGCCTCAATTCTACCATCTACAAAATGTGGGTAGTAACACCATGCTAGCTCATTTAATGTCAAGTGTGAATGTATTAAATGAAGTATGACTTTAAAATATCTGACAAATCCTGCACTTGGTTAAGACCTCTGTAGATATCAGCTTCCTTCCATCTTAATTTTAATCTCCATGAAAACAGTACAAGTTCCAAGTTTTTAAATGTCTTTGCAGAGCATCTTTGGAAAGCTATTTTAAAAAGAATTGTATCTCCTGGACTCTTTAATTTGAGATGTTTCACTGAGTCTGAGATTCACAATTGTATCCATTCCTAATTCAACCACACAGAATCTTAATTTTCCTTTGCTTTCCAACCCTGCCTGCTTCTTTCTATCTCTTCTGCCATGTTGTATGTATGACTATGGGAAAGATGAAAAGAGAAAAATAGTCCAAGTGTACCTCCCTGTTTAGTTTTACTATTACCAACTCTCCTCTCATCTGGATATAAGATTTCCAACTGTGCTGTCAAATTACAGTCCAGTCTGTAAGATTAACTTTTGTTGACCCGCACTCAGCCTGGAATGCAATAGTGTAAGCATTTTTTAACGCATTTTGTACTAAGTGAATAAAATCGAAACTCTTCTGCCCAGATATCTTCAACATCTCCAGGCACTATATGACCACCTGCCACTACCATATTCTCTCATTCACAGTAGGGTTTTAATTCCTTATTGTACAAAAGCAAGCATTTGCAACTCCTAATCTTCCACCATTCGTCCCTCTGAAATGGTACCTTTCTCCTTGTTTTCCATTGTGCCACCATTTCAGGAGGTACCACATAGCCCCTCCAAAAAACCTGCTGGTTCATCAAAATGTCTTTTCTCTTCTTCTGTGCTCTTTCCACCTCTATTACTACTATGTATGTGTTGTTCCTGGCACATTTGCTAAACTTATGGGCCTGTGTGTGTATCTACGTGTGTGCATACATGCATGTGTGTGTGCCTTAGCTTTTTCCCTGAAGAATATCACTTTAGGAGAAGACTTACATTTAACATTTTTCTCCAACCACCTAATATGTTTAGCTTAGCAACTGAAGATGTGCTTTCAAGTTCAGGACAACAGTTCTGGGAATACTGCAGGTAGAACGTAGCCAGTTAAATATACAGACAAACCAAGTAGATATTGCTGTTACTCAGCTCACATAGGTAGCTCCTGCTAACAATGTGCTGGCATCCAATGTCCCTCACATCAGAATGAAAAGATAATCTTAGGTTGAATCAACCCGCCCAAAACCAGATTTTCCTGATGCATTTTTATTGAAGGTTTTCTTGCTGGTATTAATAAGCTGCCTATACTTTCTGTCTCAAAATTGAAAGTTTTGTTTAAATGTGTTAGTTCTTTGATCAGAGAGTTGTTGATTCTTGCAAAATATCATTCAATAAAGATACCAAGAAATGCCATTTTTGCAGTTGTCAAGAAATTTTGGAGGAAGCATAGAGATGTCCTTCAGGAGTAGACAGACCTGGAAACTATACTTCATGATGCCGTTTGTTTTATTCTAAGTACCTAACCTTGGGGACACTGACCTCAGGGAATCTTGACAATGTGTGCTATCATGAGCTACAAACAAAATAATTAGAGGGAATGTTCTCTTCTGCAGCTTAGATTATAATTTATTTTAAATCATTGACATATTGATGTTTACATCATAAAATAATATGCCTCAGTATAGAGGTTATACTTATTAAAATCATGAAAAAATGATATATCAATCCCAATGACCCCAGCATACTTATAGCTGCTATGATATGATTTTTTAGTCTCTTAATTTTGCTTATGTGCTCCTATATGAATTTATATAGAAACACACATTATACTATATATATGTATATATTATAGTCAATCATTAAGGCTTACTGTTTGTTATATGTTGAATATGTTTGTCATCAGCTGGGGCTGGGAAAGTGGGGATATGTTAGTTGATCACCATCTTGGCTATAGATCCAGCTGTATTCTTTAGTTCAGCTGGAGGGGTTATACTGCTAATATTTTACATCTGTCTATGTTATTCCTGTACCTGAAGGAATATTTTCTAGGCCACATATTAGGAAAGAAAGATAACTGTGTTAAATATTGACCTGTTATGCCACAGGTATTGGACAGGAAGAAAGTCACATTTATGCCTACTACATCTAAAACTCTTTAGCATATAAATCCATGGGTAGAAAAAAATAGCCCACAGCCATCACTGAGCACAACCATTAGTGAATTAATATATTATCTAACATGTGTTTAGCTTCACTATTAGAATGTCTACTTTCAGGCTGAAAGTACAGCCTGAGGCTTTTTGAAAATCATTTTACATTATAAGAGCATTTACCATAATAAAAAAATATCATGTTCTAAAAGGATTTTGCAACTCTTCACTTTTTCTTGTTTTTATTTTATTTTTCAATGAAAAACACAAAACTAAAGTACCAAATGCCAAGTTACACAACTTCAAAATCAAAATTTAAAAATTATATATTCTAATTTTTAACCTTAGAAACTTTACTGAATAAACCAAATATTCCATAATAACAGGCTCAAGTTTGCTAACTTATTTTTGTGTTCTTAAAAGATCTTTCTTAAACTACACACACACACACACACACACACACACACACACACAGAGAGAGAGAGAGAGAGAGAGAGAGAGAGGTATTCACACATTAAAAGTACCTGATGGAAACATTTACTTAGGACCCCTGGTTGATGAAAAATTAAAAATTAAAGTAAATCCTTTGTTACTGCTATGATATGCTATGAGTGTTGATAATTTTGTTATATAACCCTAATTTATGCAAGATACCGGTTTCCACTTAAAGCATTATGGTAAAGAGTATTAATTTCCACATGAAAATAAGACTCTAAATAATGGAGAGAAACAAGTAATGTTTAAGTGGTTGAATTAGAACAATCACACATAATATCTCTCTGGTCTTTGCTTGTAAACTTTAGTCATGATTAATAAGACACAAAAGAAAAGGTGAGTTATTATATTTAATCTCAACAAGTCATTTGCTTAAAGCAATACAATTACCAGTCAATTATTAGAAGCTTGGATGAAACCTACCACAGTCATGGGTTATCTGTTATCTGTCATAAAGTTATCTGGCATTGTCAAAGATGTGTTCAGTGAGGCAAATGTTTTAGTCAATCTTTGGCAGATTTTGAACCAGATTCTTTACTTCTCCCTATACCCTGTTGACTTATAACTTAACAGTTCCACAAGATGCAGATAATTTTCACACACTTTGACTTTGGGCTTAGCCATGTGATTTGCCCTAACTCCTAACGTGTTAACAGATGAGACCCAAACACCCACTTAAAATATACCTTTGCTTTTGCATACTTTATTGTGACTTCAGCTTACAATGTAGATCATTAACCAAATAGACCAATAAAGATGACCTACCTACAGGCCCATAGACTGAGGTTAGCTGATCTGGTTAGCTCAGTGTTGATGTTCCAGTGACCCAGCTGCTATCAGCAAAGGTACCTTAGTCAACTCACTGGTTCTAAAGGATTGCTATTGTTGCATCCCTCTGGAATTTACGATTGTTTATTTTTCATCAATGAATAATTGATACCTGAGTAAGATCTGTACATTGCATCATTATTAATATCCTGATTGTTATATTATATGACCATAGGGAAAAATGGGTAAAAAAAATACTTGGGATCTTTCTATATCATTTCTTACAACTTAAATGTATCTAATACTATTCCAATAAAGTTTTGAATAAATGAATAAAGTACAACCACATTGACACAAAGAGAAAAACTAGAGTGATGGGCATGTTATTTCCAAAATGTATATTATTTTGTAAATACATAAAAACTATTTTATATTTGTTCATATTATTATAATTTACATTGTATTCTGGACCTCTTAAGGAAGATATACTTTTATTTATTTTTATTTTTCTGGGAATCTTCCAGTACCAAGATGGTTCTTGTGGAATTAAATATATTTTTTGTTTTTAGAACTTTAGACTTTTTTGTTGAAAAGCTTTTTAAATGTTTGTTTATTTATTTAATTTGAGAGAGAGAGCACAAGCAAAGGAGAGACAGAGAGAGAGAGAGAGAGGACACCAAGCAGGCTCTGTGCTGTCAGCGCAGAGCCTGACTCAGGGCTCCATCCCAGGAACTGTGAGATCATGACCTGAACTGAAATCAAGAGTTGGATGCAGGGTGCCTCGGGGGCTCAATTGGTTAAGCATCTGACTTTGGCTCAGTCATGATCTAATGGTTGATCAGTTTGAGTCCTGTGTCAGGCTCTGTGCTGACAGCTCAGAGCCTGGAGCCTGTTTTGGAGTCTATGTCTCTCTCTCTCTTTCTCTTTCTCTTCCCCTTCCCTGCTAACACTCTCTCTCTCTTTCTCTCTCTCTCAAAAGTAAATAAACATTTAAAAAATTTTAAAAAAAGAGTCAGATGCTTAACCCACTGAGCCACCTAGGATCCCCTATGTTGAACAGCTTTTAAGGTACTACTTTTATATTAAGAAGTAAATTATCTTATAATAAGCCATAACTCTTCATATCATCTCAATGATCCCACACTTCACATGACTTAAACTGAACTGAAATTTGCCTGGGCAATTATATGGTCATGTATATTGACACAGACACCTTCATATTTCAATTCATGAATCAAACACATGGTTTAATTTTTTATTCCTTTATCCCTACTACCACATGTAATTTTAAAGTTATTTTACTAAACATTACAGTGAATGTATGGACAGATTATGGACTGTCAATTACAGTTTACCATACCCTTATGTACTGATTTCTATTGAACAACTCTTACAGTACTCTCAAAAAGAACTAATTAATATTTTTGGTTTTACATTTTATCAAAGAACAATTTAACATTGATTAACTTCTTGACTGTCTCTTTCACATCTTTGTTCCTGAGGCTGTAGATCAGTGGGTTCAGCATGGGGATGACCACAGTATAAAAGACAGAAGCCACCTTGACCATGAGCCATGAACTTTTGGAGTTAGGAACACAGTAGAGGAAGAGGATGGTCCCGTGGAAGATTGTGATAGCTGTCAGGTGGGAAGCACACGTGGAGAAGGCCTTGTGGCGCCCCCCAGTGGAAGGCATCTTCATGACAGTGATAAAAATGAAAACATAGGAGGTAAGAATGATCATCAAGCTGCTTATTTCATTGAATTCAAGCTGCTTTATTTTCATCAAGCTGCTAAAATGATCCTCTGGCTAATGTAGGGATCAGAACAAGACACAGAGACGATGGCGGCATGCTCACAGACAAAGTTATTTATGAAACTAGTTCCACAAAAGGATAAGGTCAACAAAAAGTATGTGTATGTTAAGGAGCAGGCTATGCTCCAAGAATATGATGCACCCACCAACAAGGAGCACAGCTTCTGAGACATGACAACTGTGTACAGAAGAGGGTTACAAACTGCCACAAATCGGTCATATGCCATCACTGCCAACATGAACGTTTCCGTCACCACGAATATGCACGCAAAGAAGAATTGCATGATGCATCCTGTGAAGGAGATGGTTCTGTCTTCCACAACCAAGTTTTCTAATAGTTTGGGTGTGACTACTGTAGAGTAACAGAAGTCAACCAAAGATAAATGGCTGAGAAAAAAGTACATGGGGGTATGGAGTTTGGGATTGACCTTGATGATCACAATCATGCCCAGATTTCCTAAAACAGTGACTGTGTAGATGGTTAAGAATAACAGGAACAGGGGCATCTGGAGTTCTGGATATTCTGAGAAGCCCAGCAGAATGAAGGTGACCACACTACTCTGGTTTTCTTGATTCCTGTGGACAAAACATAAAAATTTATTCAGAAAAGTAAATTCCAGAATCTGAAATAGGTAAGAGAAGAAAAGAAATGTTTAGAGGCTCAGTGGGTCTCTTTTAAGAGTGTTGCTAAAAATAGTAGACTTCCTTCCACAGTTACATTTCAAATGTCACTTATGGAACAATTACTCAGTGAATAAGAATTTTGTGTGACTAGAATAATCACATAGTGAAAATGGGAACACCACAAAACAGAGTAGACTTTGCTCTATTTCCAATAATAAAATCAGCATTATCATAGGCAGCTGACTTCATGAGCCACTCTCTTTGCATGAATTTGAGCTTAGTAAAAAATTATAGTTGACCTTTGAACAACAAGGGTTTGAACTGTGCAGGTCCACTGTATGCTATTGTTCCCAATAAATATAAGATAGTACTGTAAAAGTAGTTTCTTATAGTTTTCTTAATAATTCCTTCTCTAGCTTACTTTATGGAAAGAATACAATATTTAATACAAAACACACACATAAATATCAAGCATATAACAGATAACATATCAAATTCTTATTAATTGACTGTATAATTTATCAGGAAGGCTTCCGGTCAACACTATGCTATTAGTAGTTGAGTTCTGGTTCGTCAAAAGTTATATGTGAGTTTTTGACTGCATGGAGGTTTGTGTCTCTAACCCCCATCTTGTTCAAGGTCAACTGTAGTAGCAAGGAATTATATGGTTTCTTCAGTTTCTTATCCTCCCCTCCCCTTAAACTGTGAGAAAATTAACTTATAACTGTTTTATTTTAAGTTTAAATGCTAGCATTCTTGTGAAAATGGTCAATTTAACATTTTCTTGGTTGTCTCATCTAATTTTCAAAGCCCTTGTTACTCCTGGTAATTCAATACTCTCACATTTTGGGGCTGTGCTGTTGAATTGTACAAAACTTACACATTTATGTTGAACTAATTTTGAAAAAAATTAATATTATCCCTCACATCACATTATATCATTCATCAGGATATGTTCACAACCAAATATGTGTTGTGATTTTAGTGATGACAATTAAAACGATATTGAACAAAAATCTCTTCTTTTTCCGGTGTGGTAAATTGTGGAAATTGTGTAGGTGGTACACAATAGAGACTATCAAAATACTGGACAGGGCACATAAATCTCAGGCTGCAGCAAAAAAATACATTCTATCATTTTGGAAGGCAGCTATGCTCACCACTATACCACCAACGCCCGCCACTCATTCTATCATTTTGAACAAAGTTTAAAGCTTTTCCAAGGACGAGTGTCAGGATAAAGACCCATCTCAAACAATACACTATATTTCTTGAAAATTACCTGCTGCCATGAGCCATTTTCTCAATAGCAAAATGAGAATATTAATAATATGAAATTTAAATCACTACAATGGATGTAGATTCTTTGGTAATGAAGTCAAGGCTATAAGACATGGTGCAATGCATAATTGATAATCAGCTTTCTTATTTAATGAAATTTTGAATATTGGGTAGATTCCAAAAGCCTTATACTGTTATGAAAATCAGGCCCAAGTATGGACATCTATCAATGGGTGGGCACGTACAATATAGAAAGTCTTTCCTCCTAAACCCATACAATAGAAACACTATAGAATTTCATTGAGGCACTTCATCTAAGATACATAATTATATTTTCCCATTCTGCTATAAGTTTTCTTAACACGCTATTGCTTTCTCTGCTTCTCACATGTTCATGCCTATGGGAAAGATTGAATTTCAATCCCACAACAGAGCCACTGTGACACTCCCTTATAAAGTCTTAGCACAGCAAAGCTAGATTATGGATATATCCCCCAGGAACATGCCTTCAATTTAAGATATTCCACGCAAGATTGTGAGAATAATTTTCCATGATGACTTTAACCTGACAGCCAGTGACTCCTAAGATTCCAAATACTTTTTACAAGTGAATGCAGGCAATTTACAATGTTCAGCTGGCTTTTCCAAAACTTCTTGGATCTAGAAATTGAATCTCATTACCCCTGACACATTTTTCTTTGGTCATGGTGTGTTTATCGAGATCTGTTACATAATACAGGATCATTTGCACATAGTTTACTTTCCCAATTTATTCCCACCTTTGTATTTTATTTTCCCCCTACTATTATAGACACTGCTCATTGTTTCTTGCCATTTTGCAAGCATTAATGTTTATAACTAACAATTGCCATAGGCTGTATCTTATCATTTAAAAATACGGTTGTTTTTATCACTTTCTTTTTTGGAGATTATAGGAAATGTGAAGACGAGGCCCGTTTTTTATTTATTATTTAAAAAATTTTTAATGTTTTATTTCTTTCTGAGAGAGAGAGAGACAGTGTGAGCAGGAAGGGTCAGAAAGAGAGGGAGATACAGAATCTGAAACAGGCTCCAGGCTCTGAGCTACCTGTCAGCACAGAGCCCAATGCAGAGCTCGAACCTATGAACTGCGAGATCATGACCTGAGCCAAAGTCAGAGGCTTAACCAAATAAGCCACCAAGGAGTCCCTTTTATTATTATTATTCTGTATTTGCTAAATGTTTGTTGCTTTGCTGGCTGGTTCATAAAACCAGGATGAATATCATTTGAAAGAAAGAAGGAGTCAGAATCAATACCACAAGCCCTTCTGCACAGAACTAAGTGGCTTGTGGGTACTTTGTCTTAAACATGTGTTTTTCTCCTGCAGAGATTACTGAAACTCCATTATTTTCCTTATAAAGTAAACCAAAATCAACTCACCTGAATACAGAAGGATTTGCATGAGTCATTTAGGAAGGAATTATTTGCTCAGATGAATGAACTCTAGGACTGTTCCTGCTTAGTATTTAATTAATAGAAACAGATATGAAAGCAATAGTAGAGGTCCACAGTACTTCTACTATTTCATTAAATGTTTCAGATAAGTTACTTGTTTTTCCCGATTTATGAAGACAACTCAGAAATAACAGATCACACTTGAAAACTAAATCCTGGCACCAAACTGTGCCACAAATATATGCCAGTATGACCTTAGGGATGCAGAGACTGGAGAATACCACTGAAGTACTAACTTGCAGTCTAATTACTTAGATTGCAGTTCAGGTAATTAGTTGTAACACGTCCCATGTGATACCTTGGTTGCGTATTATTTTTCTGAAGCCCTGAGGTATTTGCATTATCAACATTAATCTTAAGGAAAATAAACAAGATCCTATATGTCTTCACATTGATGTAAAATACAGAAATGTGTGAGAAAAAGGTGTGCCTGAGTGTCTCAGTCAGTTGAGCATCTGACTTGGGCTAAGGCCATGATCTCATGGTTCATGGGTTCTAGCCCCACATTAGGCTCTGTACTGACAGCTCAGAGCCTAGAGCCTACTTCAGATTCTGTGTCTCCCTCTCTCTGCCCCTCCCCTGCTCACGCTCTGTTTCTGTCTCTCTCTCTCAAATAAAAATAAACATTAAACAAATTTTAAAAAACAAAAAGAAATGTGAGTGAGAAAAAAAATAATCTGTAAGACTGTAGCCTAGTGGGGCACCTGGGTGGCTCAGTCAGTTGAGCACCGACTCTTGATTTACACCATGGTCGTCATCCCAAAGTCGTGGGATGGAGCCCTGCATTGGGTTCCATGCTGAGCATGGAGACTGCTTAAGCTTCTCTCTCTCCCTCTGCACCTCTTCCCCACTTGCACTCTCTTTCACTTTCTCTCTCTCTTTCTCAAATAAAAAGGGAAAAAAGGTAATAGTCTGCAAAGAGTTATTGTAATTCATGTTGAGTTTATATTTTCTATTTTCCTATCAAAGTATACTTATGTTCCTGTGTATGAAAACATAGAGCATTCTAAACTATAGGTTACATTGTCTGTTTTTAGTTAGTTAGTTAGTTAGTTAGTTAGTTAGTTAGCAATACACTGTAAACTTCCTTTTTTATTCACACTTGGTTTTATTAATAGAAGCCAATTTGCTTTAGCCTGTCAATTACAGGTACAGTGTTCTCAGATGTTTACATTTACTATTGAATCTGAAGCAATTTTGGATTGTAGGTTTCCTAAAATGCCAATGTATGGGAAGGATGATATATTCATGAATTTGGTAATTCTATACAACATGCATGAAAGACACAAATCAAAAATACCAGTAGCTAGATGCAGAAAGAGCTTATTTCTTTCTCAATAATGGAAGTTCCAAGTTGCATTCCTGAATGCAGGAATGCCCCTATAGTAATTTAGGGGCTCAGATGTCCTCCAGCCACTGGCTCACCATCAACATGGTGCTTCTGAGGTTATGATTCGCTTTCTTAAGTCTAAAAGAGGCAGTTATAAAACAACTCTGTAAATACATCTTTCAGAAGCTCAATTTTATTGAGCCCAATTTATATAACACATAGGAAAATCAAGGACAAGAGATAGTTAACAGTCTCTGAAGCAATTCATCTGAGGATCTACACATAAAAAATGATATAGATCTATGTTCATCAGGGATCTTCAGCTCTAATTTCCTTGCAGTGTCTTTCTCTAGCCTTGGTATTGGGGTCAAAATGCCAGACTAATAAAATTACTTTGGAAGATTTTCTTCTACTTTTTGGAAGAGTTTAAAAATGATTGGTGTTAATGCTCTTAAAAATGTTTGGTAGACTCCTCAACAAAAAAGTAGCAAACTGAATCCAACAGGACACTGAAAGGGTCATATCAGATGACTTTTCCAGAAATACAAGCGTGGTTCCACATAAGAACAACAACTAACGTACGTACCACATTAAGAACAAAACAATAAAACCACATGATCATCTCAGTCAACACAGAAAAAGCATTTGACAAAATCTAACACTCCTTCATGATGAAAACACTAGAAAACTTTCTCAACTTAATAAAACTTAATAAAAACCATTTCTGAAAAATACACAGGTAGCTTACCAAATGGTGAAAATGATTAAATTTTTTCCACTAAAATGAGGACAAGTGCAAGGATGTAGCTTTAACCACTGTTGGTCATTTTGTACTGAAAGCTCTAACCAGAACAATTAAGCTATAAAATTAAGTAAAATGACATCAAGTCAGAAAGAAGTTAAACTATCTTTATTGTCGCCTCTTTTTTTTTTTAATAAATTTATTTGAGAGAGAGGGAATGATCCAAGGAAGGGCACAGGAGGAGAGAGAGGGAGAATCTTAAGTAGACTCTTTGCTCAGTGTGGAGCCCAAATGCAGGGCTCCATCTCATGACCCTGGGATCATGACTCGAGCCAAAATCAAGAGTCAGATGCTCAACCTACTGAGCCACCCACGCACCTCTTTTACCTACATTATCTGTCATCTATCTCCTAAAGTATTAACAAAAGAATACCAGTACAAATAAACAAATTCAGCAACATTTCATGGCACACAGTAAACATGCAAAGATCAGTGGTGTTTCTGTACAGGAGAAATGAGCAATCCTTAATGGAAATTAAGAAAACTATTCCACGTAAATAACATTCAAAAGAATCAAATACCTAGATATAAACTTACAAAGGAAGTGAAAGTCTTGTACACAAAACGTTGCTGAAACAAATCAAAGAATATCTAAATAAAGGAAAACATAACTGTGCATTCACAGTGAAGGAATCCAGGATACACCATGCTAAAATATGCTTTTTTGATACTAAAAGTTATTTTGAGCTGAAGGCAAGACAAATTCGGGGAAAGCTCTTCATACCCTCTCCCTTTTCTGCCAAAAAGCAGAATATAAATTTTATTTTTACTAGAGACAGACACTTATCAGCCCAACGGAGTCTGCAAACAATCTGAATCCACTACTTGCCTTATTTTTTTTTGTTTCAAGTTTTAATTTAAATTAGAGTTAGTTAACATATAGGGTAATACTGGTTTCAGGAGTAGAATTTAGTGATTCATTACTTGCATACAACACCCAGTGCTCATCACAAGTGCCCTCCTTAATATCCATCACTCATTTAGCCTGTCCCCCTACCCACTTCTCCATCAACCCTCAATTTATTCTCTATTATTAAGAGAGATATGGCTCTGGCTTGCTTCCTTCTCTCTTTTTTCCCTTTCTCTTGTTCATCTGATTTGTTTCTAAATTCTACATATGAGTGAAATCATACGGTATTTGTCCTTCTCTGATTGACTTATTTTGCTGAGCATTATACTTTCTATCTCTATTCACATCTTTGCAAATGGCAAGATTTCGTTATATTTATGGCTGAGTAATATTCCATTGTATGTATATATATCCCACTTCTTCTGTATTCATTCATCAGTCAGTGGACACTTGGGCTCTCTCCATAGTTTGGCTATTGTTGATAAGGCTGCAATAAACATCAGGGTGCATGTGTCTCTTCAAATCAGTACTTTTGTATCCTTTGGGTAAACACCTCGTTGTGCACTTGCTGGGTCATAGGGTAGTTCTATTTTTAACTTTTTGAGAAAATTCCGTACTATTTTCTAGAATGGCTGCACCAGTTTGCATTCTGACCAACAGTGGAACAGGCTTCGTTTTCTCCACATGTTCACTATGACCTTCCCACTGTTTGCTACCTTTGGAAGCCTACAACTGTTTTCATTTGTCCTATCATTTTATTTTTTTTTTAATTTTTAATGTTTTCAAATTTATTTTTAAGAAAGAGAGAGGCAGAGAGACAGAACATGAACGGGGGGAGGGCAGAGAGAGAGGGAGACACAGAATCCAAAGCAGGTCCAGGGTCTGAGCTGTCAGCACAGAGCCTGACGTGGGGCCCGAACTCGTGAACCCCAAGATCATGACCTGAGCTGAAGTCACACACTTAACTGACTGAGCCACCCAGGCACCCCTGTCCTGTCATTTCTTTGTACACTCATTGTTCTTTGTTGAAGATGCTATCTAAGCTGCAGTTCTAAGCTATCTCTGAGTTATCTTATGTTTAAGCTTCTCTCATGTGATGTGCACTGCACACATTAATTAACTCTGTGTTTATCTCTTGTTAACCTCTTTTGTTAAAAAGGACCAGCTGAAAATTTAAGATGGGTAGAGAAGTTTTGTCCCTCCTACAATAACTTGGAAGACTTAATGTTGTTAAGGTGGACATACTCCCACAGGTTATATACAATTTCAATGCAATCTCTACCAAAACTGCAAAAGTAATTTTGTGGAAGTGGAAACCGATTTTTAAATTCATATGGAATTACAAGGAGTCCAAACAGCTAAAACAATCTTGGAAAAGAACAAATTTGGGGGACTCATGATTCCCGATTTCAAAACTTACTCCAAAGATACAAGGCATAGAATTAAGAATCTGGAAGTAAACCCATGTACCTATGAACCATTGATTTTCAACAGCATCCCAAGAACATTCAATGGAGAAAGGAGTTTTTTTCCATAAGTGATGGCAAGGACAACTAGATATTCACATGTAAAATAATGAGTTTGGACATCTACTTTGTTTTGTTTTATTTTTTATGTTTTATTTTATATTTGAGAAAGACAGACAGACAGACACAGCTGAGCAAAGGAGGCACAGAGAGACAGAGACAGAATTCAACACAGGCTCCAGGCTCTGAGCTGTCAGCACAGAGCCCGATGTGGGACTCAAACCCATGAGTAGTAAGATCATGACCTGAGCCAAAGTTGGACACTTAACTGACTAAGACACCCAGGTGCCACTGGACATCTACTTTATACCATATATAGCAGTTAACTCAAGATTGAATGATGGAGACCTGCTCCAGCTGATCCAGGGGTCCCTGAAGGATGGACAGTGTCAGCGAGACAGAGTGAGAGAGCCACGAGAATCTTTCTGGTCGCCAGGCAGGCATCTCTGTCCTGTCGGTTTGGGTGTCTTTATTTATAGCTCAAACATTAACATGGCATCATAAAATGGAATTTTTACAATGGATAGTTCTCTGTGATAAGATGTTTTGGAAAATGTACAGAAACAGGTTTTACAGAAGTATTCTTGCAGGACTACTCCATTTATAGTGAGGTTGAATAACTAAGAAAATATCAGAGTGTCCTTAGTGAAAAACAGGATAACATACACATTTTAATAATGCTAAGATTAAGTCATAGGTTAAGTTGTAGATACTCTTATCCTTCCTCATCACAGCTGCCAGTGTAAGGGAAGCTGTTTGTGGAATGTAGGCCGTAGGGAAGAGACTGCTATACATCATCAGTTAGCAAAGGTATATGTAGTAACTTATGTTTTGCCCTTATCTGTTCCTTCTCTCTAAGTTAGGCTCTTTGTCTTCAGGCAAGACTTAATTGTCCAGCCATATTCCTTATGGCACTGGAGAGCCAACTGTACCTTAGAATAGCCTCTTCGAGTGCATTTACCTTAGTGTCTAGTTTTTTTGTCTATGATTTCTTGAATAGCTAGGGCATGAGAAACATTTTTGGTTAGTTGATGTACATGTTGAGCTGTATGAACCTCTTGGATTAACGCCAATGGTAGAAACAGAATTGCACAATCTTTTATGAGTAAGGGTCATTAACCTGTTTAGAGCTCAAGGGAAAGTATGGAGGAAAACAGGATCTGCCGGAGACACGATGCCTGTTCCCATAATCAAAAGAAGGAGTTCCTACAATAAGTTACTTCACAAGGTGCAATCATCATACTGGGGCCAGAATAAGGGGACAAGTCACTCCCGACACCAATCAACAAAGTAACTTGGGGGTCGATACTCAAGCAGAAATAATTGAGTGGGGGTGGATATCAGTCATCTCCTGATGGCAAGAGACCATGCAAACTTGCTTTAACTTCACAAGTAGTTTTCTCAACTTAGTGAGTTCAGAAAATGGCTCCTGGCAGTTGAACAAAGACCTAAATGGAACAGCAAAACCTATAGAACTCTTAGAAGAACACTTAGCAGTAATTTTTATAGCCTTGGATTTGGCAATGAATTCTTAAATATGGGACCAAAAGCACAAATAAAAAGAAAAAAATAGATAAATTGTACTTTAAAAAATTTAAGATTTTTTGTGCATCAAAAAAAACTCCCACATTATCATTGAAGTCATAGGAGAAAAGATTTACAAATAATATATCTGATAATGGAGTAGTAGCCACAATATATGTAGGACTCTTACAACTAACTCAACCACAAAAAGCCAAGCAAGCCAATTACAAAATGTGAAAATGATTTAGACACCTCTCCAAAGATAAAATGCCAACAAGCACATGAAAATATCCTCAATGTCTTTAGTTATTAAGAAAATTCAAATCAATAACACAATGACATACCACTTCCGATTCACTAGGAGAGCAAATATTTAAAAAGAGAAATGATGCACAGTAGCAAGCATTGGTGACAATATAGAGTAACTGGAATTTTGTACATTGCTGTCAGAAGCCTAAAATGGTTCAGGTACTGTGGATTACAAACTGCCACAAATCGGTCATATGCCATCACTGTCTACATGAACGTTTCCGTCACCGTGAATACACACACAAAGAATTGCATGATGCATCCTGTAAAGGAGATGATTCTGTCTACCGCAAGCAAGTTTTCTAATAGTTTGGGCATGACTACTGTAGAGTAGCAGAAGTCAACACAGGACACATGGCTGAGGAAGTAGTACATGGGGTTGTGGAGTTTAGGATTGATCTGGATAATCATGAGCATGCCTAGATTTCCCAAAACAATGACTGTGTAAATGTTAAGAATAACAGGAACAGGGGCATCTGGAGTTCTGGATATTCTGAAAAGCCCAAGAGAATGAAAGTGACTTCAGCACCCTGTTTTCTTGGATCCTGTGGACAAAACAAGAAAGTTGATACAGAAAAGTGAGAAGCAAAATCTGAATAAGACAGGTTTAAATGAGGAAATAAGGAGAAACTTAGTGATTATCCATAAATAACCTTGTAGAAAATATTTGATTTCAACCTTTATTTTTAAATTTAGAATTTACTAAGTAAATAAATGTGAAGTTAGAATTTACTAATATCACAATTACAGGCTAAATATCAAATTCTTGCAAATAGAATAATAAAAGAACACTGTCGAGAGAGGAAGAAGAAAAATAGAATTGCCCCTGATATATTTCAAATGATCAGACCCAGTATCTCAGAGGCAGGTGACTTCATGAGAAGGACCAGTCTAATTTATTTTATAAATCAGAGCTTAGTTAAAATGTTTGTCTTGGGAGCGCCTGGGTGGCTCAGTGAGTTGAGCATCCAACTTGCCTTAAGTCATGATCCTGCAGTTCGTGAGCTCCATCCCTGCATCAGGCCTTGTGCTGACAGCTCAGCTTTAGATTCTGTGTCTCCCCCTCTCTGTCTCTGTCCCTCTCTCACTTGTGATCTTCATCTCTCAAAATAAATAAATAAACTTAAAAATTTTTTAAATACAAAAATTGCTTCTCTTGGCAGAAATACATATCATAAGTTTCTATAATCTCTTCCCTGCCTAACCTGTCAATGAGAACTTAGAACTTGAAAATTCCTTGAACTAGAGGAATGACCAGATTACACTGTTTTTACTATTGTTGCTATAATTAGTTTTGAATTCCCTTTCCAGTAAACTTCTTAAACTCAGCCACACATTTCTCTCCCCACATTTTAGCTATATCCTGCAAAAGAGTAACACGCTTGGTTAGCCACATTTCCCTAATTATGGAAAATTGTACAACTCTATTACCCATTCTTGGTGCATTGTAATATTAGATATTTCATGAGATGTGTGATAGAAATAAAAGTATTTATAATATGGGCAGACTATTTTTTATGCTAGCAACCTTTCTACCACATTCTCATCAAACTTAGTCTACCTCAAAACCTCCAAAGATTGCCACCTGTTTCCTGAAGTATTACAGTGTGGTTGTTACTTGGCTAGGGATTTTTCCTTTTTCTTTTCTTTCTTTTTTTTTTTTTTTGCATTGAGTTTATTTCATAGACATAAAGAAAATCCTTCCAATACCTTTTCTCTCAAGTTCATATCTTACAATAATTTTAACTCCACTTGACCCTTTTCTCATGGCCATGGTCATACTCTCTGGGCCTTTAAAATAAGTATAAGCCCTCAAGAATACAAACTTCATCCACATTTGTAACATAATTACATTTTACTTATTTTAAAATAATTTAACATTTATCACTGTCTGTTCCAAGACAGAATAAAATTCATGAAAGCAAATCTGGGATACCAGACCAGAGTGGATACTCAACAACATTTACTGAATAAATAAATATACGAGCATGTAAAAGAGTAAACTTTAGGCATATAATATACATGTATTGGGCTAAAAGTTGATAATAATACTAAGGAAATTAGGTATGCCTATTAAATCAGCACCACACACAATGCACTTAGACACATCTTGAGTCCTCCAAAACAAAAAGAAATATAGGTTTTCACAACCCATGGGACCTGAACTTCCTGAACTAACATAAAATGAGGACATTTGAAGATAGGAAGCAATGAATTCTTTTCTTAAATTGTCCTGTATTCTTCCAAAAAATGCCTAGACCGTCTTTTTCTGCCAATGTAATTAATTATTCTAAAAGCCACTTCCTGAAATCTAAAATAGCACGAGGCACAACAGGGAAGGCAATTCCACATAGAATTCTGTGAAAATTCTATGTCTTTTTATGAACCAAAATGAAATTCTCTTTGGTTTTCACTGTGCTCTTCCAATTTTATACTCCAGGACTATATATAGCACTTAAAAGTGGAGGAAAGCATATTTATAAAGATAGCATTCCCATACCCCTGCACTTTTTCTTCTTTAGTTGCTCTTCTAAGAGTCCTTTGATACTTGTGATTTAATCTTCCACCACATTATCATTCTCTGAAAATATTTTTTAATGTAATATAAAACTCATTAAGTGCAAATTCCATAACTAAACACACTTCTTCCAAAATTTGTGTTAGTTCCCCTTGGCTCTGCTAGGAAAGCTTGAGGGGACTATCATCACCATCAGAGATAAATGTAACCAGAAGTCTGTATCTCCCATCCCTTCACTCATTTTGTCCATAGCCCTCCCCAGTCCTTCCCACTGGCAAACATCAGTTTGTTCTCTGTATTCATAGGTCTGATTCTGTTTTGTTGTTGTTGTTGTTGTTGTTAGTTTACTTATTCAGGGGTTTTTTTTTCTTGAATGCCACATATGAGTGACATCGTATGGTATGTGTCTTTCTCAATCTGACTTATTTCACTTAACGTTATACTAGGTCCATTCATGTATGAAATTGTAATAGCCTTGTGTGGTGACAGATGGTAGCTACACTTGTGGTGAGCACAGCACAACATAGAGAGATGTTGAATCACTCTGTTGTACACTTGAAACTAAACTATTGTAATATTGTGTGTCAACTATACTCAAATTAAAATAATGGAAGATAACTATAATTTCTGATGTATATTTAGCTCATGCTTACCCGCATATCTTTTCCACACACGTTGCTTTCCACTCCACCTCCCGCACTCTTTATATTCATACCAACAGACTTGGGGTCAAAGTTCACCATCCCACACTTAGCTCCACATTAGTGTCCAGTAGGTTCATCTGAATGAGAGCATAGGGTGCTATGCACACCCTCTCCCTCTTCTCTAAAGATATCTATCATGCTTTCTCATTGCATCTCTATCATGTACTCAGCACCTAATAGGCATTTTAGCAACTGTAAAATTATAAAGTATAGGTCTCTCCCTCAAAACTGTTTGTCTTCTGAGAATTATTTTGAGGAATATCACATATTACAAATGATACATTGCAATGTACAATTCTTTTGCTCTTAACATTCAATTTGTGTTTATAAAGAGAAAGATAAGAATATTGCAAGGCTGAAAAATTGAAAATACTTCATAGTGATGTAGGTCAGTGAATAATAATAAATGTGGTTGAAGATAAAGGACTGAGTTAGTTACCTGAACAAAGTATCAGGATGCTTAAATTTACAAATGCGTTTGTGTCCTACAAAGATGATTGGAACACACTATTTTCTTTCTAAACTAGAATACATAAGAATGGAATCAATTCACCTGAGCACAGAATAATTTAGTTTATTCATTTACTGAAGCTTCTTTGGTGTGATTAATGGGCTCCAGAAAACTTCCTGCTGAGAGTTCAAATTTAAAAAAAAAATAGTAACAAACCTGAAAAAATAGTAAAAGAAGTCTACAGTATATTGCAATGAATATTTCAGAGAAGTGATTTTTCTTCTAATCTATTAAAAATAAATTCATAGATGACAGGGGGAAAGGGAGAACAAAAAGCTGAATCCTACCACCAAATTTATCTTGCATATATGCCACCAAGACCTTAGGGAAATCAACCCTTGAGAATATGATTGAAGTATTGCCTTAGCGGCCAAAAAGCGATTAAATGAAGTAATGTCTGATGTGATATTTTAGTTGTATATAATTTCTTCTGAAGACTTGGGAATCATTTCATCATGAACTTTAATCCAGTTGTCTTTTAAAAATGTTGAACCAGACAATATATTTTCTCTTTAAATACCTGTAAAATGCAGAAATGTAAAAAAGAAAAATCAGCTGCTATCCAACAATCCAGAGAATACCACTCTTAATCTTTGTTATATCTGTGAATTTCTCTCTCTCTCTAAGGTTATATATTTATCAGTGTGTCTGGGGATATAAAATGTATGCAGTAAGAACTGTATTATGGTTATATTGTTTATTATTCTTTTTAGAATTTAACGTTGGATCACAAGCTTCATTTTCTATGAAAACAATTGATTTTCTTAAGCGGATACAGTTTGCATTACTTTTCCAAATGTGACCACAAAACTGTTCAACGTTTACATTTATTATTGAAATTGAAAAAAACACTATTACTCTATTTTTCAGTTTATAAGCTGGGTTTATGGAAAGAATAATATCTTATTATTTAAGAAGCTATCATATCTTAACATATAAACATCTCAATCTGTGACTTGATGTAACAGAAAAAATGCCAGCAAACTTTTTTCACAAGGAGCCATAGAGTTAATAATTTAGGCTTTGTGAGCCATATAGGCCCAGCCCCCACTCTTCAGTGTTGTAGCATGAGTACAGCCATAAACAATATATAACTCAATAGGCATGTCTCTGTTTTCATAAAATTTTATTTACAGAAAAGAAATAGTAAATCAGATTGGTTTGTGGGACATAGTTTATCAAACCATGCAATAAAATTTATTACTTGATTGTGTAAGTTCCAAAATTATTTCTAGACCAGTAAGGAGATGTTCTCTGAGTAGTGACAGACCTATGCTTCCAAATTGTGGCTTATAATGTGATTATTGTAATGTAATTATAGTATAGTGAGAGAAACAAGAATTTGCTTGGAAAGATACTGTACTTTTCTACATCATTACCATGCATAAGATTTTTCTGTTTTGATTTGGTTTGGTTTGGTTTTTAGGGTTAAGCTTTTGTTGAGTACATTAGAAGTACTCTTCAGAAGTTGAGATAATTAAATAAAGTCCAAGATTTTTCCTGATTGACAAAATCATAATAGGAATTTGAACTTTGGGAGGAACTATAATGTTAGGATAGAATAACAGGGACCAAGGGCACATGAGTGGCTCAGTGGGTTAAGCGTCCAACTCTTATTCTTGGCTCAGGTCATGATCTCATGGTTGGCGAGACAGTCTCTCATCAGGCTCTAGTTTGACAGCACAGAGCCTGCTTAGGATTCTCTCTCCCTCTCTTTCTGCCCCTCCATGGCTCTCTCTCTCTCTCTCTCTCTCTCTCTCAAAATAATTAAACTTAAAAAAAAAGGATTACAGGGACAAGAGAGGAAACCAAAGCTTTTCAATCAGAGGAGATAGTATGAGCCAAGGTAGGAGTTTGGATGCTCATGTTTCTATCAGTTAGAAATAGAGTTTATGTAGGTAGCATAGCAGATAAGATTGGAGAATCAGAGGAGCCACATTGTATAAAGAATGAAGTTGGGATCACTGCAGGTTGTTGAATCTTGTAATAGGGTTCCACGCTGAAGGACAAGAATGGAATAATGAAGAGCTTGGTTCTAAAAAGGTACAAGCATTGTGAATGAAAATGATGTAGTTCTAACATTATAATCCCAACATTCAATTTGGCTGCATTAATAGATCATGTAGACAGATAGAGGTAACTCCTGTTTTCAGTCTAGCTTGGAAGGGAGCATTATGGTCTTGACAGCATCTCATTGCTAGTAGACCATCATTTCCTTATTATTATTGGCATCTGTATAGATTTCTGCAATGTCAAGTAATTAACAGTGATATATATATCATATATATATCACATCATATCATATAAATAGGATATATATATATCATATGATCTATATGATCATACAGGTCATAAGATATCATACATCATATGTACATATTTATATAGAAATTTGGGCACCTCATAAACCAGTCAGGGACTTGAAGAGGTCTGAAATATGAAAGAAAAATAAAAGGGGACTCTGACCAATGATCTTTAAATATTTCAATGTTAAAATGTAAAAAATATTAAAATAAAAATAAAAGACTGGCCTTGTTTCTTGTGTCTTCAAGAGAGAAAATTAATTCTGTTAATTTGAAAAACACAGGAAAAATTTTAGAACCAAAAAATTAAGAACTTCTTCTTCATACTGTCCAGAAACAGAATAGAATGAATGATTTTTGGAGTCCCTGGGTTGCTCAATTTCACTAATAGGGTATTAGTAAGGGCTATAAATATATAAACTTTAATGGAAGTAGAAGGGAGGGTATGATTCAAGAGGAAGAATGCAGAGAAAACTCCAAAATGTCCTTCTGTATTTTTCCTATTCTGTGACTAATCCTCATTTTGGTGTAGGAGCTCTCACTAAGATCACTTCAGTTTTTGTGTTCTCAAAATACTCTATTTTTTTAAATTGTCTTTACGCTTCTTAAAATCTATAACCTATACGTATCTCACAGGTTGGTTTAACTGCCCTTCCAATAAAATAACTATTATAATAATTAAATAGACATTTTCTAATCTTACTACCTTAAGGATTTAGTTCAGTTCAATCTCTGTTACTTATTATCTGTAAATGAGACTATTCAAGCAAGTGTATGTAAGTATATAAATATGGCAATATACAAGTATATAGATGATATATATATATATAGATGTAGATATAAATTGATACATAGATATAGATTATATAGATACTTTGAGAACAAATAGTATGAATTATATGCCAGGAGTACCACTCTTTATCTAGGATAACTCTCAATTAATGTAATTCCAGGCAGTGTTCTTCATCTTTCCCTGATATAAACTGAGTTTCCAGTATGGCATATATTCCAGAAAAGATGAAAGAGTTAAGGTAGTCTTGATAATGAATCTCTTAAATCCGAGTCCAGTATTATTTCTTATTACATGAGAATGAATTATTTTTAAAGTTTATTCTAGTTTGACATAATGAGAAAGAAATATTGGTTTCAATTTCTCCCAACATCACAGACTTGATTCTCATCTATTTGTGTTTTTACAACAAAATTACATCATAATTGATAGGTTTTCTTCATATGGTCAAAATAGAGTAGGAGCTGGTCTTTCTTATAAGTGATACAAATAAAATATCCACTAGATGGCAGGGTGATACCAAAATTTAAATCAAGACACTAAAATCTCTGTTTATTATTTGCTTTGAAGAGAGGAATAGAAACAAATAGAAAATACATTCATAGCTTGAATATACCTTGAAGATGGTTCATTCCACATACCTTAATTTCAGAGACAAGGGAACAAATGTTCAGATGGTAAATTGTTTGACCACTTTCAAATGCTGACTTTCCTTTAATTTTACCTTTTGTTTTCACATGTATTAATTTTGAGCTAGAAATAATGTGCATTGGCTTTTGGTCACTTACACAATCACACAGTTGGGAGGAATAAAGAATATTAACAATCCATTGTAACTTATTTGTAATGAGTAAGTACACAAATCAAAAGGAGATTAATAATATAGAAGGATTTTATTATAAAAAGTCCCTACAAAAACACAAACCTTACTAAAAACAAAAAGCGAACACAACAAGCTAAATGGTAAAAAAATTATATACAAACACCATATTCATATCCATACATATGCATATACATGATGTAAAATATCAAACGTATGTCAGAAAATATTACAAAATGGAAGCAGAACACACTGATAATATTAATAGATTTAATGACAAAGTTGAACCTAACACTGTGCTATTGACATGAGAAACACAAGCAAAGAGATTCAGGAAAGTTAAAATTGAAGAATAAATTAGGGATTTTTAAAATAGTTTTGTTGTTCTCACAGCATATGTTCTGAATGATTTGAGTCCTTTGTAATTTGTGGTGGTTGGCTTTATGATCCAGCCATCAAACAAACATCTTTATGTATAAAATTTGGGAATATGTTCATATATTAAGTATCATACAGCAAAGAGAATAAAGGAATTTGCAAACAACATGATGAATAAATGTTATAAACATAATTGTTGATCAAAAGGAGGAGCTAGATACAAAAAATAAAACAAATAAAAGATATATTCTGTATAGTTTTATATTGGTATTACAAATTTGAATTTTATTTTTGGTGAAAGGAGGCTAATAATTGAAAAAAGAGAAAGTATTTTTCTGAGTTTTATTAACATCCTGCTTTTCGGTCTCTATGCTGGTCGCAGATGTGTGCTCATTTTGTTGAAATTTTTGGTACTATGAGTAGCCTTTTCTACGTGCATGTTAAAGTGGTTATAAACAGAGCGGGAGGGAGGCAAACCATAAGAGACTCTTAAATACAGAGAACAAACTGAGGGTGGATGGCAGGGTGGGAGAGAGGGGAAAATGGATGATGGCCATTGAGGAGGGCACTTGTTGGGATGACCACTGGGTGTTGTATGTAAGCAATGAACCATGGGGATCTACCCCAAAACCAAGAGTACACTGTACACACTATAAGTTAGCCAATTTGACAATAAATTATATTTAAAAAAAACAATAAATCCAACCAAAACACAAAAAAAATTAAAAAAACATTCAAACTGAATGAAGATATGAGACAAAAGCATATAAAAAGCAATGTGCCAAAATTGATGTGGGAAACCAAAGGCAAAAAGGAAATGTAGATAAAATTAAATTTCCTTATAACCTGCAGCCCATTGACAGATACTTGAGACAGGCAGAGAATGACATTAGGGAAAAACAATCTTAGCTTGATGATAGCCAGGCCTCCAGGATCCTGTGAGTCTTCTTTAGCATATGAAAATCCTTGTGGAAACTTCCCTGGCCTTTATCTCCCCCAACTCTAAAGTATATAATGAGTCACTCCTCACAACCTCAGGGCAGCTCTTCCTGCTCATGAGTCCTGTCCCTATGCTTTAATAAAACTACCCTTTTGCACAGAAGACATCTCAAGAATTGTTTCTTGCCCATCATCTCTGACCCCAAATATTTCCACATCAAAATGATGACATGAGACAAAGGAGAATACAGACCATTCAGCTTTAACTGTATTAAAAGAAACGAACAGTTACAAAAAGCTAGAATTCACAATGAAGTTACAGCAGTTATTAATATGTATATACTTAATGACCAAGCAACAAATTTCCATAAAGCAGAAACTAGAGGAAATGAGAAGTAAATAAAGCCTGTCAGTTCATGAGCAGAGAAAAACAAATATTTACTAATGCTACAGTCTCAAACTATACAATCCCATATATTCCACAGAATTCCAGTTAATAGGGAACATATTTTTTTTTCAATTGCACTTAAGTAGTTATAAAAATTGAGTATATCTTAATCCATGAGTAAAACACAATAAATTCAACAAAATAATAAAAATGTAAATGCGGGCAGCTAGATGGCTCAGTTGGTTAAACATCGAGCTCTTGATTTCGGCTCAGGATATGAGTTCGAACACCGTGCATGGAGCTCTGTATTGACAATGTGGAGCCTGCCTGGGATTCTCCCTCTCCCTCTTTATGTGCTTCTCCCCTGCTCATGCACTTGGGTGCTCTTTCTCTGTCTCTCTGTCTCTCTCTCTAAAAATAAATAAATAAGCTTAAAAAATGTAAACAGCTGGGCACCCAGTTGGCTCAGTCGGTTAAGCATCTGATGCTTGGTTTTTGTCTAGGTCATAATCTCATGGTTTGTGAGTTTGATCCCCACACAGGGCTATGCATTGACAGTACAAAGTCTGCTTGGGATTCTGTCTCTCCCTCTATCTTTGTCCCTCCCCTGTTTGTACTCTCTCTCTGCCAAAATAAATAAATGAACTTCAAAATTTTTTAAAAATAACATAAATAACATTCTTTGAACACTAATAAAGTATAAATTACTAGCAATGTTTTATTAAAAATAAGGCATTCAATTTAAAAATGTAACAATTAACAAGGGAAGGGACACCTCAGTGGCTCAGTCTGTTAAACATCTGACTTCTGCTCAGGTCATGATCTCACAGTTTGTGTGTTCAATCCCTGTATTGGGCTCTGTGCTGGAGCCTGCTTCAGATTCTGTGTCTTCTTCTCCCTCTGTCTCTCTACCCACTCACGTTCTGTCTTTCCCTCTTTCTCAAAAATAAAAATAATAAAAACATTTTAAAACCGAACAAGGGAATAATCTAGGCCATGACTACAAAATTACTATTTGAGATATACTTAAGGCAGTTATAAAAAGTGACATGGCATTGCATATCAATATCAATAAAATGAAAATAAATAAAACACATTACTCAACAGGACTTAGAAAAAGGACTTTAAGATAATGACAACACCTAAAATTTTACCTTTCTATCCATTGTCCCCAAAATCATTCAGACCAGGGAAAGCAAATAAATAGCCTATAATTCTTACATCACTGTGAGGAGGATAATCCTATGAAGTGGAACATTTATCAAAGGTGAAAAGACCTATCTTTGGACCTCACATTACCATAATTCTATGTGTGTATGTGGAGAAGTCTGAGGCAACAATTTAGAAAAGAAAACAGAGATGTGAAGGTTTGACTAGTAGGATAAAATGAATAAAATCAACAATAAACTTCCACTTACACAATCAAAAATTAGAAATGGGTTTAAAGCCTGATAAGAAACAGCACTGACTACAGGAGAAAGACCAACAATTGTATAGGATTTAAGGTGCACGATGTGGGGGAGATCCTTTCTAAGGGAAAGGAGGGAAAGCAAAAGGGGGCAGTGCCCTTAGAGTTATAATGGTTAAGATAAAGAGGGAGAAAGATAAGTAAATTAAACTAAGAATTCCCTAAAGACCAGACAGAAGAGATGGGAGTACACACACACACACACACACACCAATAAAACTGGCAAACATTAGGTAGACTCACAAGCAAAGTATAGACAAAATAACTAGAATCAGAAATTAAAGAAGGACAATAGTAATACCCTACAGCAATAAAAGAGATTATAAGAGAATATAATTAACCAATGTACACCAACAGTTACATAACCTAGATGATACTGAAAAATTTCTGTAAACACACTGGTTGCCTACCTAGAAAAGCTGAAGACCTATAGCAAGTGAAGAGATTGAATCAGTAACCATAACCTCTCAAGAAAAAATGAATGTCCGTAATCAGATAGTTTCAGCTACTGTGAATCCTACTAAATATTTAAAGAATGAACACCAATCTTTCTCAAATTCTTCTGAAATAAGGAAGAGAAGTGAACATTCTTTCTTGTCCTAACAAACTAGCATTACTCTGATACCAAAGAAAAAGATTTTAAAAATCACAAGAAAATTACAGATCAATATTCATTATGAATATGTTGCAAAAATCCTCATCAAAATACTAGCAACTAAATTAAACAGCATATTAAAAAGATTAGACATCAATCCTGAAGGTGATACATCCCAGAAATACAAGAGTAGTTCAATATTACAAAATTAACCAATGTTATGTAACACACTAAAAAACTAAGGAAAAAGCCCACGACCATCTCAATTGACATAAAAATGGCATTTGACAAAACCCAACTCCATTTCATGATTTTAAAAAAACAGTCTTAGAAAACTAGATACAGAAAAAAAAATTATGCAATATAATAAGGGGCATTTATGGAAAGTCCTTCTATGATGCTCTAGGGTTGATATCATCCTCAGTGGTTAATGCCTGAAAGCTCTCTACTTAGGATCAGAAAGAAGACAAGGATGCCCACACTAATGACTCCTATTCAGTATTGTGCTGGAGGTCCTAGCTGGAACAATTCAGTAAGAAAAAGGGAGAAAAGTTGCACCTGGGTGACTTAGATGGTTAAGTGTCTGACTTTGGCTCAGGTCATGATCTTGTGGTCTGTGGGTTTGAGCTCCACACTGGGCTCTGGGCTGACAGCCTAGAGCTGGGAGTCTGCTTTGGATTCTGTGTCTCCCTCTCTCTCTGCCCTTTCCCTCATCTTCTCTCTCTCTCTTTCTCTCTCTCAAAAATAAATAAACATTTAAAAAAATTTTAAACAAAGAAAAAAGGAGAAGAAACTACTCAAATTAGAAAGGAAGTAGTAAAGCTCTTCTATTCACTGATAACATGATCCTATACATAGCAAATCTCAAAATATTCACAAAAAATTTACCATACGTAATAAGCGCATTTGGCAAAGTTGTAAGATCAACACACAAAAATCAGTGGTGTTTCTCTACAACAGCAGGGAATAATCAAAAAAGTGTAAGAAAGAAAATACATTAAAGTAGCATCCAAAAATAAATACAATTTATAGGGATAAATTTAAACAAGGAGGTGAAAGATTTGTACATTGAAAACTATAAAATATTGCTAAAAGAAATTAAGGAATGTATAACTAAATAGAAAGATAGCCACTGTTCAAGAACTGGAAAACTTAATATTGCTAAAATGGCAATATTATCCAAAATGATCTACAGACACAGTACAATCACTGTCAAAATTGCAACAGATTTTTTTTAACAGAAATTGGCAAACTGATTCTCAGTTGCATGTAAAATTGCCCAAATGACTATTGCAATCTTGAAAAAAAACAAACTTTGTAACTCACTCTCTTCAAATTCAAATCATACTACAAAGCTACAGTAATCAAAACATTATGATATGGCCTCAGATTAGCTATATGGACCAATGAAGTAGAAATTAGAGCCCAGAAATAAATCCATTAATCTATGACTTATTTCTTTTTAACAAGTCTATCCAATGAGGGAAGATTCGTTTCTTCAACAAACGGTGCTTGGAAAATTGCATTTCCATAGGCAACAGAATGAGGTTGCACCCTAATTCTGGTCACATCATATACAATAATGAACACATGACCTAAATACAAAAGCTAAAATGTAAAAATCTTAGAAGAAAACACACGAGTGAATTTTCATAGTCTTGAATTTGACAATGGACTCTTAGATTAAAAGAATAAAAGCATGAGCAGTAAAAGAAAAAACAGATAAATTGGACTCCATCAAAATTAAAATTGTTGTATGTGAAAAAATCATATCAACAAAGTGAAAAGACAATCTAAAGAATTAAAGAAAATATTTGTGAACCATATATCTAATAGATGGTTAATATGTAGAATATATAAAGAAACTCCTGTAAATCAACAATAAAAAACCAAACAACTTAATTACAAAATGAATCAATGTCTTGAAGAGACAATTCTCCAGAGAAAACATATAAATGGAAAATAAGCACACAAAATGGTATTTACCACCATTATTCAGTAAAAGAATGCAGATCAGAACCACAATGAGAAACCACTTAACATTCACTAAGATGTGGTGTGGACCAAGATGTGGACAGGTGTGGACAGGTGTTCCATTAGACTTTGGAACCCTTATATAGTGCTGGTGGGAATGTAACTGGAGCAGCCACCAGAGAATAGGGTTTGGTGGTTTCTCAAAGCACTATTTGTAAAATTACATGTAACAGTATTAATCATATACCTAAAATGATTAAAATTAGGAATTCAAGTAGATATCTGTATATCAGTGTTCAAGGCAGCATTATTCACAATAGTCAAAGGTGAAGACAACCCAAGTGCCCCTCAACAGACAATTTTGGATAACAAAATGTGCTCTATGCATGTGATGGATTATTATTCTTCCATAAAAACTAATGAAATGCTAACACATGCTTCAACATGGATAAGGGTTGAAAATATCATGCTAACTAAAATGACCCATGTGCAAAAGGACAAATATTGTATGCTTCCACTTACATGAAATATTTAGAGGAGGAAAATTCCTTGAGACAGCAGATTAAAGGTTATGAGGGGCAGAGGGAGCGGTGGAGGGTACATAGTTTTGATTTGGCATCATGGAAAGTTTTGGAAATATCATGTGGGGATCAGTGCACAGCATTGTAAATGTAATTAATGCCACTGCATTATGCTGGGAAAGTTATTGATAATTGCCAAATTTCATGGTAAACAAAAAAGAGGAATATGATCTATGGATCTTGAGGAAAATTTTGTCAGAGAAGATAAGGTTACTGAAAAATCAGTTATAAGACAAAATTAAATCACAAAAACAGACTTGGGGATATCTTGATTCTAGGGATGAGATGTATAAGGGGATTGCTTGGATGAATTTTTGATAGAAAAATCAAGAGCCAAGGGCCTTGAGAAGGAAAGGAAAATAGGTTGTGATAACTTTTAAAATAGTTTTTATTAGACAATAAGAGATAAATGCTGGAAAATCCAGCATCCTCCACAAGCTGTAGATTGAGACAACATTAATGTTTTCCTTCTCTACAACTCAGAATTTTCTCCTCTTCCTATTTTTTTCTGAAGTGTGAGTATTTTGGCCTTTCTTTCAGGTCATCAGAATTTCCCTTATAACTGTTCCCATATTAAAATGGAATCTGACCTGCTCTTAATTTCGATATACAAATAGGAAAAATTTGACTTGATTGAGAGAATTATTTTTTAGGTCTTGGGATAAAGTTAAATATTTTTTAAAGTTAAAAAAACGTTCAGCTTCGATGCTCAGCATCCCTCCTCATCAGGGAAATACAAATCAAAACCACACTGAGATACCACCTCATGCNACAAACTATGAGACTCTTGAATGCTGAGAACAAACTGAGGACTCATGAGTGTGGTGGGGGAGGGAGGAGATGGGCATGGAAGAGGGCACTTGTGGGGATGAGCACTGGGTGTTATATGGAAACCAACTTGACAATAAACTATTTGTAAAAAAAAGTTCAGCTTCACCTTGGTCAAATTATCCCAATGGGAGTGTTTAAACTCACAGATGCACTGCAATACATTTCCGCAAGTTACATATCTCCCAGGTAATGCTGTTTGGGAATCAGACAAGAACCATGTATTGGTTTTGTTTGCATTTCCCCCAAAGAATGTAATAAGTGTGCGACTTGAGGACAGATAAAGAATAGTTGCTCCAAAAATGCTGAAGATATCGATTTCTTCCTTTATTGAGTATTAAAATATAACTGGGAATTCTTGAATTTGCTTTAGAAAAACACTGGACACCTTACCATTGAAGGTAGGTAAATTCTATCTTCAGGACTCTTCTGAATCGTTTGCAAAGTGAAATTTATTAATATACATTCTTTGAATTTATTGCTTGATGCTGAGTATGGTAGTTTTGAAACATTGCATGTACCCTACATATAAGCCAGAAATCTGGCATGTTAGACATATGCTAAGTTTTATTTAACCAACTCACAATTAGTGACTGTCCTTAGATCAATAAGAAATATTATTTTAGAATTTATTATTAAAATATCAATGCAATGACTATTTGTGCCTTGACTAATGTTTATTGGAAAACTTTAGCTATAATTTACACAAAATAAACTGTTGAAACTATTGCTTCATCTACCTAGTAGTACAGAACATCTCTTGTGGTTACATATTTTTATACAATCCATATATGATCATTTATTCTGTCTGTGTCACTTTCATAAAAGAAATCAAAATATGATAATGCTAAATGACAGGGTTTTTTCATGATGTGAGGAAAGGTCAGGGGAAATAAATAAAATGGAAAATTAGTGATTTGCATTTCAGAGGAGGATATAGAAAAAATCTGAAAAAGAAAACCCAAGAACTATAGAGTGTATCAAATAACTGTTTCTATTGTCTAACTATGTCGTATCTGTAGTTTGTGCTTCTGTTTATGTTTTTAAACCCCATTCCTGGGCTGTCTGCTAAAATAGGAAGTGAATAAAGAAGATCTGAATATTCCTTCAGTATGGATGAAAGAGTGGAGAATAAAACACAGCCAGGTTTATGTCTGTGCATTTTGGCTACCACAAAGGGAAAAGAGCACCAATTTTAGGGAAAGTGACATGAGTGTTAACATATAAGACTACATTCAACTGTTTCATCTCCACAATACCCCAATGGACTAGGTAAGGAAGGAGGGAATATTACAGGGATGAGATTTATGTGATTACCAAATAATTTTTACTAACAAACAAGGTACTGGTAGAAATCAAAAGAACCTTTCTAGGGGCACTTAGGTGGCTCAATCGATTAAGCAGCTGACTCTTGATTTGAGCTCAGGTCAGGATCTCATGGTATGTGAGTTCGAGCTCCATGTCAGGCTCTGCTCTGACAGCACAGGGCCTGCTTGGGATTGCCTCTCTCTCTCCGACCCCTCCCCTCTAAATAAATAAATAAAATAAAATAAAGAACTTCAGTGAAGCATAGGTAACTTCAAGCTTTTGCCCATCAAGCATGATACATGGCACAATAGCATGAACTCATTCATTCATTCATTCATTCATTCATTCATTCGGCTTTTCCCAAATCAACAGGGGATAAAATTTATTTTCCTTACTTGATAGATTAAAAAGTGATGTTCACAAAGTTCACATAATTTGTCCACAAATTGGACACCCAAGATTCAACACAGATCTGAAAGGCATAAAATCTTATTTGGTTTGGTTTGGTTTGATTTTTTTCCATTGTGTCTATTGAGGCATGGGCACTAACACCAAGATTCCCTGAGAGAGACAAGCCAAAGCATTTAACAATCGGACAAAAATAAACAAAATGAAGCAATGTATTTAGTTCTAAGTAGGAAAGATTTGGAATATTTGAGTGTGTGTTGCAAGGTGGGCCACAGGGGTCTGTGAAATCTCTTTGGGATAAGTTGAATTGACCGGCAGGATTGAACAATTTTTTAAAGTCTGGTTTGTTTTCCTGATAATTCCTAATTGTTACATTCACTTTTCACTCTGGGTCTCATAACACACTCTTAACAAGATGTCACTGGCATCATATTTTTCAAATGTGATGTTATTTGTTCCCTGATAAAGTCTTCTGCAGATTAGATCCAGCAAAATTTTCCACTGCTGGTAAGGGAAAAAAATCAAGGAAAACTTTATTGATCAGCTTATGCACCAAGTTAAGCATGAAGTATAGACTAGACTAATTAAAATTTTAACTTTCAAGTCCTTTCCCTAAATCACAAGAATAGAACTTTTGGGAGAAATTATACTAGAGCACTAAATTCTTTTCAACTATTGGGAATAATTTTAAATTTTAAAATGTAATTGTTGATTGAGTGAGATGGCTTATTTGACCACTATGCATATTCCCTCTTCAGTTTTTGAAGGATACCATAAAGGATACGAAAATGTCATTTTGTGCTAATTGATGTTAACTTTCATGCACTGGAGCAATTTACAGGTGTTTCTTTTGAAAACTTTACTTTCAGAGCTTTATATACTTAAATTTGAAAGGTAACTAAGTCCATTGAAAGGCAAAAGAAGGAAACAAGTGTTATAGTTTTGAAAATCTAGATATGTTGCTGCTGAAGCTATGAACAATTTACATAAAACATCTTATACACTAAGATTTGATGCTCTATATTATAGTTGAAGTCGAGAATTAATGGTATAATTTAGTGGAAAATTGAAAGCTTGTTTCTCAGTAATTCTTCCTTAGCCTGTCAATGACATTTGAAAGTCTCTCAGTAGAAAAGTATTTCTCTGTCCTGAGGTTTAATTGTTATTACCAAAGAGACATTAATAGAGCAAGTTGTTGGGGTGCCTGGGTGGCTCAGTCAGTTAAGTGCCTGACTTCAGTTCAGGTCATGATCTCACAGTCCATGAGTTTGAGCCCCACATCAGGTTCTGTGCTGACAGCTCAGAACCTGGAGTCTGCTTCGGATTCTGTGTCTCCCTCTCTCTCTGTACCTCCCACGTTCGTGCTCTGTCTCTCCCTCTCAAGAATAAATAAACATATTAAACAATTAATAAATAGAGCCTGTTGTACATTATTTTATTACAGTGAGAGGGTAATAAATTCAATGGGAATGAAAGAGAGAAGAAAAGGAAAAGACTGGAAATGTGCTAAGTGAAGGGAGCACACACTTTCAGGATGGGTGGTTAGGGAGAGGTGAATAATTTGTGTAAATCAATTTATAAAATGCCAGTTTATTCAAGTTAGTAAGACGTTATGGGAGACTATAAAATCCAAGCTATTCCTACTACCTTTATCAATGCCCTGATGAATGTCAAAGACATTTCAGCTGACAATGTTTTAAAAAATTTAGGTAATTATACTTTTTTCATTATCCATGTATGGTCTATGAAATATAACAAATCATTCATTTGAAAACTAAGCATATTTACAAAGTAAGTATAAGATAAATAGAACTGATTATATCCATGTGTAAATACTTCATGGTTCTAAATATAAGGGCTTTTTAAAAATTTATTCCCTTTCCACATGAGACATATGGCAAGAAATTTTTCACGTATAACATTATCCACTGATTACTATATATATTTGCCTTTTTTCCTTCTCGCTCAATGTTTCATTTGCATGTGTATTTTCCCAATAATGAAGAACGAGAATAGCCAAGAGATATCTTTTTTCTTTCTCTAAAAATACCATTTTTGTAATTCTATTGAGACATAATATCCAGTTGTCTTTTATAATGCATGTTAATAGAATAGTTACATAAACATACTGCATTTTACAATGTTAGTTGTCATTTCAGACACCTAAGATGTTTATCACTAATTAATGTTTTCAAGAAAGGAACAAAAAAGGCCTGCAGAAAAACCTTCACTAATAAAAATTAAATTTCTATTTTCATCAACCTTTGAATGCTCTCCATTATAATTTGCTCCTTATCAATGAATGATATGCATCATCATATTTAAACACGTATCATAATAATTTATCTGATTGCAGGTAGCTACAAGCTGATCTGGCTCATGGAAAACAGGAATAACATCACAGAATTTATTCTCTTAGGACTTTCTCAGAAAAAGGAAATAGAAGTCTTCTTCTTTTTACTGTTCTTGCTTTGTTACATTGCCATTTTGATTGGCAACCTACTTGTCATGATTTCCATCACCTGCAGTCAACTTATTGACCACCCTATGTATTTCTTCCTGACTTTCCTATCCCTCGCAGACCTTTGCTACACATCCACTGTGACCCCCAAGTTAATCATTGACTTGCTGACAGAAAAGAAGGTAATTTCCTACAGTGGCTGCATGACACAGCTCTTTGCCATGCACTTCTTTGGGGGAATCGAGGTCTTCGTCCTCACCGGGATGGCCTATGACCGTTACGTGGCCATCTGCAAGCCCCTGCACTATGCGGTCATCATGAGCAGGTGGAAGTGCAATGCTATGATCGTGGCTTCCTGTGTGGGTGGATTCTTACATTCCTTTGGTCAGTTTCTCCTCGCCATCGTTTTACCCTACTGTGGCCCCAGTGAAATAGATCACTTCTTCTGCGATGTGTATCCTTTGCTGGAGCTGGCCTGCGTGGACATAAGCAGAATAGGTCTCCTCGTGGTTGCCAACTCGGGACTGATGGGTCTGGTGACTTTTGTGGTCTTGCTGGTATCCTATGCTATGATTCTATATACAGTCAGGTCCTACTCCGCAGAGAATCGTCACAAAGCCCTTTCCACATGCAGTTCCCACATCACCGTGGTGGTTCTCTTTTTTGCTCCTTTACTCTTTATTTATATTCGACCAGCAACTACCTTACCAGAAGACAAAGTGTTTGCTCTTTTTTATACTGTCCTTGCTCCCATGCTCAACCCTGTCATATACACGCTAAGAAACATGGAGATGAAGAAGGCTATAAAGAAACTTTGGGGGCACATCACAGGCAGTGAGGATATAAACTGAAAGGCATCCCTGATTTTCACCACAGAACTTGTTGAATACTTGACTTCTCTATTCAGAAAACTTTCAAATGTATAATGCTTGCCTATGTGTCCTGTATATAGAAACATGTGTAACCCCAAATTTGAGCAAAATATTAGGACTCCCTAGATTTACCCAGGCTCCTCTCTACTATGCTTTCTTTTCTACTTTTCTTATTTCTAGCTCCTCTGCCCCTATGGATCCTTTGTCTGTGCAGCTTAGATATTTATTAGCAGACTACCCAATGCAGTGTGGCATACAAATTAACACTGCAAGCCCATGTCGCTCATTTTTGGGTATGGCTATATACAATGAAGCCAATTCTAGCCACCAAACAATGCTTTAAAAAATCTCTGATCTTTCACTTGTGATGAGGAAGCAAAAGACAAGCTGAAGGCAAAGCACACGTTAACACAGGGGCAATCTCCCCAGCCCCAGCCCCTCATCCCCTTCAATCCCCCAGCCCATGAGATACCTGTGACATTCCTCAGGCACTCCTGGCTGCCCAAGGGCAAAGGAAAGGAAAAACAAGTGGTTAACTGATACAGACGACAGTCATGCTGGACATGAGTCTCCATCAGTTTACAACTGTCTTACTGATTTACAAGAAAAAAGCAATCTTATCAATAACCAGCCCCCCAGAAACCTATAGATACAATTTTCTGTAAATCTAGCATTACCCCCTCCTCGATAGGATAGAAAATCTTATATAATCAGTCACCCCTCACAACTCCAGTGCAGCTCTTCCTGCCCACAGATCCTGTCCCCATGCTTTAATAAAAACACCTTTTTTGCACCGAAAATGTCTGAAGAGTTCCTTTCTTGGCCACTGGCTCTGCACACCACTACTTCAAACCACATCATTAGCGTCTATTAAAGAATATACTAAAAGATCTAATTTATGTGCCGCAACAGTATTTCTCAAAAAAAAAATCTTCTACTCTGATCATTTTATAGCCAGAGGCATTTGGGAGCATCTCACATGCTCCAAACCAGCACTTCATCCCAAGCCCCACATCAAAACCTTTTCCTTTGGTCTAAGGCACTTCCTCTCCAACTCTGCTCATAGATAAACTAACTAACTGCACCTCCCTGGCTAATTCTAGTCCCTTATAGTGCATTGGTTAAGACATGAGAATTGGTTGTCAACTGTGAGGACTGAGACATATGCCCAAGAAGTCATCTATAACAGGGAAATGATAACAATGGTACACCACTCACAGTCTTCTGAGGGTTATAAGTGAAGGGCTGAAACACTGCTTGACAGACAGTGCTCAAAAGATGTGATTTTTTTTCCCCGTATCCCCTGTTTCATATCAGAAAAGTAACCATTCGGTTAAATGACTTTTCTCTGGAGAAGTGGGGTATGACGATGGGAAATGTTAGGGAACACTCACGTTATGTCACATTCCTGTTACTGGTGAAATTACATTTTTCTCGGAATGGGCACGGGTAAAGATAACTTAAACTGAATGGTGAGCTCTTTCCCGCTATAAAAGTTAAAGGCAGGTTTGGGTTTGTTTTTATTTTTCTCTTTAGTAGTAACTGAAAGTCACTCTGGAGAAAATTAAAATTTGCCCCCAATCAGAAATTGCTAGAATTAGGGGTGCCTGGGTGGCTCAGTCAGTTTAGCATCTGACTTTGGCTCAGGTTATGTTCTCACTACTAGTGAGTTCGAGCCCCATGTCAGGCTCTGTGCTTACAGCTCAAAGCCTGGAGCCTGCTTCAGATGCTTGTGTCTCCCTCTGTCTCTCTGCCCCTCCCTGCTCATGCTCTGTCTCTCCCAAAAATAAATAAACATTAAAAAATTTTAAAAAAAGAGGGGCGCCTGGGTGGCTTAGTCGGTTAAGCGTCCGACTTTNAAACTCTAAAGTTCTTTTAGAAACTCTTCCGCCATGAAATGCTTTGCAGAAGAATTTGTTCCAGGCTGATACAGGAAACATACTAAATAAAGATGGGTTATTATTGCTGACACTTTCCTAAAATGGGCACAGAACATAAAGAGGAAAATAACATATTGTTGTGACTCAGTTTAAAATACCCAACAAATGGAAGTGAAAATATCACATACTAAAAATTTTGGAAAAATGAGCTAACATACTTTTTAGTTGTTCTTTGTCTAATTCTTGACAACTATAACGGAACTTCTGAGCAGGGCTTGACCAGGTATGTGCCAGAGAAGGGCAGCGGAGCAGCAATCTAGTGTACAATAAGCAATCTCTAGCAAAAGACCAGCAAAGCAGTGAACTTTGATGCTGTTCCAGAAGCTCTGTCCTCCAGCCCAACCAGATCAGTATTATGGGAAAATAAAATGGCTTACCTTCTCAAGATCATCTCTTTGTCATCCATCCCTTCACTGAATCTCCTGTCCTTCTCTCTAAGAGCAATTATTCTCTCTCCAGTAGGATCACTGATATCAGCAGAAAATGTCCTTACTAACTCTTCCTCTCAGGGTATCTTCCCTTCATTGTCTTCTTCCATATGATATTTTGCAACTCTTTGGATACAGAAGTTAACTCACAGAAAATAATAGCAATGCCAACAATGCTTGTCCATACAAATGCAAATTACGTCCAATGAAATGCAATTGATTACAGCCTGTAGATATTTTGCTAGTTTTGCATCCACTTATACATTCATTTCAGTACCCCTCACCAGATTGTAAATGTGTGGAGCATGTTGTTGCCAGAAACAACGGTGACATCTTACTGGTTTCGGCAGTCAATACTGAATGATCTATTCATTCACAATGTTTAAAAATTCAAGATTATCTCATCTTTTAAGAATTTTTTAAAATGTTTATTTATTTTTGAGAGAGAGAGAGAGAGAGGGAGAGACAGAGCATGAGCTGGGAAGGGGCAGAGAGAGAGAGAGGGAGACACAGAATCCGAAGCAGCCTCTAGGCTCTGAGCCATCAGCACAGAGCCCAATGTGGGGCTCAAATTCAGGAGCCTTTGAGCCATGAGATCACGACTTGAGCTGAAGTCGATTGCTTAATGGACTGAACCACCCAGGCGTCCCTTTTCTTTTAAGATTTATCTGTTAGCAAAGTAAACTTTATTTCACCTAAAATAAAACAAACAGGGGTTCCTGATTGGCACAGTCAGCAGAACATGTAACTCTTGATCTCAGAGTCCTGAGTTCAAGCCCCATGTTGGGTGTGGTGCCTATCTAGAATAGAAATAAAAATATAAAAATAAATAAAATAAAACAACCAAAATCCTCTTTTGTGGTTTATTTTCCTTCCCAATTTATCCAGTTCTGATTTTTTTCATCTTATACTCACTGTATATAATTTCCCTAGTCCCAGGTTTATTTAATTTCTCAAATCAGATTATGTCCTCTCTTCAAAAGCTGCTCTTTTGAGGGTTGTCAATGATTTTTACACTGATGTATCTGTAATTTCACAGAGCTGATCTCTCTTTTTACCTGGAAACATTTTGACTTGGTTTTGGGATCACCATAGTCTTCTGGTTTTCTTCTTACAACTGTAAAACCTATGTCTCCATTTCTTCTCGTGGAACTTGTTCTTCTCACTAAAGGGAAAAGAAAAACATACAAATGTACACACAAACAGAATAGCTGAGAAAAAATGTTTCATAGAATGTGAGGGCTGTGTATATGCATATATGTATTTATATATTAGCCCCTAAAATTCTCTTCTACGGTATCTGTTGTGAATATGATGGAGAAACAACATTTGGGTTATGAGGCTTGTTGAAACAGGTTTAAGGGAGATGAAAATGTTGTCAGTCATGGTAATTATAACCGAACAGTTGTCAAAAGTTAACACAGTTTGCCTTTGGTGCTGGTTTTATTCCCCACAGAGTGGACTTATTTTATTTTCATTTTTAGAAACAAAATATATTGATTGATGTTAAATTGCACATCATTGACACCCTTATTATGTAAACTGTTCTTCCACTTAGTCAGTCTTCCAGTTAGGGTCAGCCTCGAATCTATAGGATTTATGACAAATATATCTTGTTGAGCTTAATATTTTTTTTTAAAAAAATTTAATGTTTATTTATTTTTGAGAGAGAGCATGAACAGGGGAGGGGCAGAGAGAGAAAGAGGGAGACACAGAATCTGAAACAGACTCCAGGCTCTGAGCTGTCAGCACAGAGCCCCATGTGGGGCTGGAATTACAGACTGTGAGATCATGACCTGAGCCAAAGTCAGTCGCCCAACGGGCTGAGCCACCCAGGTGCCCTGAGCTTAATATTTTTTATTAGCCTGAAAATAGAGATGGCATCTTCCACATTAAACAAACAAACAAACAAATAACAACAAACAAAACAAAACTGATAGGTAAAGCAGCCATTTTGCAACCATAGGAGCAAGTGCTTCATGAAAAACATGGTGGAGCAAGAATCTAGAAAGACTGTGGGTCCCAACTATATCAGCAAATACATCATACAGTCAACTATATCATGGTTTTAAATAACTATATTTGTGCACACAAACTATTTTTATTGACTTATTATTACATTAAAAAATATTTGCTTAAATTCCTAACCTGTTTTCTACTAAATATAACTGAGGGAGAAATTTTAACTAATACAGATATGGGTTTTGTTTTGTTTGTTTGTTTGATTTTGGGTTTTGCCCCTTCTTGAGCATCTAGGCTTTTTCAGAAACCTTAGAGTTACATCATCAAAAAGAAAAACAAAAATATCCTTGGATTTTAGGGGCGCCTGGGTGGCTTAGTCAGTTAAGCTTCCGACTTTCGCTTAGGTCATGATCTCACGGTTCATGGGTTCCAGCCCCGCGTCGGGCTTTGTGCTGACAGCTCAGAGCCTGGAGCCTGTTTCAGTCTGTGACTCCCTCTTTCTCTGACCCTTCCCTGCTCACACTGTCTCTCTCTCTCTCTCCTAGAAATAAATAAAACATTAAAAAAAAATCTTTATAAAAAAAAATCCTTGGATTTTAAGGAAAAGTGAAATTACATTTATATGTTAATTCAGGATATTGCTGCTTTTATGATATACTCTCCTGATCTAAATCTTTGAGACATGATTCTATCTGTCAGTGTTTAGTTTATGGCTTTAATTAAGGTCATGTGATTCTCTTCCTATTGATCAGGCGTTTCCTAGTAAAATGTATTTCCAAATAACATTGTTTTCTTATTATTGTAAATTATTTTTCTATTTTTCTATTTTTTATTCCTAGATTAAATACAATCTATTTATTTTGTGTATACATATCTTAGATCTAATTACGTTACCAATTTTCTTATTAATTCTAGATATTTTTACCATTTTTTCCATTTTCCGCTTTATAGAATTATAGCCTACTCCATTTTATAGATGAATACAGTTGTCTCACAGAATTTTAGTGCCTTTCTCACTAAATTAAGAGCAAAAAAATTATCTCTAATGCCAAGTTTGGGTCATGCTTCACAAAATTATTGCAGCCATTGGTTGATTTAAAGAAAGTTATAGGGGTGCCTCCGTGGCTCAGTGGGTTAAGGTCCAACTTCAATTTAGGTCATGATCTCACAGTTCATGAGTTTGAGCCCTGCATTAGACTCTCTGCAAATGGCTCAGAGCCCAGAGCCTGCTTCAAATTCTGTGTACCCTTCTCTCTCTGCTCCTCTCCTGCTTGTGTTCTATCTCTCTCTACATGCTAAATTGAGAAATAACGAAGGAGTTTAACAATGTAATACCTGGTAAACTTAAAGCATTGAAATAAATTTGAAGAAACAGAATTTAATGCTGTCATCAGGAGTGCAGGATAATATAAATGTAGTCTATGTTTACCAGCATCTGAATATTGTAGAGTTTTAAAATATTTTACTGTGATATCAAATCCATTTATTATTTTAAGCCTATAGTAAACACTCTCAGAACCAGTAGAACATATGTTCTTTAAAACCAGGCAGTCGGAGGGGTGTCTGGCTCTTGACTTCAGCTAAGGTCACGATCTCCTGGCTTGTGGGTTTAAGCCCTCCATCAGGCTCCATGCTGGCAGTACAAATCTTGCTCGAGATTCTCTCTCGCGCGCGCGTGCACACTCTCTCTTTCCCAACCATTGCTCATGCTCTCTTTCTCTCTCAAAATAAATAAATAAACTTAAAAAAAAAAAAAAAAAGAAAAGAGGCAATCTGAGTATAGAGCCTCCCACCTTTCCCCAAATACACATCCGTTGCCTACATAAAGATTATAATTAATATTTCAAATCAAGAAATTGAGATATACTGATAGAATTGTAACTCTGTTATTACTTTCAGAACACAAATAGATTAAAGGAATATCCCACTACATATAACTTTCTTGAAATGAGGAATAAAACATGAACATTAAGTTTAGGAGCATGCAGGTATCTTAAAATATTGCTGAAATTTAAAAACTTATAAAATTAGATGCATTCATAGACATCTGCTGTTTAAAACAATATCAATAACAATGAGAATTTCTATTAAGCTTCCGGGCAGACAATAAAGACAAAGTAAAATTTTTAAGTTGATTTAATCGTGTCATTGCAGTTTCAGAACAAATATAAAGATTTCTTTCAATATAAAAAAAAGATAAGGAAATATAATTGTCTTGTAGAATTACTTGAACACAAATTCAAGGGACAACCAAGTAGCAGTAGCCAAATAACATAAAGTCAAAGTTACACTGTTCAATAAGGTTTCCATATGTTTAAAAAAAAAAAAAAAGACTAAGAGTTCCCTGTTCTTTGCTTTTAAATATGTTGTTTGTACTTATATATTTGTTTGGTTTGTTTATTATCTGCCTCTTTTTTTAGTCTCTAGACTCCTTGAAGGCAGAGACTGTTTTGTCCACTGCCATATGCATTCTCTACACTGAATTTTATCCAACCCACACTTTTTAGGTGTGGTGACAGTAAATATACATGTTTATCATGTTTATTTATTTTTGAGAGAGTGAAAGCAGGGAGAGACAGAGAGAGGGGGACAGAGGATCCTGAGCAGGCTCTGTGCTGACAGTAGCAAGCCCCACATGGAGCTTGAACTCATAAACCACAAGATCACGACCAAAGCCAAAGTTGAACACTCAACCAACTGAGCCAGCCAGGTGCCCCGGTGACAGTGAATATTTTTTAAAGGAAGTAATTGAGGATACCATTTTATTTGTTGTAATCTTTTCTCTATGTTTTCAAAAATACACATTTGTAAAATGTTAATAGTATAATAATATAAAATATATAAAATAATATAATTTAAGAAAAGAGTTTGCCAAGAAAAGATACATTTCTAAGCTACATGCACACCAGGCAAGAGAACCCATGAGGGCAGACAAGCTTCATGGAAGAATAGTTACAAAGAAAAGGAGTCTTTTCCGAGCATCAGTTAGAAATTCCAACACCCTAATAAGCTAGTTTTTCTGGGGAAAAAAATAAATCTTTAACCTTGGTCTACAGTCTGTACTTTTCATCTGGGTCATAGGGTNGCCCTGTCCTGACATATGAACATTATATACAACGTTTCCATCTAGTCCCATTTCCCACATCTAATCTCAGTGCTTTGGATACTGATGCATTAGGGAAATATAATTATTAACTTTGTCATTATTGTTAGGGAGAAATTTAAGCAATGGCTTATATTTGTGGCAAAGTATACTGATGGGAAACTTCTAAACCCTCAGAGATGTTCAGAGCTGTTCTATATAACATCTTTTCTCAAAACTCACTTTAAATATCAATTTGATATACAAAAGTAGATATATTATATATAAGAATACATCAATATATAAATATCAAAAAGTATATATACTTATTAAGGTTTATATATATAATTTTTAGAAACAAAGGTGAATGTCAGAGAGACACATTTCTTTGTTAGAAATGAAAATATAATATGCAAATTTCTAAAATTTGGCTCAGTTTACCATAGTATCTGTACTGTTGATATATCACAAGAGTTCTTTCATAAGACTTTATGCAATTGAGATTTATTATTGCAAAGCAACGTTAATTTTTTTTCCAATTTTATTTTAGGTGGGAAGCCTCAGCTTGTAGGAAATCTGTCTGTTCAGCGAAGCAGCTGGTAAGGTAAATCCAGTTCATAAACATACCAGTCATTTTACTTCAAAAGAATACTCAAATCATTCTGAATATAATTAGTATCTAATGTTTTTATGGAATCTTTGAATGGAAAAACATTCATAATCATTAAAAATACAATCTTTATTATTTGGGGAAATTTCTGCCTTGCCTTCCATCTCTAGCACCGTAGCTGTGGTGGACTGAAGATTTGCGTGTCACGTGCTCTAATTATCAGTGTCACGTCCTCAACAGCTATCAAAATATTTGTAGTTTATTTGTTTTGCTTTATTTAGAATATCATAAATATCATTCATTAGCCCTTGATATTCCATGATTGAGGATAATTGAATATGAAGAGGAATGGACTGGCTCAGCAGGTCCCTGCACAGAATATAAAATGATTAAAAAGAAAAATGCTGGTATGATTCTAAGACTGAAGAAGCAACATTGTATGGCAAAATTTTCAGGCAACATACTCAAATGTATAATATCTAAGGATGTTTCTCTTTGTCTAGGTTTAATATAGACAGGTTTTTTGTTTTTTTTTCAGGGTGAAAGGAGAATTGAATATCCATCTAATTTAGAGAGGGTTGGTTGATGAATCCAAAGGAAAGAAAATAGAAGAATTAAATGACTGTAGTAAGCAAGAAGTTGCTCTACAGGTTTCTGGGTTGAAGGTCAACGACAAGGAGGGAAAGATTTTGTACTTAAGAGAGAATATTAACCCTGATGTGAGAAACCTCAGCTCTTGGGTAAGAAAGAACAGATTGTTTATAGCAGGGAAACTATACTATGTCTTATCTACTTAACCTTCATTTATCCTTGTTGAAATATTATTTGTTTTTAATAAGCTATTCAAAAATTATAATAATGACTTATTATTTTTAATTTATATTTGTGTCCACTGATATGGCAAAAATGAAAATATTAATGCTAAAAATATTTATTGAATATCTGATTTTTTATATACCAGGTTCTGTACTAGGCTTTTACGTAAATGAACTCATCGAATACTTATAATAGACCTGAGAGTTACAGTATTACTCGTGTTATAAATGAAAAAAAATGAGATTACATATTTTTCCCAAGATTTTTCCATGAATTTTGGAACCAAGATCCTATCTTATTTTAGGTAGCTGCAGAACTACTAAGAAGAACTAACTTCTTAATTAGAGGGACCTCCTACCTCTTGAATATCCTGAGCACCTCCTACATTTATAACACTGAAGGAAGTTGCAAGGAGGAAACAGCAGCAACTAGCGTGTTTTTGAACATTGAACTTCACATGCATTATTTTACTTGAGTTTCTCAGTAATTCTGTAAGTTAGGCACTGCAGTGTTCATTTTATCGAAGAAGGAAGAAAATGTTCAAGGAAGTGAAGAATCCTGAATTTAAGTATCAGCGCTATGTTCAGAACTAGGGTCCATCTCCAAAGTTTGTTATTGCTAATATTGTGAAGAGCAGAGAGTATCAGATAACAATTTCTTATCTGGTCTACTTATATTTTTCTCTAGGGCTTTGATTTTACATTTAGTAATTGTAGAAGGTGGCTAACAGTTATTGAATGTCTAATACTTTCCAGACAGTGTTCTAAGAAATTTCACATTTATTAACTTTATTAGTTCATTTTTTAATGCTTATTATTTATTTCTGAGAGAGAGAGAGAGAGAGACAGCTTGAGCAGGGGAGGGTCAGAGAGACAGGGAGATACAGAATCTGAAACAGGCTCCAGGCTCTGAGCTGGCTGTCAGCACAGAGCTTGAAGCAAAGCTCGAACCCACTAACTGTGAGGTCATGACCTGAGCCGAAGTCGTATGCTTAACCGACTGAGCCACCCAGGTACCCCTAACTTTATTGTTTCAAAACATCATCCTTTAAGGAGGTATTATTGTTACTTCAGTTATACAGAGAAGTCAACTGAGGCACAGAAATGGTAATGAACTTGCTAATATTATATTTTCTGTAATTTCAGTGTATCCAATGGAGCAGGGAAGGCATGAGGGAGGCAGACAGGTGTTTTCCCCAAACTAATGGAGAATCAGGATACATATAGTCAAAGTCGGGAGAGCGAGAACTTCAGAGATTATCGAATCCAACTTCTTTGTCATAAGGATGGAAGTCTGAAAACCTAGGGAATGAACAATTAACAGAATGGGCAAAGAGCTATTGCTATAGTACACTCACCAGATAATTACCTGGAACGTAGTATAGCTGCTTCTATTTGAGAGAATATGAAGAAATTATTTCATAGAATCATATATAAAGTTTCTATATTTTATAGAAATTGTTTTATTTTATTTTTATCTTTTTATTTTTTTTAATGTTTTATTTATTTCTGAGAGAGAGAGACAGAGTGAGCAAGGGAGGGTCAGAATCTAAAACAGGCTCCAGGCTCTGAGCTGACTGTCAGCACAGAGCCTGACGTGGGGCTCGAACCCACAAACCTTGAGATCATGACCTGAGCTGAAGTGGGTTGCTTAACTGACTTAGCCGCCCAGGCACTCCAGAAATTATTTTATAGAACCCACTTTTGTGGATAGACTTTCTAAGAAGGTAAGGAAGCAAATGAAGGAGGAAAGCAAGCTCCATTATTTTATTGTATTGTGTTTGAGGATCCTGTTTTGAAATTAAAGGAGACTACTTTTTCCTTTAATGATATTTCCAACTTAGGGAACCTGAAAAAAAGCTAATCCAAATAACTTTTCTGAAACATTACTTATTTTGAAAGAGTAGATAAGTAGAAAAATTAAGGAGTAATTAAAATGAAATTTACATTGACCTTCATATCATTTCTTCATCCGACTCTGAGTCACAGTATTGTGACAGCAATATTTAAAATTGTGTAAAGCTTTGGAATTTTCTGAACCCTTGTTTGTTTGTCTGACATTGCAAGACCTTTGGTATTATTGACACAGAATTGAAACATTCCTTTTATTCAGCAAATTTGAACAGAATTTGTGGGTGTTATCATTCAAGTAAAAGAAATTTGATAAATATTAACACATATTTGTTTCTAAATAAATTCTCACTTAAGGATAAATAATTTTCAGTGTAACCCCTGACCTTAGTTTGCTATAAAAATCTAAGTGGGCTTCCAGGATCTAGTGGGCATAATCCTTCAATATTTTAAACTACATTTAAAGGATAAATGGACATATTTACAAATGCACTTTCAAATTAATTTAAATCATACACATTAGAAATATAAAATACACTTTTATTTATAAAATATATATTTTTCTAAAAATGAATAAGAGTTCATGGTAAAAGTTTTGGACAATAAAAAAAGAGTGTAAATTGGAAAATTAAAATCTTCATAGTGTAATTATAATGAATAAGCTATTGTTAATAATTTACTTAAACATTTAAATTAATTTATCTTGGATATAACATAACCTGATATAAAGTGAAGAATTTGTGCACTAAGGATATATATTTCTTTTTTTTAATGTTTATTTATTTTTGAGACAGAGAGAGACAGAGCTTGAGGTGGGGAGGGGCAGAGAGAGAGGGACACACAGAATCCGAAGCAGCCTCCAGGCTCTGAGCTGTCAGCACAGAGCCCGATGTGGGGCTTAAACCACGAGCCATGGTGAGATCATGACCTGAGCTGAAGTCAGACGTTTAACTGACTGAGCCACCCAGGTGCCCCGGATATATATTTCTTATAAAGAAGTACCGCTGACTTTCAAGTATTATATCTAAAGTTAAAAAAATAAAAAATATATATATTTTTCAATGAAATGCCTCTTATCATTAAGTTTAATTTTACTTGTAGTAGAATACATCCAATTAAACAGAAAAGCAGAAGGTATCAGTTATATATAAACATATTTTAATTCATTTAAAAATTACTGAACCAGAGACATCTGGGTGGCTCAGTTGGTTAAGCATCTAAATCTTGATTTTGGCTTATGTCCTGATCTCAGAGTTCATAAGATCGAGCCCCATGTCAGGCTCTGCACTGAGAGCATGAAGCCTGCTTGGGATTCTCTCTCTCCCTCTCTCTCTGCCCCTCCTCTGCTCGAGTGCTCCCTTTCTCTCTTTCTCTCAAAATAAATAAATAAACATTTAAAAAAATAAAATAAAAATTACTGAACCAAGAATAAAATTTTAAAACTAAGGTTGGATTTTCTATAATCCTGCAAGAGAAAGAAATAGGAAAATCAGAAGTATAGATACATTATGCTACAAATAAGTCTTGAGTAATATAACAATTTCATGGAGTGATTTATATACTTATTTCTTCTTACAAACCCCCAAAATTACAGAGCAACTTAGAAAAATTACTTCCTTTTTAGTTCTATCACAAATTACTTGATTAGTGGATTAATGGTTATTTCTAGTATTGTATTATTCCTTCAAGCCCACAGCACACTGTTTACTTCCCAGTTTTTTCTTTAATCTTTTTTTAACATTTATTCATTTTTGAGAGGCAGCATGAGCAGGAGAGGGGGAGAGGGAGAAAGGGAGACACAGAATCTGAAGCAGGCTCCAGGCTCTGAGCTGTCAGCACAGAGCCCGTTTTTTCTTTAGTTAATATTTATTTAACTCCTAGTTTTTTTCTTTAGTTAATATTTATTTAACATTGACTATGTGTCCAGCATTGTATAAATCAGTCACATGTCCTCCACCATTTTTGTGATCTCATTAGAAACCATCTGTTTAAGTAAATGCTATGGTTACCTCCATTTTACATCCTAAAATGGTGCCTTATGTGTACTTAACATTGATTGAATTAATATTTAACACTATTTACATTAATATGTATAGTTTGACCTAGTATTTGAATAAATACTTAACACTATTTCATGTCCCCTTTTTTATTCTTAGGGAGTATAATGTCCTATTTCCTCACAAAAGAATGCAAATTGCACAAAAACTGGGACTTTGTTTAATTCATCTTATTATTATTCAAAGTTCTGGAAGAGTATTAGGACTAGATATTTGAAAATATTTTGTTAAATGAATGAGTGATTTCAATAGATCTCAACATGGCTAAGGTCTTAAAACATGCATTAGGCCATTTTAATTGGATATTAGATGTCCATTTTCTCATAAATGATTTGCTTCATTATTTTTGTCATTTCAGATACGTTTCTGGAGCATCAGTTCATGGAAAATAGGAATAATGTTACTGAATTTATTCTCTTGGGACTTTCTAAGAATAAGAAAGTCGAGATCCTTTGCTTTTTATTTTTCTTACTCTGTTATCTAGCTATCTGGTTGGGGAATCTGATTATTATGACTTCTATCACCTGCAGTCAGCTAAGTAACCAACCCATGTACTTCTTCCTTAATTACCTTGCCCTCTCAGACCTCCTCTACACCTCCACTGTGACACCCAAACTAATGACTGACTTACTGACAGAGAAGAAGGTCATTTCCTATAAAAACTGCATGACACAGCTGTTTACCACACACTTCTTTGGAGGGGTCGAAGTCTTCATCATCACGGGAATGGCCTATGACCGCTATGTGGCCATCTGCAAACCACTCCACTATACCATCCTCATGAATAGGCAACGATGTAACTCAATTCTCAGAGCATCATGTGCAGGCGGGTTTCTGCATTCCCTTGGCCTGTTTCTTCTGACAATTTTTTTACCGTTCTGTGGCCCCAATGAAATAGATCACTATTTCTGTGATGTATACCCTTTGTTGAAACTCGCCTGCACTGATACACACCAAATTGGTTTCTTAGTCATTGCCAATTCTGGCCTGATGGGACTGGTGATCTTTGTGGTTTTGATGGCCTCCTACTTTATGATATTGTATAACGTGAGAGCATATTCTGCAGAGAACCGCCACAAAGCACTTTCCACTTGCAGCTCCCACATCACAGTTGTCATTCTGTTTTTTGCCTCTGTCATTTTTGTTTACATTAGACCTGCCACAACTTTACCGGAAGATAAGGTGTTCACACTCTTCTACACAATTATTGTCCCCATGCTTAATCCTCTGATCTACACACTTAGAAACACAGAGATGAAAAATGCCATAAGGAAAGTTTGGTGCAATGGAAGGTTTTGGAAAGGGAAGTCAATGATTTGAAGGCTCTCCATCTTTAAATGTAAATGGGTATCTTCTCATTACATACCCCCTTTCTTTGATTCTTTGCCAACGGAAAAATTAGTCAGAACATGTAAAAGGCAAGCCTTAAATAGCAAAATGCCATCGGTGGATTACTCTTTCATATTCCTTTCCTGATGTGCTTCCCTTGTTTTCATCCTTCGCTAAGTTTTAAGTTCCATGAAACTAGGGTCATGTCATATTTATTTTACTGCTAATTTCTTAGTAGCCAGCAAATTCTATATCACATATTAGGAGCTCAATAAATATTTATTGGATGAATATATAAATATCTTGTCACATAGATCTGCTTCTCATCACTTATAGGAACCACCATGATGGCTTAATGACCCACTTAGACGTTAGACACTGCTGATATGTACCTTCTCTCCTTATTTTTCTACTTCTAAATATTCTGGCTTCATACAGACAAGACGGGATTCCTCCCTGGACCCAATCATCCAGACAAAATACTCCAAAAAGGGTATGGGTGGCAATGATTAGTATTGCTGAACTTAAGCTATTTTAACTGATTTGTCATTAAGTATATATGATCAAGGAGCAACCACAACTACTTATGCTGCAGAAAGGAGGAAGAAAATATAAATCCTTCAAAACTAAGGATATTTTCAAAGTAAAATATTTTCATTTGCTGTCTAAATTCAAGTTTAAAATAATCCAAAAATAATGTTTGATGTAAAATATAGAGCAGATTTAGCGATGGGGTAGATAGAGGATGATGATAGATAGAAAAAGAGAAAGATGGATAAATAATAAATAGATGATAGAGTGAGTCAATGAGTGAGAGGGAATGGAATGTTTAAGCAGTTCTTTGGAACTTAATGGAAAGAAGTACATCTTTGGAAAAGTTGGATTCACTCACTCAACAATGTGTATTTTTCATTTTGTTTTATTTGTTTTTTAATAAAGGATTCCTCAGTTGTATCTAGTCTCAAAATCTTCTCTGACTCCATCTTCTACTTTTTCTTTTCTTTTTTTTTTTTAAGTAGGCTTCACACCCAGTGTGCAACCCAACATAGGCCTTAAAGTCACCACCTTGAATGAAGACTTGAGCTGAGACCAAAAATCCCATGCTTAACTGACAGCCACCAGGTGCCCCTTCTACTTTTTCTTTTACACATGTAACCATCAAGAGTGAAATCTTAGGCACCTGGGTGGTTCTGTCAGCTAAGCATCGAACTTTGGTTCAGGTCATGATCTCAGCTCAGATCATGATCTTATTATAGTTCATGAGCTCCAGCCCTGCATCAGATTCCTACTGTCAGCACAGAGCCTGCTACAGATCCTGGATCTTATGTCCCCCTCTCTGGCTCTCCCCTCTCTCGCCCTCTATCTCAAAAATAAATAAACATTATAAAAAGAGAGAGACTTTAAAAAAAAGTGAAATCTTTGATCTGGTTAGTGTGAAGATTTGCCTCTTGCTGGCAAGTCTGATAAACTTTTTTATGCTCAAAGGAGGCTCAGTTTGGAGAGTGAATTATATGGCTGCCTGATTTATTACCTCTTTTTCATTACTAGATAGAGGGGATTTTTATGGCAAATATACTTATAATTATTAAAATGCTATGATTTTTAAATGATCTGATTAAGTATTTTAGCAAAATCTTCCAATTTTTGTATAACCATTATTCCTTAGACCCTATTAAAATAATTTTTGCTTTTAAAATTGTTGCAATGAATATTGAAACTAACAAGCTAAGTGGAAAATATGATTCTATGTTTCCGATGCTCCTTTTCAATGAAAACAGAAGGAGGAAACTTTATGTCTGGGATGGTTAGTAAGAATGCAGTTTATGTACACATGAAGATTTCACTCATGAATCCAAAATATAGGGATATTAGAAAGGGGACTTTCAGATAGCAAGTCTGAAAGTCTTATGGATAGAATCCAAAGGAAAAATATATCAAAGTGTAACAGAACTTCAGCAAGGAAATGAGGACTCAGACTACAAGGGAAAAATATAAATAAGAAGTAAATCAATAAGGAAAAAAGAAAATATTTCAAGGTAAATTATTATATTAGTGTAGTCACCCCAATGTCTACGCTTATATTTCTTAGAGCAAAGTTCATGGCTTAGAGAACTTAAATATAATATCACTAACACCAATTTCTACGCTTATTTTTCTTAGAGCAGGGTTCATGGTGTTTCAAGTACAATGAATATCAGGTATGTGGGATATGTAATGAGGAGGGAAAGTGACTTTCAGATGATTTGCCTTCCAATAAAACATAGTTTCTGGCACCACACTTTCTTCAAGGCATTCTTCATCTCCATGTTTCTGAATGTGTAGATCAGAGGGTTGAACATGGGGGCAATGATGGTGTAGAAGAGAGCAAAGACTTTGTCTTCTGGGAAAGTTGTGGCTGGTCTAATGTAAATGAAGAGAACGGGCACAAAGAACAGAACCACAACTGTGACGTGGGAACTACAGGTGGACAGAGCTTTGGTGCGGCTCTCTGCAGGGTAAGCCCTGATGGTGTATAATATCAATAAGTAAGACAGCACCAAGACCACAAAGGTCACCAAGCCCATCATGCCTGAATTGGCAACCACTAGGATCCCAACTCTGTAGGTGTCTGTACAGGCCAGTTTCAGCAAAGGATACACGTCACAGAAGTAGTGATCTATTTCATTGGGGCCACAGAAAGGTAAATTGATGGTAAGGAGACACTGGAAAAAAGAATGCAGAAACGCCCCGGTACAGCTAGCAGTGACTATGGTGTAACACCTCTGCCTGTTCATGATGATGGTATAATGCAGGGGCTTGCAGATGGCCACGTACCGGTCATAGGCCATCCCTGTGAGGATAAGGATTTCAATTCCCCCAAAGAAATGCATGACAAATAGCTGAGCCATACAGCTCGTATAAGAAATCATGTTACTTTCTGCCAGCAAGTCAGTGACTAGCTTGGGTGTCACTGTTGAGGTGTAACACAGATCAGAGAGGGCAAGGTTATTAAGGAAGAAATACATGGGTTGATCAATTAGCGGGCTGCATGTGATAGAAATCATTATGAGCAAGTTTCCCATCCAGATAGCTATGTAACAAAATAAAAATAGAAGAAAGCACAAGTTTTTAATTTTCTTGTTCTGAGAAAGTCCCAACAGAACAAATTCAGTGACGTTGTTCATATTTTCCATGGTCTAATGCAGTTAAGTCTCAACAGGTTTGCCTGAAAAAAAAAAAAATGACAAATCATCATGAGAAATAGTGACTGAGCATGGTGTGACTTCGAATGAGTGTTGTAAAAATAAATTCATTTATTTAATGAGCTTCCTATAGTATACTTTAAAGTAACTCTAAGCTTTTTATGAATAGGCTTACCACATAATATAATATTACTTTTTAGAGTGAAAAGGTATAATATTAATGGTCACAATTGCTCATGTCATAAACAAAAATGCACAAACATCTTATGTAGAAGATACAAAAGGTGAGCTTAGGGGGAATGCATTTCTTTTCCTGGAGTAACTCACCTGCTTGATGGGTTGAAAGAGCCAGACTGAAACCCAAACAAGTGAAATGAAGTATTCAATTGTAAGATAGAATCCTGTCTTTACTGGGGCGCCTGGGTGGCTCAGTCGGTTAAGCATCCAACTACGACTCAAGTCATGATCCTGAGGTTCGTGTTTTTGAGCCCCACGTCATATTCTGTGCTGACAGCTCAGAGTCTGGAACCTGATTCAGATTCTGTGTCTCTCTCTCTCTCTCTCAGCCCCTCGCCTGTTCACAATTCTGGCTCTCTGTCTCTGTCTCTCTCTCTCTCTCTGAAGAATAAACATTTAAGAAAAAATCCTACATCTGAAACCAATGTTAAACTGTAGATTAACTAACGGGAATTCCTTAAAACAAACTTGGAAAAATAAATAAATAAACTTCTGGGTTTTTTATGGTGGAATTTGCATTTTTTAAATATTGTGTAAAAATCTTATTATCTTCATTGTTCAGTTGTTTGCACACAAGATGAGTAGCTCACTTGCCTCACTCTAAGTCCTGATTCTGGATTGAAACCATTCAATATTTGTTAACATTACAGACAGCAATAAAGAAAACATGATGCCAGCTGAAGCTGTGACATTTCTTTTGACTTAAATAGAGAGATGAAAAAAAAAAGAAATACTTAATATTGAGAGACAGAGGCTAAGCCAGAGCAATACAAGCAGGCATGTATGGCCCTTGCTTCACACACACTCGACTTCAATCATCGGTTTTTGTTTTCTTTTTTTTTTAATAAATTAAAGCTTGGATTAATAAATCATTCTTATTTCACCATTTTTCTTTGTTTTATTTTTAATTATTTTAAAGTTTATTTATCTTGGAGAGACAGAGCAAAAGCAGGGGAGGGGCAGAGAGAGAGAGAGACAGGGAATCTGAAGCAGACTCCAGGCTCTGAGTGGTCACCAAAGAGCCCAATGTGGGACCCAAACCCATGAACTGTGAAATCATGACCTGAGCCAAAGTCTGATGCTTAACTGACTGAGCCACCCAGGTGCCCCTCTTTTTATATTTTTAAGGTGACTGGATTATTTCTTACAGAAATAATGACAATTTCATAAAAAGTGAACCCCAAGGACTATTTTTCAGGCTATTACCTATATTCTCAGTATTTCTGTCATCAGAAAAAATATATAGAAGATATTTTTTAAAAATAGCTTTACTTTAAATAGTATGTTTATTTTCTTTTAAATTTTTAAATGTTTGTTTATGTTTATTTATTTTTTAAATGTTTTATTTATTTCAGAGAGAGAGGGAGAGCGAGAGCAAGGGAGGGTCAGAGTCTGAAGCAGTCTCCAGGCTCTGAGCTGGCTGTCAGCACAGAGCCCGACACGGGGCTCAAACCCACGAATCGTGAGATCATCACCTGAACCGAAGTCGGATGCTTAATCGACTGAGCCACCCAGGCACCCCAAATGTTTGTTTATTTTTAAAAGAGACAGAGAAACAGAGCACAGTGGGGGAGGGAAGAGAAAGAGGGAGACAGAATCCGAAGCAGGCTCCATGCTCCGGACTGTCAGCACAGAGCTGGATACGGGCCTTGAACCCATGAACTGGGAGATCATGACCTGAGCCAGAATTGGACCCTTAACTGATTGAGCCACCAAAGTGCCCCTTTTTTGTTTTCTTGTTTTGTTTTGTTTATTTTCAATTAATTTGCCGATATGCCTCTATAGTTAAAGTTTACCGTTAGTCCTTTCCAAGAATCTAAGCTCATTTTTAATACTTTTCTTCAGATAGCCTTGAAGAAAAACATGATTTTCATGAGAAAAAAATATGAGTTGAAAAATTTCATTAATTAACAAGCTGGATAGTTTGAAACTCTGTCTTTCTGTCTCTGTTGCTCTTTCTCTCGTGTTAACTAGATCTCAAACTGGCAAAATGGGCAAATAATTCAATGTCTTCCTGGTTCCCTTGTTTACCTCAGTTGAACATTTCTTCATGACAATTCTCCAATATATCATCAGATTCCCAAAGAATTCATAAGCATGCTATTTAAATTACAACTTACATTTCCAAAACGTTCATATTATATGCATATATATATATAATGTCTCCTTTATTAATATTAAAGTCGCTGAATTTTAGATTTATAAAATCCTGATTTCATGTTTATGTGACTTAAAAAGAGAACCTGGTAACAGGAGCCAGAAGGACTAACAGCACAAACACAGAGTGTGAGCTATGACTGTAGCTGGGTTTCTTCATTTCCTCCTGGCTCCTCCTTTCTCTAATCTGTTAACTAAAGTAACACTTTGATAAAATAAAATAAATAAAATAAAATAAAGTAAAATACACTTTCCTTCTCTATACTACATGGATATTTTCAAAGTTTCAAATCAATTGCATGAAATAAGGGTTTCGAGATGTAATCTTGCCATTTGCAACAAGATGGAAGAACATAGAATATATAATTTTAAGTGAAATAAGTCTATAAGAGAAAGACAAATACCATATGATGTCACTCATATGTGGAATTTAATAAACCAAAAAAATGAACAAAGAAAAAAGAGACAAACAACAGAAAGCCCAGACTCTTAAATAGAGTGAACAAACTGGTGATTGCCAGAGGGGAGATGGATGAGGAGATGTGTGAAGTAGGTGAAGGGGATTGTCTTGATGAGCACTGGAAAATGTATACAACTGTTGGCTCTTTAAATTTTTTTATGTTTATTTTTGAGAGAGAGAGAGAGAGAGAAATAGAGCATGAGTGGGGTAGGAACAGAGAAAGTAGAAGACATAGAATCTAAAGCAAGCTCCAAGCTCTGAGCTGTCAGCACATAGCCCGACATGGGGCTTGAACTCACAGACTGTGAAATCATGACCTGAACCAAAGTCAGACGCTTAACCAACAGCCACACAGGCACCCCAACTGTTGGCTCTTTAAACCTGTGGAGATCTTTAAGTCACTAACCCTCCCTGAAATACTTCCATTTATCTCATTATTAAAATTTAAATTTGAACATCCAGGAAATAATTTTCATTACATTGATTCAAGGCAATTCATCATCCAGGCAATGACAGGGCCTCGTATTCTTCTTACCCTTGATAATTTGATTCTACAGTCAGTGGATTCATTTTGGACTCACACAAAAGACCAGGCTGGAGATCTGGCCATATGGTCTGGAGTAAGGTAATTAACTTGTCTGGCAGCTTTTCCCTTTTTAACATGGGCATTCCCAACATCAATGTTCCCTAGCTGCATAATCAGATACCAAGTATGCAACAGGAATTAATTATTTTCTCTTTCACATTGCTTTTCCTCATATCATTATGTATAAATTAGGTACTCAATATATAATGGGAAAAAGTAAACAAAAGTACACTGCAATGTTAATAGATAAAAATATAAGCTATTGCAGTTTATATCAAACAGACTGCTATCATTAGTAAAGTCTTTCACAGATATAAAAGAGAAATAATGATAACGTCTAATATTATTTAGTGCTTACCATACTCTATAGGCAGTTCTAAATCTTCTGCATGCATTGTTAATCCTAAAAGGCCCAGCGATTCTTTCATTATCTCTATTTTGCAAATAGGAAACCAAGTCTCTTTACAATTTGGATAAAATATTGTTAGCTTCTGAAGACTAATTTTAAGCATATTTTAGTGATTTTCACCATCTAGATACTGATAATTTGGTTGTCAAGCTCAAATTATTATTAGAATTATTTCTGGGACATATTACCTATTTTTTGTTATTTCTTTCTGTAACCAAGTCACCTCACTCAGGAAATCAAGATTGAGCTAACTTTTTGACAACAGCTCCAAAGTTTTCTCTGAGCACCAGTACCCAGTCTTGAATGAACTAATTATATTTCCTTTCTGTTTTATTGTTCACTCTGTTCTCACTCTCATCAGATTTGTTCCACATTGATGTCCAGAATCCTCTGAAATTAAGGTTTTTCAAATCATAACAAATCATAAATCTTAATTACTAATTGTACATACAGAATAGCAAAGGAAGTGGGGGAGTAATGTATCCCCACTCTACTGCATTGTTTGTATTATTTTTAATTTGTACCTCTTCCGTCTTTATTTTTCTTTCTTTTGCCTAAATTTCAAGGTGCTCACTTGATCTACCAATTATTATTACTTTTACACTCCATATATGACATGAATCCTATTATTTAGGATCCTATTTATTATTATTATTTCCTTCATGAATTCCCTAAAACTCATATCAGAAAAAGAAAAATGCTGTTTCATTTTGACATCTGCTGAGGGTTATTGTAACAATCATTCATTGAATTCAGTACTAATGTAATGGAAAATTGCTATACAAAATATTTACAAGACTTGAAGAAAACAGGGAAAAGAACCTATAAAATCAGCATATATATAGATAAAATTTTAATTTATGCTGTATATAAGCTTTTTAAAATTTGAAAACCATGTTTATCATAAGTTGGTTGCATTGTTACTTACCAGGTGATTATCTCATGGATAAATTTCTTTATCTCTGAATAAAAGGTGACATTTAGTGTTTTCAACATAATCGAAATAAATGCTTAATTTTGCTGCTGAAGATTAATAAATTTCATCACATAGCAGCCCATTTAAGTCTCAGTTCTGGGACTTTCCTATTTCTCTTATAAGGAGAAGCATACTCTCCTGATTTTTGAAACTAAAAGGAAATAAAAGCATCTTTAACATTTATGCTGAAAAATCCTTTTGTGTGTTTTCTACTCATAAGGTACCTATTCAGTGGTTTCAGCATTGGACATGTATATATAATTCTGTTTAATTTCTGAGTGTTACTTAAAGGAAGTTACCTGGGAGATTATAACCCTAGACCTTCCTCTCACTTTTTCTATGGGATGAGACATTTCCCAAAAGAAAAGTTGGCTGGTGTACAGCTGAAATGGTTTAGTTCCTCTTTAGTCTTTAAAAAAACAGTTACACCGTAGTTAATAACATTTTATACCCTGAGGAGTTTGAGCACAAATCAAGAATTCACTCCTATTCAATATTGATAGGCCATAAATCATGTATTTTCTTTTGAAACGAATTCGGAGGAAACAGTTGAGAATACTGTCTCTACAGAGGTTGAACTAGAAAATGGCAAAGAAACCTAAGGCCAGGTGTTGAAGTCTGTGTTAGTGCAGAATAAATTGATGGAACAGTGGGGGGCAAGCTGCTTGTGTCCTACTGAACATCCATTGGCCCTACTTCCTCCTCTGGCCCCCACTTTGGCAATCATTTTCCGCAGATTTAACTCTGAGATCAGGTGTAAATTTATAGTACTTTCTCCTACAAATACCACAATGAAGATTTGTGCTAAATAGGAGCCTCTGGGTGGCTCAGTCGGTTAAGTGTCCAACTTCAGCTCAGGTCAGGATCTCACGGTTCATTGGTTTGAACCCTGCATTGGGCTCTTTGCTGACAGCTCAGAGCCTGGAGCCTGCTTCTGATTCTGTGTCTCCCTCTCTCTCAGCCCCTCCCCTGCTTGCTCTCTGTCTCTCTCAAAAAGAATAAAAAAAAAAAAAACTTAGATTTTCCTTTAAAATAAATAAGGTGTTTTTGTAATCCAGGCAATCAATTAAAAAGATATATACAATGGAAAACATGGTCAAAATGGCTAGAATAGGCTGCATAACTAAATAAAGGTTGAGTTGTACATAAAAATAGTACCATTGACACTTGTGCAACATGGGCTTGAACTATGTGAGTTCACTTATATGAGTATACTCCTATATTATATGAGCATAATATACAATAAGTATAATACAGTGCTATAAGTGTATTTTCTCTTCCTTAGGATTTCCCTAATAACTAACTTATTTTATTGTAATAATACAGTATATAACACATATAACATGTATAACATACAAAATATGTGTTAATTGACTGTTCATGTTATTGGTCAGGCTTTCAGTCAATAGTAGGCTAACAGTAGTTAAATTCTAGAGGCTGTGGTCCAAAGTTATACACATCCTTAATCCCCACATTATTCAAGGGTCAACTATAGATTATGCAAAACATTAACTGGGGACTTTCTGGGTGAACAATATGAGTAAAGAATTGAGACAGACTAAATATGTCTGAAAAAGATGCACTGCTTATGGTCAAGAGAAGAAGAATATGTTGACTAATTTAGAAAAAAAAGTTAGGAATTTGGGTGCATCAGAGCAACCATGGCCTGAATAACATTGAAAACCATGTAAGCTGGTTATTCTTATCTGTAGAAAAAAATACTTAGTTGTTATGTGGAAGAAATAAGTTAGTAATTTGAGAGAAAACTTTTATAATTTAATGTTTCTGCTATAACAATTTGCACCTTATGTTTGAAGAGAACATCTTATTTTCCACATAAAAACACTTAAGTGATTTTCCACAAACAGCAATGTATTGGGATTCACAATGTCTTCGGGGCTTGAATGATGTGTTGTGTGGGCAGTACAAAATTATGAGGATTGTGAAATGGGCTGCCTTCTATTGTTGGTATCAGAAGCCAATATAACGGCTATAGTAGCTATTACTTGGCCTACACAGCTTATCAGGATGAGAGATTTTCTGTTGCAGCTCTTGTCTCCAGAAGCCAAAACACAGACCTTGAGGAAAATGAAGTCATGGGTTTGATCATAAGCACAGCAGGGCTGTAAAAGAAACTGAAAAGTACAGCCTCTAAGGTCTCTTAAGTCAACAACAGATCCCTAAAAAGGAAACGGAAACTGAAATCTAAGATAGTATGGGGTTGAATCTGAGCATTTTAAGCATCCAAATGCCCTGAAACCTCTGTACAAACAGAGTCTGCTTCTTACTCCTTTCCAGAGTAGAACAGATTCCCATGGCCTGGAGGTTATATAATATATAATATATAATATATAATAACCTCACCTGAGTTATTTCCTGGCACCATGATGTTTATTTCCTTAAGGTCTGGTTGGCTCAGGAAACTTTGATATGATTCCTGTGATTTCATCTCCTTTATCTCAGTCAGCACGTGTAGCTTTATGGGGAGTTGACCGAAGAGGAGATATATGATTCTATCTGTTTATATTTAGTTCTAGATGGAGATTTGGCACCACCTGAAATGGAATGTTATAGCATTAAAGCCCCAAAAATGAATGTCCCAAAAATGATAGGGGTTAAGGGAAACCTTCTTAGTCAGCAAAACCCCAGCCAGCGCATCTTGTTGTCCACTTTGTACAGACCAAGAAATAACAAGAGGCATAGATCTGTTCCAATTCATGGCAGTTGCTAATAGTTTTACTGGCTTTTAGACATTTAGAAAGCATGAGTAGAAGATGTGAATATATGAATAGACCACATGGACAAAAGGTGTGCCACACAAATGCTCACTATGTGGTGTCTACTGCAGATGAACTTCTCAATGATGGTAGACAAGATTATATATTTCATGGATCTCAGCCATCCTCTTTTCCCAGCTCCCCAAGTTCAAACTCTTTCGTCTAGGTCTAAAGTGACCATTGTGGCCTAGGAAGCATCCCTATGAATGCTATTGCTAGGGATGAACAATATGAAATTTACCTCATGAAGGTTCATCTGGCTTCTGTGACTACTTTGTAGTTATGACTATGTAAGACAACACCAAATTTAGTTGTGTAAAACAACCAACTTATTATGCACTTGGACTCTATGGATCAGGAATTTAGGCATAGGGAGAATGGCTTGGCTATGCTCCACAATGAGAAAACAAAGGCTGTGGGTGCTCACTAAGTATCAGCTGAAGTCATCTGGGGCCATCTTGACTTACATGTCTGGCAGTTGACACTGGCTGTGGGCCCAGACATCAGACAAGCTGTTGAACATAAAATTCCACATATGGTCTCTCAATATGGACTAGTTAAGAAATGTTGCTGTCTGTCACACCAACATTGAGAGCCCAACATTCTTCAGGGAGACTCCTCAGTTACTTGATCTTGTGGTAGCAAGTCGACTACAGTGAAAACCTTCCATCACGGAAGAAACAGAATTTGTCTTCAGAGAAATAGACACATTCTTTGTCTTTCCTACTTATAATGCTTGTACCAGCAGCACAATGCATCAACTTACGGAATGCCTTATTCACCACCATGTTATTTCACTTAAGATTGATTCTGATTAAGTAACTTATTTTCAGAGCAAAAGAAGCATGCTAGGGGCACCTGGGTGGCTCAGTGAGTAAATCATCCGACTTCGGCTCAGGTCATGATTTCACAGTCCACGAGTTCAAGCCCCGCGTCAGGCTCTGTGCTGATCACTCAGAGCCTGGAGCCTGCTTCAGATTCTGTGTATCCCTCTCTCTCTGTGTCCCTCCCCAATGTGCTCTCTCTCTCTCTCTCAAAATAATAAAAATAAACATTACAAAAATTAAAAAAAGAAGCACAGTAGTGGACATATACACAGAAATTCACTGGCCCTACTATATACTCTGTTATAGACTGAATTATGGTTTTTAAAATTCATTTGTTGAATCTCTAAATCCAAGTATCTCAGAATGTGATTATTTAGAGATAAGGCCTTTAAAGAGGCAATTAAGTTAAAATGAAGCCTTAAGGGTGGGTCCTAATCCAATATGATAGATATCCTTATAAGATATATATATAAGAGAAAATTTGGGCACCCAAAAAAAGTACCAGGAATCTGTGTGCACAGAGAGACCATGTGAGGACACACAGAGAAGGCAGTCATCTATATGCCACGGACACAGATCTTTGGAGAAACTAAACCTGCCAGTGCTTTGACCTTGGACTTCCAGACTCCAGAACTGAAAAAAATATATTCTTGTTGTTTAAGCCATAGTCTGTGGTATTTTGTTCTGGTAGCCCTAGGAGACAATTCATACCCCATTTCTCTTAAGTAACTGATTAGAAGCAATGAAGAAATGGCTTACTGAACAGAGTGCCAATTCAGAAACAGCACCCTGAAAAGCTAGAGTTACATCTTTAAGAATGTGTTAACCAATATATGATTTTATTTAATCCATAGTCATGATAAAACAGTTATAGAATTTCATGGAATCAGAGAATGTATATGCCAGGACCTCCTTTATTATTATCCTAAAATCCTTTATAGAATTTTTGCTTCCTGTGCCAGCATTTTTCAGCTCAGCCAGTTTATAAGTTTTATTTCTAAAGGTTATGCTTTCATCAGGGAACACAACAATTATTTTACTGAATTGGAAAATGAAGTTGTCGAATTGGAAAATGAAGTTGTCACCTGGACATTTTGGGCTCCTCCTGCCTCTACTAGACCAAAAGACAGAAAGGGGCTGGAGCTATTGGTATAGATGAGGAGAACAGATTTGTTTGTTTGACACAATGGTGTATGGATGACCAGTATCTGGAACTCAGGGCATTTCTTAAAATGTCCATAACTAATAGTAAAAAATTAATTTAAAACAAAGAAAAAGAAAAATGACAAAACCATTAAAGATTCAGAATATAAGGAATGAAGATATGATTCACATTAGTAGATAATGAACCCAAATAATAAAGGTTAGCCTGAAATTAAGGAAAAGAATGAGTAGGAAGGGAAAGAAATAAAGGTATAAAAATTTACTAAAGTCTCATGAGCAATTATAGGAACAAAGACATTTGGAGCAATGTAGCAATGTACTGAGTAATTTTACAATCTTCTCTCAGTGTTACAGATTTTTCAAAGAAGATTGTAACCTGACATAGAAAGGAAACTAACATTGAAATTAACTTTGTCAAGAACGTTGAGGATGCTATGTTTCCTTTTTGGAAGGAGAGAGTGAGACTACTTTAGTAGCAGCCTCTTGTTCAATAAAAATATAAATATGAGCTCCTTTCATAAAGAGCTTCAAATACCATACAAAAGAGTATTTATGAATGCCACATAGCTCATGTACCCATTTCCCTCAGCTCAAAAACCTGCTTTTATAAGCTCTCTTCTGAGATGCCAGTAGTAAAATCCACCTTATCTACCAGGAGGCTTCCTATTAGTTTCTTTCAATAGGAACATGTTTTTAGTGGCAGTGGAAGTCAAGAGGAGGGAAGAAAAGACATTATTATACCTTCACAATAGACTATCATATTAAGGAGAAGTTGGGACACATATTCAAGAATGGAGGAAGAATGAATTGAAAAAATAAATGAAAATTGCCCAATCATCAATAATATTGTATTCAAATGGTAACTAGACTTATTTTGGGGATCATTTCAAAATCTATAAAAACATTGAGTCACTGTGATGTACACCTGAAATTAATAGGATATTGTATGTCAATAATACTTAAATTTAAAAAAGGAAGAAAAAACATTCTAAAATAATACAATTGTCCAATCAGAAGAAGTCCTGAAAAAGCTGAAGTTTCTGAGCTCCAGACTGAGGCTAGCTTTGCAGTCACTATATACTCTCTGTATATCATTTCTTATTAATTCCAGGGTTAGAGTGGAGGCCTAATGTGAAATTCTAGAATGCTTTTCATAGAAGTTACTCCCTTTCTGAAAACCAATGAAACCACATTTTCTTCATGGCATTCTTCATCTCCATGTTTCTTAGCGTGTAGATCAGAGGGTTGAACATGGGGGCAATGATGGTGTAGAAGAGAGCAAAGACTTTGTCTTCTGGGAAAGTTGTGGCTGGTCTAATGTAAATGAAGAGAACGGGCACAAAGAACAGAACCACAACTGTGACGTGGGAACTACAGGTAGACAGAGCTTTGGTGAAGCTCTCTGCAGGGTAAGCCCTGATGGTGTATAATATCAGAAAATAGGACACCATCAAAATCACAAAAGTCAGTAATGCAATCAGACCTGAATTAACAATTACCAAGAGACCAATTCTGTACGTGTCAGTGCAGGCCAGTTTCAGTAAAGGATACACGTCGCAGAAGTAGTGATCTATCTCATTGGGGCCACAGAAGGGTAAGAATATGGTGAGAAGGAACTGGCTAGCAGAGTGTATAAATGCCCCAGTACAGCAGGCTGTGATGATTGTGTTACACCTCTGTCTGCTCATGATGACCGTGTAGTTCAGGGGCCTGCAGATGGTCACGTAACGGTCATAGGCCATCCCCGTGAGAATGAAGATCTCGATGCCTCTGAGAAAGTGGAGGATAAAGAGCTGGGTCATGCAACTACTGTAGGAAATGGTCTTCCTCTCTGCCAGCAAATCAATCATAAGTTTGGGTGTCACTGTTGATGTGTAGCTAAGGTCAGAAAGTGAGAGACAATTAAGGAAGAAATACATGGGTTGGTTAATGAGTGGACTGCATGTGATGGAAATCATTATGAGCAGATTTCCCATCCAAATAATAATGTAGCAAAATAAAAATAATATAAAGCAGAGGACTTCGACGTTCTTGTTTTGAGATAGTCCCAAGAGAATAAACACAGACGTTATTTCTATTTCCCATGATCCAGTGCAGTAAAAATGCGTAACAGATCCCTGAGAAGACATAACACACAAGTCAGTGTCAGAAATGTGCATAGAAAATATGGATGATGGCACTAATAACATGAAAGTACATTTAATGGATATGATCCTAGCATTTGCAAAAATAAAATCTAATATGTAGGGTTTTTTTTTTTCTGATTAGTCTCATGATGATTTCCATAGGTCAGTCTTCCAGGGCATTTTTTTCAATCTTGGCATTAATAAAAATGAATGCATTTAATCAGTAAATTTAAAAGAATGTTTGAAAATCGTTAGTTTTAGCCAAATGTCTTCCACTTCTAAAGGAATATACAACAAATTTTTGGAAAGGATATATCTCTGGGTCCTTACAAACTCAAATCTGTTAAAGATGCAAGTATAATTCATCAAAGTTTTTGTTAAATGATATAGAAGCAAATGTAAAGCTTGGCAACAGTCACTAGTAGAATTTATGCTTCCCCCAAATAGTTTCAGAATGAGGTAGAAAATAAAACTAAAGATTTGTAGATGATACATACATTTTTACAAAGTGGAAGACAAAAAAAGTCTTTGCAAGAGGCCCCTGAATTGGTCTGAATAATTTTTGATTGCTTATTTATCTTTTCTTAGTGACATTTACTTAGGGACAGTAAAATGATGGCATTTTATATCAAAAGTATATTGACTTCTATAGGCACATCGATAAAATCATATACTTAAATGAAACCCAGAATAAAGTAAAGTAAAAACTACAAAGAAGAGCAGAAGGCAGTTTTACCTTTATGGTTTTGCTTTTGACTCAATGTGTCATAATTTGCAAGTCAATTTCTTCACAGTAGTTTGAATTATAGTACAAATTTCTCTTCCATATTTGTCCAATGCATACCTTTGCCAAAGAATCTTGATACTGCATAATTCAAAGAAAACATTTATGGAAACGGTTTATATGAAGACAAACAGTTGAGACCCTAGCTCCATTACTAATTATACTAGACTGTGAATTTAGATACCAATGAATTTTTTTAAATTTAAATTATCTCCCTTGTAAAATAAGGAAATCTGACTTAACTTTGCCACAAAATGGTTTAGAAACTCAATCAAAAAATGGCTCTTGCTTTCTTAAGCAAAGGAGTACTAATTGCTGAGATTTTATTATATTAGTGCTAGTGTTGCCAAATCAGTAAAGTTGTCAATAATTAAGTCCAATAAATATGACTCCCATGTAGAAAATAAATTATTTAGAGTAGCAAAATAACTTTGGGGTCTGTACTAAGCAAACCACTTAGTTTTAAATAGAAGAGACTTTAAATAAAAGTATATAGAAAATACAGGGTCACCTGGCAGGCTCAGTTGGTAGAGCATGCAACTCTTGGTCTCGGGGTTGTAAATTCAAACTCCATCTTGGGTACAGAAATTACTTAAGAAAATAAAATCTTTAAAAAAGAGTTTTTAAAAAAGTACATAGAAAATACATAGAATGAATATGAATGAATATGGGTAGTTTCATTCTCATTCTCTTCATCATTCAGCAATTATACTGAACCTACAAGATTTGATATATGAAAAGACATGCAATTCAGTTGGGGCTGGCCATAGCTTATGCTAACTTAGTTTGAGCCTCAGGGCTAATGAAAAAGTAACAGGCCTTCCAGGGTGGCTCAGTCAGTTAAGCGTCTGGTTCTTGATTTTGGCTCAGGTTTGATCTCTCAGTTTGTGGAGTTAATCCCACGAACAGGTTGTGAGTGCCGAGTCTGCCTGGGATTCTCTCTTTCCCTCTCTCAATTCCCTTCTCCCACTCATGTTCTCTAAACAAACAAACAAATAAATAAATAAAATTTAAAAAAGAAAGAACATAGAATGGTAACCACATAATTCAATTGGGATTTTTTTTTTTTTTGGTATAAATTTTGGCCTCAAAATGCATCGCTAATCCTTATCATCTTTCTTTAAATGCTGTGATATATCTTCTGCACTAATCTTGTAGCTACAATTTCTTATCAATTAATTTTTAAATTCTCCCATTATTCTCTTTTAGAAATTAAGTTAATTGTGTCACCCTTCAATTATAAAATTCATTTACGGTAGGATCTTAAAACAAATGAATTTATTTCTTTGGTAAAATTTTAAGATTTAGAATTAGCTTAGACAGGGGTGCCTGCATAGCTCAGCTGGTTAAGCATTGGATTTTGAGTCAGTTCATGATCTCTCAGTTCATAAGTTCAAGTCCCACGTTGGGTTCTCAGCTGACAGTGCAGAGCCTGCTTGGGATTTTCTCTTTCTCCCTCCCCCACTTGCACTCATGCTCTCTCTCTTTCTCAAAAGAAATAGACTTTAAGAAAAAAAAAAAAGAATTAGCTCAGGAAGAACCATTGAAAAGTAAGTTTCATGCCTCCAATTATGCCATCGTAATGTCTTCTTACCTGTAAACAAATACACACTATTTTTAAAATAGCATTTAAAGTAGTGGGTTGGTCAATTCTTAAAGTAATAGCTTGTCTATTTGAATGAACATAAATAAAACCATTTTTTAAATCATGTACATAGAAATAAACAGCCACCTGAATCGTTTTTCTCCTTCTCCTCTGCCAAAATTAAACATTTTGCTTCATACATGAAATTAATTCTCTATAGAAACTAGTTGTTAGATTATGCAGGCAAAACCAATCAGTATTCATTTGATACAAAATCAACTTTCCAACTAACTAAATTTGATCTAACCTTCTAACCAAACAATATTGCTAAATATATGGTTCAATTTCCAATTTTCTTTATTCTCTAGTCCATAAGAAGCACTTAATTTCCCTTCCTTTTCCTTCATTTCAATGCCCCCAAGCTTGTGTGGTTTACAAAGTATAAATTATCACCGACATTTCTAGCTTCTCAATTTTAGAGTTCAAGACGATCTCTAGTTTCTCTTTCTTTTAATGTTTTTTTATGTATTTTGAGAGAAGGGGAGAGTGTTTGCCTGAGCAGGGGAGAAGCAGAGAAAGAGAGGGAGAGAGAGAATTCTAAACAGGCTCCATGCTCTGCCCAGAGCCTGACATGGGGCTTGATCCCATGAACCATGACTTTATAACCTGAGCTGAAATCAAGAGTCAGTCATTCAACTGACTGAGCCACCCAGGTGTCCCACCAGTTTCTACTTTTGATACAGTCATCAATTTTAAGTGTGAACACTGAACTTCATTCTTTTCAACACTTTTGTTTAAAATGTAGACAAATCATTTGTTCCCTAAATAAATCAGAGAGTTCTGAATTTCAAACTTATAAATAGATGAATGAGAACATTGAAAAAATACTATCTAAATGAATATGGTATTGAGCACAGTTTGACGCACATACGAGAGTAACAATACTTTACAGAGATAAAAATTAGTTGAAGCTTTCCTGATAAAGTATACATAGAACACCCAACTCGTATTTAGCCAAACAGAATTTGAAACCAGAGTATTCTGAATCTAGAGCCTGAGTTCATACATAAAAGATATAGAATCAAAGCAACAGAAGAAATTTAATATCTAAACCCCACTTCCTCTTTACCTACTTCATGCAAAACAAAATAACCTCCAAAATCATGGCCCTTAAAACATTTCAGCCATTGTAATTTTTATATGGAGATGGCAAAAGAGTTGATAAATTAAGCCAAAGTCTCTGTGTCTATACAATACAGAAAATGCTCAAACAAAACTATAAACTCCATCTGTTCCTGTCTCCTGCATATGTAGCCCAATTATAAAGAGTAAGAACATTATGCTCACATAAGTGAATAATAAAATGTGTTGAATCTTGTGATGCTGTCAGACATGAGCAGTAATACCACCACAAATAGTCCCTTTGTAAGAGCAGTGGTTAGAAAAAAGAGATTGTAATGTCTTCTCTGCTATAGCTCTTCACTTACTTTAGGCATTTGCATTCAGGGTCCCCTTCCTAAAAAGGATAAATCTAGTCTTTTCAGTTAATATTTTGCATAACCCTTGGGCTCTCTGCTATTGTTAAAGTTTTGAAAAACCTTGAATATAATGAGGTGAACTTGCTTGGGTTTATATTCTGACTTATGAATGAGCCTATGAACTCATTCCGTTATTTTACTCTGCTATCAATAGGTGTAATAATTTTTATATTGGCTTACAATTTGAGCATTCCCATGTGTCTATCATAAATTTTTAAATCCTCACAATAATTCTAAGAAGCAAATATTATTAACAAACTCATTTTATTATTAAAAAGGAAACTAAGCCATAGAGAAATTAAATAATTAGCCCAAGACCATACACCCAACTAGTATAGTCTAAATCTGAAACAATATATATCTCACTTTGCAATATACTTAGCAAAATGTTAGGTACTTACCACAGCTACTGATACTTAGTGTATACTCAATAAATACTTGATATGGTAATTACTTAAAAGATTGTCTCACTGAACCCAATATTTCCATTTCTCCACTATGCCAAAATAAACTCTATACATTCTTATTTTTTGTAATCCTAAATTCCTGAAGGATAGAAATACTGTCTTATATTCTGCCTTGAAATAGGTAAGAAGTGCTTGCACAGGGGCACCTGAGTGGCTCAGTCGGTTAAGCGTCTGACTTCGACTCAGGTCATGATCTTACAGTTCATGAGTTTTGAGCCCCGCATTGGGCTCTGTGCTGACAGCTCGGAGCCTGGAGCCTACTTTGGATTCTGGGTCTCCCTCTCTCTCTCTACCTGTCCCCTGTCTCTCTTTCTCTCTCTCTTTCTCTCCCTCACTCTCTCTCTCTCTCTCTCGAATAAATACACTTGAATTTAAAAAAAAAGTGCTTGCACAAATTTAATTTTGAATTTTAGCTGCCTAATCTGTATGATCTTTGGCATGTGCTGTTTTTCTCATACCATCATAGTGCCAATGGATGAGTCCATTACTGGTGAGTACATCTATCTATCTCCTAACGCTGTTGTGAGAATTAATTGGATAAAATGTGTCAGTCACCCAATACCTGATAGAGACTCAATAAATATTTCTAATTATTTTATCTTTGTTTCATTTTTTCAAATATAGGCTACCATTATTTAACCAATAATCAGCAAATATTTGTAGATGATTTAAAAATATAACTACAATGATTTCAAGTGGTCTAAAAACAAAATACTCAATAATTGAAATTATTGCCATTACACTTATTACAGGCAATATGAGCAGGCAAGAAAAACATGATAAGGTTAACAGAGACTTAAATTTTGAGATACTTTCATTTGATTTTTTAGTGACCTACAAAGGGTATTCAGTAAACTTAAATATCTGTTGGGGATATTTTTTGTTGTTGTTGAAGGAGGAAGGAGCGATCAGTAATCATAATGTTGGCTACTAGGGGAAGCTTATTTGTCCTTTGAATTTGAGTTTTATCATTTTCTTGGTAACCTGTAAATCAGGGTTTTTTTTTCAAGGTCAATACTTTGTCAACTTACCAATAAGCATTCTAAAAGTGCTTTTATTTTTGTAATCTGAAATTTGCTACCCACCTAAGCATCATTTCCCTTTCACTGTCTGCCTGTCTCTTTTGAATGCCATATTACACTACTGATGGGCAGCTCTTTGAATTTATCACCGCCCTAACCTCAAAACAAATTAGGCTATAAAATTCAGAGAAGATGCCTGTATTTAACTTTAAGTGACAGTCAATCTGTTAGCTATACAATGGGCGCAAAAATAAATTTAGCAGATACCACACATTCAGACAGGAAACTGGGAAGGGAGGAGAAATAATTCATCTCACATATTCTTCCACTTTGTTGTGGATCCATTCCAACTTATTCCTTTCGGTGTTCTCTCTTTCTTCACTGAAATTCTAGTCATTAACCTCTACTATCTCATTTCAGCTTCTTGAATTCACATTTTACTTAACACAACTCATTAGCCATTTGCAGAAAAAAACCTTGTATCATTTCAGAGACAGTAACTGACACCAGTCACTCAACCAACATTCACACAAACAATGAGAAATCATATGGTCACAGTGACAATTTGAGGTTAAGAGGAATAATTTTATATCCACAGGGATCAAATTATAGTCTATATTTTCATCATGAAAATTATTCTTGGAGAAGTCCAAGCTCACATGATTAATACTTAATAGATTAATTATTATAAAACTACATTTCTTTTATTCTACCGCACTGACTTTTCTTTCTGAGTAGTTTGGATTTACCTTCCCCAAATCATAGTTCACCACGTAGATTTCCTTTAGATCTAAGTTATCAGTCCAAGTGCAGTGAGGGTGCAATCTGGATTATAAACAGCATGCAAGCCACAATTAACATTGCGTGTGATTTAGGAATTTGTCATTATAAATTCCTCCTGGGCCCCACTGACCAAATTCACCACACTTGAGGAATTGTGTCACGAAAACAAACTTGAGGGACTTTAAGGGCCTTATTCTTTCTCTAATCTCTATAAGTGGACAGGAGTAAAGGGCTGCCCTGGCCCTAATGGTAGCTAATGGTCTTCATCTGTCCTAAAAAATGTGTCTTTACTGTATTTTCTAAGAGAATTACAATGAGGTATAGTTTATTTCCAAGTATATAGGTAAATTTCTGGAAAAGTTATAAACTAATAAAACAGTATTCTCTTGCATTATTTTTGGTTTAGAAAATTTAAAAATAATCATTTGAAAAACAGAAGTTGTATTTGAACATGTTTTAATTTTTTCCCAAATGCTTATATCATTTTGGTATGTCTGTCTTTTCTCCTTTTTCTCTCACATCTATACGGAAAGATTGAGCTGACTTCCAATGTGTTATGTAAGTAGAATAAATAATGCAAATGCACACTGAGGGTTTGCTGTGTGTCATGTACTAACTACTCTTGTTGAATTTTCACGAGGACCCACTGTGTTCTTATTTTACTCATGAGAAAACTCTATAACAGCTAAGATAAATACTTTGCCTAACTAAGGTCACCAGGCATGGAGGACATGCAGATAAAAGTCAAGAGAATAGCTAATTCTGGTGGCAGGGGAAGAGTGAAGACAGGAAGGCATGTATGGTTGACTCTGGAGATGAAGTCAGTGTTCTACTCTTTGATTCATATGGAGATTACAGGGATATTTCCTTTCCAGTTCTCTCCCCCAATCCCGGCTCCCACCTCTCTCTGTCTCTGTCTTTCTCTCTCTTTCTTTCTTAAATTTCTTTGTATGTTTTATTTCATAGTTTAAATTTTTTTAATGTTTTATTTATTTATTTTTTTTTTAGGAGAGAGAGAGAGACAGCGTGAACAAGGGAGGGTCAGAGAGAGAGGGAGTCACAGGCTGAAACAGGCTCCAGGCTCTGAGCTGGCAGTCAGCACAGAGCCCGACGCGGGGCTCGAACCCACGAACTGCGAGATCATGACCTAAGCGAAAGTCGGACGCTCAACCGACTAAGCCACCCAGGCGCTCCTTATTTCATAATTTAAATATGGGAAAATACATAACAAGACAACCCTAAAATCATATCCAATGCACTGAAGCTACCCAGGGCGGAGTGTGAAGTTGGGTTTGCCTTCAAAGAATTAACTTGAAAAGAAGTCAACATATTTCATTTTGGTACAGTCTATTCCCTACTCTCCTAAGGAAATATTTTTTTAACTTTATTGAGGAATAACTGCCAAACATATAAAGTGTACAATGTGATGCTTTCATATGCATATATATTGTTGAATTGTTACCAAGATATTATTACCATCACTTCACATAGCTGACCACTGTTTGTTTGTGTGTGCGGTAAGAATGTTCATGATCTACACTTAGTAGCTCTCAAGTATACAAAACCATATTTTTTAAATATTTTTTATTTATTTCTGAGAGAGAGAGAGAGAAACAGCATGAACAGGGGAGGGTCAGAGAGAGAGGGAGACACAGAATCCGAAGCAGGGTCCAGGCTCTGAGCTAGGTATCAGCACAGAGTCCGACGCAGGGCTCAAACCCACGAACCATGAGATCATGACCTGAGCTGAAGTCAGACGCTTAACCGACTGAGCCATCCAGGCGTCCCTACAAAACCATATTATTAACTGTAGTCACCGTACTGTGGTTATATCCTCAGAACTGATTCTTCTCATAACTGAAAGTTTCTACCTTTGATCATTAAAACCTGATTTAAGACATTCTGATACTTTGTTTAAAGATGGTTTCTCCAATCTAGGTCATGTGTTCACAATTATTCCTGTTCTCAGCTAAGAACTTCTATCAGATCCCCTCTGAGCTTTCAGTTTCCCCATCATCCAGTCATTTTCAGTCTCTGTTTTGCAACCCCTACCCCTGAATCTTTCTACCTTTACTTCTTCCCCAAGAAAGGACATTTGTTCCTGTGGACTCACCATCCTCCACAGTGAAAATATCCATGTGTGTCTTGCTGTACTGTTTTTTTAGAAAAATGTCAATTCAAAAAAATACATATAGTATCTATCTAGCTAGATACAAACACATATGCATTTTTTCAAACCACTCTTTCAGTCACCATAGTATCACTACTTCTTGAATTAGGCATAAAAACAACAACAACAACAACAACAACAAAATACCCAGTTGTTCTCCTGCTTCCAACAATAATAATTACATTCAACTTTTTTGGAATATTTTAATATGACTTTCAATCTTGGTTTTGCCTTTTGTTTTTACATATTTGAACATCGTATGTGTTTTATATCTTGTTATCATGAATTTCTTATTCCTTAATTTTATTAATCAATGTTATGATATTTTCCTCTGTGCATGAAATTCTTAATGGAAAATACCTTAGTGGAAAATTTCAATTTCTTTGGTGATACAATGCATTTAATAAAAAAAAATTTGTATATTGACATCAATGAGAAATACAGTTAAATAATCAATAATACCTTTTTTTCTTGTTCACATTGTCAGTCAAAAAGGGATTAAAGGCATCTTTGGGATTGATTTCACTACAAAATCTTAATAGTTACAGTATAATTTCAGATGTCAATGTAACATAAGTAGTCTATGACTTAAAAATGATGAATGACTTAATATTAACTCATAAATTGCAGCAGGGAGGTTGTTTAAAGAAGAATATGCTCTCAATAAAGGCTCTTGTGATGTATTAGTACAAAGTCTAGTACAAAACATATTTTGAATAGGTAAAGCTTGGATAGAATCTGGGCAACTCTGTAGGTTAATTAAACATGCATTTCCTAGCTGCCTATCTTGTATAGTTAAACCTCAATTTTAGCAGTCCGGGGATTCATTATAAGTTAGTTTCTCTAAATAACATGTTGTCCTCTCAGTGAGCTCGTTTCCCCAAGAAGATGGCCAAGAAGAAAGCAAAATCAGGACACAGCGCTTGAGAAAGAAATATGGAAAAAGTTTTAGCACTTCTGTTGTAGATGATTAATATATTAACTAACAACTATTCCATGTATCTTAACCACTAATCTATTTCTCAAACACAATTTCAATCTATCATTTTATATTGAAGTGACATTAATAACTTTCCTTATCAGTTTTATATTATAAATGAAGAATAGAAGATGCATAGATGTTTGTTGATTTGATCATATTGTGCCATAAAAAAAATAATAATAGTAGTAGTAAACTGCTATGCAATTCAGAGTGTGAGGAATCCTGGTTCCTAGGTGTTTTTAAATGTGGCCCTTGAGAATTAAGACAAAATACACCAATTATTTATATTCTGATTTCTCCTTAAGGTTTTTATATTGTTTTATCTCTTATGGTATTATGAAATTTATCAGTAAAGTAAAACATTTGGTCAAAGAGAAAGTGTGGGTAGTAAAACTATGAAGCCAAATGGATGTAATAGTGTCTTTATTTTTCGCATAAATGAAAGACAATAGGACTTGGAATAAAGCTTATCCCTTTCAATCTTTTTCTCTCAAAACTGTAGACATTGCTACACTCTTTCCTATGCTTGGTATTAGTGACATGGTCTAATCCAGTACAGTATTCATTTTTTATTAGCAATTTGTCTAAATTGTAATTTATACAATTCTTCTTTCACATAAATTTGCTAAAATTTGCATTTCTTATCATTTTCTCTCTTTCCCTTCATTTTATATTACTATTGAAATTATTTTTTTGAAATTTTATTGCATTTTGTTTTCAAATATTGTTCATGTTTTCAAAATAATTCCCTTGATAATACTACACTGTTACTCACCTTCTTATGAATGTCTATTCTTTTCCAAAAGGATCCTAATTATTTGTATCTTATTGATAATAGAAAAATATGTTCTTACATTTTTTTCTCATTATCTTAGGAAATCTTTCTCCTAGATCTACTTTACTCATCATCTACAAATAATGGGTTCTATTCATGGACCATGGTAGTAAATCTTTTAATATAACAAATAACTGTGTTTTGTTGTTATTATTTCTTCTCTCACCTTAAAATGAAAAAAAAAAGATATATGGAAGAACTATGCTAACAGAAAATTTATTTTTTAAAAAAAAGTTCAGTTGGCCCTATTATTTATCCATTAGGATGGAAATGGAAATCATTTCTCCTGTCAATATATCAAGACAAACTGATATTTTCAGTTTCTCCTAAATGCACAGTCTTTTTTTTAAGTTCTATTTATTTATTTTGAGATAGAGAGAGAGAGCATGAACAGTGGAGGGGCAGAGAGAGAGGGGGGTAGAGACAAGGAATCACAAGCAGGTTTCACAGTCAACACAGAGCCCAATGCAGGGCACAAATTCATGAACTATGAGTTCATGATCTGAGCCAAAATCAAGAGTCTGAGGTTTAACTGACTGAGCCACCCAGCCGCCCCCAAATGCACAGTCTTTTTTTTTTTTTAATGTTTATTTATTTTTGAGAGTGAGTATACAGAACATGAGCAGGAAAGGGACAGAGAAATAAGGAGACAGAAAATCCAAAGCAGGCTCCAGGCTCTGAGCTGTCAGCACAGGGACTGATGCAGGGCTCGAACTCATAAACCATGAGATCATGACCTGAGCTGAAGTCGGATGCTTAACCGACTGAGCCACCCAGGCACCCCCACAAATACAGTCTTGAAGTTATTCAACTAATTGAGCTTTACCTGAAGGGCAGAAGATCTACTAATTTTCTCATCATGCCTTCCCACATTCTAAATATATATGATGTAATAAACAGTATAGCAGAAATGTAAATTGCCACCTGTTCCTTTTTCCCTGCCTATGACATTTTAAGGGAGAAGGGGTTGGGAAAAGGTCTTGTAACTCCCAGAGGACAAGTATAACCATGACTTTTTCTTTGCAACTCTAAACCAAATTATCTGAATGAATTTTTTTATTGCATAATTTATCACAGTGTCATCACCTGAGATTTGGATGAATATTCTATAGGAAATAAATTTGATAATTAAAAAAAATCTTTTTTAATTTCTGAAAACCACTTTTAATCTTGTCCATTTCTATAGAGTGCCAAAATGTTGTTGAATCTTCATGTATAAATTTTATATGCAAATGAATGTTAAAATTCACAGTCAGCCTCACAGCTTCATAAATGCCTACTGTATATGACAGAGCCACCGTTCACTTAGCCTGGAATATGTTTAATAGGCAGATGCCCCAACACAATCTCAGTTCTGGTGGTAAAATTGTCACCCTTACTCGTAATGCCTGAGCACATCATCTCTGACATTCATAAAGTGAATGATTTGGTTTCAGTGATTTGAAAGCCAACAGAGCTCTCTGATTCCAAGTCCACTTTTACTCCTGCATAAGGTTTTTAGCATAATGAGTAAACAAATCAATTACATTTTTCTTCTAAAAGTATCCTTTGACACCAAACCTTTCTCATGGCTTTTTTCATCTCTGTATTTCTCAAGGTGTAGATTAAGGGATTGAACATAGGAGCGATGATAGTGTAAAATAGAGCAAATATTTTGTCCTCGGGAAAAGTGGTCGGAGGTCGAAGGTAGGCAAAGATTGAAGGCCCAAAAAATAGGATGACCACAGTGATATGTGACCCACAGGTGGAGAGGGCTTTGCGTCTTCCTTCAGCCGAGTGATGTCTTAAAGTGAATAATATAACAACATAAGACCCAAACAAGAGAACAAAGGTTACTAAAGCGACCATACCTGAATTGGCAACCACAAGGACACCGGTGATATAGGTGTCAGTACAGGCCACTTTCAGCAAAGGGAAGATATCACAGTAGTAGTGGTCGATTTCATTGGGGCCACAGAAAGGCAAGCAGATCATCATAGAAAACTGAGAAAAAGAATGGACAGCCCCACCTGCCCAAGCAGCCAAGACTAGGAGATTGCATCTCGTTCTGTTCATGATTAACATGTAGTGGAGAGGTTTGCAGATGGCAGCATAGCGATCAAAGGCCATGACTGTGAGGATGAAGACCTCGATGATGCCAAAGAAGTGCATGGTAAAGACCTGTAACATGCAATTGTCATAAGAGATGGTTTTTCTAGACAGTAGAAGATCGCCTATCAGTTTGGGTGTCACACAGGAGGTGTAGCAAATGTCCATAAAGGATAAATGGCTGAGGAAATAGTACATCGGTTGGTGGAAAAGGGCACTGCATCGAATGGAGACAAGGATCAGAAGGTTTCCCGCCAAGATGACCCCATAACAGAACAAGAAAAACATAAAGCAAAATATTTGTATATTCTGATTATAGGAAAGTCCCAAAAGAATGAATTCTGAGATGTTCTTATGACTTTCCATAAATTGTGTGCTATGCACAAATTATTGAATATCTGAAAAAAATTTAGATAAAAACATTTACTATATGAACACAACCATATAAAACTACTAACAAACCATAAAGCTAATTCAAAAAAATTGCTAATTCCTAAATCAATGATTTTTCCCCTTTGGGAATCATAGCTGATTTCTCTAAGGTTTTGTAATTTTTTCAAATATTTGGTTTTATGGATAGTACTAGGTATATATTTTGTTATATTTTGAAAATATTATAATGATCTGAAAATTACTGTTTCTTAAAAAGAAGTCTACTACTGTTATTTACAACATTTAGGTGAGTGTGATATAAATTTTGTTTAATGCAGGAAATGTACGTTACTTATAATTTTCAGTGTGTTTTTATACATAACAGGTACTATTTCCTAAAAAGAAGTTCTACTACTGTTACCTTTGTTGTCTTAAGTTTTTATGTCATTATATTGTTTAGTCTAAGATATCGTGTTGCTTTTTTTTTTAATGTAACTGAATTCTTTTATCATATGTTTATCTCCAGTTCAGGAGTATATTCCATATTATGCTGGAAAAAAGGGAACATAATCTAAAAGGAAAAGCTTGTTATGAATAAAGAACACAATTCAAAATTATAAACAAAATAAATTTCCTACATTAAGTGAAATTGATATTGCCATTTTCTAAATGTTCAGTTACACTTTATTATTTTTTTACTGCTTATTTATTTTTGCACAGTGAGAGACAGAGTGTGAGCAGCAGAGGGGCAGAGAGAGAAGAAGACACAGAACCAGAAGCAGGCTCCAAGCTCTAAGCTGTCAGCACGGAGCCCAAGGCGGGGCTCGAACTCACGAACTGTGAGATCATGACCTGAGACCAAGTCGGATGTTCAACCTACTGAGCCAGCCAGGCGGCCAATAAGTGTTCAGTTACACTTTTAAAAAGCAACAAAAAACAAGCAAACAAAAACCAAACATATGCCTAAATTGTGGGCTGAGTGATTAGGATTGTAAGTAATACTCCTTGAATTATAGCAATGTGGTGGAGTCAGTGCTGCATGTTGAATTTGAGAAACCAGCCTTGCTGGCAGTGTCACAAGACCTAAAATAGTTGAAAATATGACAAAAATTATATTTGTTTTTGTCAGCGACTCACTTTTGAAAAATAATTAGAAAAATTATTCATATGTCTTAAATTTTTAGTGTAAAGGAATATTTGAAAGTGAACTCCACAGTCATTAAAATTAATGGTGAAAATTTTTTTAAAAAACACTAATGGAAATGCAAAAGTAATTTGAATTTTGCACAATTTGTGAGTTCTGCCAGAATAAATGATAGGCACCAAAACCAATAAAAATAATGTCACACAATTTAAGAGTAAGACAAACTTCGTGGTCAGGAAGAATCCAGAGGCCATCTATTGCATGACTTGTTCATAGATCTGCATGAATTATTTCCTTTGTGACCAGGGTAAGACTTATACAAAGGCAATATAAGAATGCACCACAAAGAGCACACACCTTGAGTTCCATTCTGCTCACTCATAGGGCGTTAGGCAGTATCCAGATGTACGACTGATACTTTACTCCTAAATCAGTGCATCTATCTGATACCTTTGAACCCACAGACATGATTTTTTTTTAATTTTAATGTTTATTTATTTTTGAGAGAGAGAGAAAGAGAGACAGAGCACTAGCGGGAGAGGGGCAGAGAGAGATACACACACAGAATCTGAAGCAGGCTCCAGGCTGAGCTGTCAACACAGAGCCCGACACAACGAACTCACAAACTGTGAGATCATGACCTGAGCTGAAGTTGGATGCTTAACCGACTGAGCCACCCAGGCGACCCCATGGATTTTTAATGATATGTTACTTTTTACTGCAACAGTATGCCAAGATTAACAAATCCAGTATTTTCCTAATTGTGTAGCTGTGTTATTACTAATATTTAAGATTATTTTTAAAAAAAGAAACAAATAAAAAGGAAGAAAAAAAGATTATTTTAGGTGGCAAACAGACATGGCTTTAAATCACATTGTGTGACATGTTGAAAGGGTAATTCCATTTTCCATTTCAGCACAATACCTTTGCTTATATTAGGAAGGGACAATCGCGACTTAGTCATATTATGTCCATATTTCCCTCAGACATTCTAGTCTCACTTTTTAACCTGAAAACAGCAGGTCTTCTCCTCAAAATTGTGTACAAGTTTTAGTATCGCCATAAAATTTAATAAGTTCTTCTTATACCATTAAAAGTATTGTCACAGTTAATATTTTAAATAATATCTCATTTAAAATATACTATATTGCATTCTTTTAAATAAATGTTCATAAACATTGAGGTGATTCTGAAAAGAATCATTAGGTAACAAGTAAGACTTGTTATTAGAATGACTTAAGAATTAAAATACTCATGAATTCTAACTATATTTTTTCAGTATGGAAGGGACTAAATTAAGAGAACTATTAAGGAAAAAAACTAAGTGAAATTTCCAAATCAGAGAGCCAATAAACTGAAATATTTATAAACTATATTCCCTAATTTTTACTCATTTAGTGCAGCATCCCACAGGAAAAGCGCATGCATCTGAGAAGATAGCAGTGAAGAAAGTATCATAAATTTAATCACATGAGAGGTTACACTCCCACGTAACTGTAAAATATACAATAGTTCTAAGAACAAATGTGTGGTGTAGCACATCTCCGCCTTGAAAACATTTCATATCAGGCTTTCAGTCTGACCACCATAGCCCTTACTATTCCAATATGTGTGTTTATGGAAATATCATCACTCATGGAGGCACCAGAATGACAATGGAACCAATGTCCAGAGAAACAAATAGTAGTAAGAAAAATAAATGACGTTTTTTGAGACGTTCAAAGCATAACACAAAAATGAAGCAAAGGAGACATTACCAAGTGAAAGAATAAGTGATCCTACAAAAGCACTATAGACAGAATTAGAAACAATGGAAGGTCGCCAGCTGGTCAAGCATCAGACTTTGGCTCAGGTCATGATCCCACATGGGGCTGTCTGCTTGACATCAGCGCACAACCCGCTTCAGATCTCTGTTCCCCCCTTTCTGCCCCTTCCCCACTGTGCTCTCTAAGAAATAAAACATTTAAGAAATGATGGGAAGGGTAAAGTAACTTACAGAACAAACCACTTGTATTCAAACGTTGTTTATATCTCAGTACACCTCTGATGCTACTGGCCACCTAAGGCTTTCAAGATTCAGCTGTTTGATATCAGGTGAAATAATGTGAACTGAAATGTGGCTACTTTTTTTGTTTTAATCTTGATATTTAAGCTTTATACAGAAACTGACATCTATATCTAAAAAGCCCCTCCAGATTAAAGGAAGTAATAAGCATCCAGCATGAATTTAGACTATTCCCACACATTATTCTCCTAAATTTATGTGTTTGATTTTCTGTAACCATTCACAATGAAATTTTAACAAGAATAAATAAGACTCTTTTGGATTTCCCCCTTCACACAACAGTTCTCACTTGTACAAGACATTGAACCTTTCTAATCTTGAGCTTCGACCTCTATAACTGTGATCTAGACACATCATCCAAGGAAACAATGAGGAACACAAGAGTTTATGAAACACAATCCCCAAGGGAAATTGAGACTATTTTTTCCTTATATTCTCTGTTCCTTGAGGGAAAGTATTGAGAATTAAATTGTCTTCCAAATATTTCCTGAATCAAATCCCTTGAAATAAACAAAGGCAAAGCCCTTGAAATAAACACAAGCAAAACTTCAATGGATTTTAGGAGGACGATCTGAATAAATGTCAATATGGATAATGTTTTGGTGGGAAATACAATCAATTTGGTGAAATCATGGGTTACCTGGGGAAATTTCTTTTTTTTTTTTTATTTCTAGGAGAAAGAGAGAGAGAGACAGCGTGAGCAGGGGAGGGTAAGAGAGAGAGGGAGTCACAGACTGAAACAGGCTCCAGGCTCTGAGCTGGCAGTCAGCACAGAGCCCGACGCGGGGCTCGAACCCACGAACCGCGAGATCATGACCTAAGGGAAAGTCGGACGCTTAACCGACGAAGCCACCCAGGCGCCCCTACCTGGGGAAATTTCTTAACATGTAGTTTCAAATCAGTAGACTGTTTTTCATGTTACCAAAATTAAATTAAAAAGGAATTTTGTGCCTTTTGTAGTATAGTCCCACAGTCCCGTTCACCCCATGAGATAAGATCAGCTTTGTAAAACTACATTCTCCCGTAAGTCAACTAGGGTCTGTATATACTAATTATATGCATTTCTAGTGACGTAAATAACATGTGCCTTTCCACAAACTTACTTTACCTGGTTGTGATGAATCTAGAAAATTTAAAGAGACTAGTCATTTGAAAGATAGGAATTTCTTCAAAGGTTGAAAGCTGAAGGTCACTGGCAACCTAAAAATCTTATGATTTTTAGCGTATATTTTTCAAAACCATAAACTCTGTAATGCGCAGGAAAAAAAATTGCAAAATCTTTTTGCTGTTGATGAAATTTTGATAAACCACACAAGAATATATATCCTTAAAATAACACAATAAATGTCAAATAGATCTAGGGAGCCTAAAACAAGGATTATAAGAGTGATTACCTGCACATCAATTGTAGACGGTCTTCAAGTTAGTTTTAAATTAGTCAGCAAAATGTCTTGGTCACACTTACCCTGCTTTAGTTACATCTGGTAACCCTTCACTTGCATTTATGGTTCAAAAGATGAAACTAGAGAGCAGTGATTCGACAAACCTAGGTACATTCTCTAAAAATATCTGCCAAGTATTGCTTTCCTTGAATTCCTAGGAGGGTAAGTAGCACTGTTTTGCTAAGTGAATGAAGACTATCCTGATTCACACAGAAGCATGCATTCACTCCTCAAGTGAGTGATCTAGGACTTTAAATGCCAGTATAACTCCCTGACACCTTGTTCACACTCAGAAGTAAACAAGAGCATTTCCAAATATACGAGCAGTGTGCATCTATCTATATGTCCTGGGAGTCACCTTCTTCAGGCATAGGGCTGCAGGAACTTTCTCTGCAAGAAACAAATATAAACTGAGAGGAGATCATAAGAACTTTCTGACTTCAAAATTTTAAGCAATTGTTTTCCCAGAAGCATTTCTTAAATTCTCACAAATAAAACTAATCAGTTGTCCTAGGTCGAATTCCCTAGGCTCATAGGCATTTCAGGCTTTTGCTTTATTTTCTCCTTTTGCATTAGCCAAGCTCTGGGCACTGTCTCAAGAGGCCATTATTGTTATTCAGATCCACCATTGGTAAAGAAATTCTTCCAGGTCTGATTAATTTTTTCCTCTGAAAAACCAGGAAGGAAACAGGTAACTCTATGAGAACAAGGGAATTATTTTGGAGGAGGTCTCTAAATTCAGAGAGGAGAAGGGAAAAGAAAATCAGAGACAGATATATCCAGAGTGCTAATAAAAGTCATTAACAAAAGCAACATAAGATGCATAACATTCAGTTAACAATTAAGTCAATGACTGCCACCTCATATTCTCCTGGATCAGGAGCCACACTCAATGGTAATTATGTGTCACTGCTACCATGGAGGGTTGGGTTATGACAAAGAAAAAAAGATTAGCAAAATAAATTAAAAACTAAAACAAATTTCCCACACTTATTGATAGATAGGAAAAAGATCCACCAATTTCGTTGAAAAGTACTAGAGAGTATAATGAAGTTAGGAACCACCAAAATAGGTACCCATCCATTCTAATTACTGCCAGGCACTGTCCTTTGTGTGGTTGCAGTGCTGCAAGGTGTATAGATTCAGGATCATGTGCTCTGAAATTCGGGTGGCCTCCCTTCTTCCACGGAAGATCTATATACATATGTGTTCTTTTAAGACCTCAGAAAATCAGTATTTTGTAGTATGCCATCTAAATCAGAACAAT
>NW_027531288.1:0-2851 GCF_008692635.1 Crocuta crocuta
GGGTCCAGGGATGTCCTGGATGCCCTGTGGAGCAAGACAGGATCCAAGGAGCCCTTCATAAACTCAGGTTTCTCCTGAAGAGCTGTCAAAGAAACCAGGTGTCAGGAGTTAGTCAATAGACAGCTGGAACTTAAGGAAAGCAGGTAAAAGACTAGCCTCTACTACAAAGCTGTCATAGTCAAGACAGTATGATATTGGCACAAAACCAGACACATAGACCAATGGAATAGAATAGAGAAGTCAGATGTGAACTGTAAGTGTACAGCCAACTAATCTCTGACAAAGTAGGAAAGAGCATCCAATGGAAAAAAGACAGCCTCTTTAACAGATGGTGCTGGGTGAACTGGACAGCAACATGCAGAAGAATGAAACTACATCATTTTCTCACACCATACACAAAAATAAACTCAAAATGGATAAAGAACCTGAACGTGAGGCAGGAAATCATCAAAACCCTAGAAGAGAAAGCAGGAAACAACCTCCTTGACCTCCACCGCAGCAATTTCTTACTTGTCACATCCCCAAAGTCAAAGGAATCAAGAGCAAAAACAAACTACTGGGACCTCATAAAGAGAAAAAGCTTCTGTACAGCAAAGGAAACAACCCACAAAACTAATAGGCAACCGATGGAAAGGGAAAAGATAGTTGCAAATGACATATCAGATAAAGGGCTAGTATCCAAAGTCTATAAGGAACTCACCAAACCCCACACCCAAAAAATAAACAATCCAGTGAAGAAGTGGGCAGAAGACATGAACAGACACTTCTCCAAAGAGGACATCCAGATGGCCAACAGACACATGAAACGATGCTCAGCATCCCTCCTCATCAGGGAAGTACAAATCAAAACCACACTGAGATACCACCTTATGCCAGTCAGAGTGGCTAAAATGAGCAAATCAGAGGACTCTAGATGCTGGCGAGGATGTGGAGAAATGGGCACCCTCCTACACTGTTGCTTGGAATGTAAACTGGTACAGCCCCTCTGGAAAACAGTATGGAGGTTCCTCAAAAAATTAACAATAGAACTCCCCTATGACCCAGCAATAGCACTGCTAGGAATTTACCCAAGGGATACAGGAGTGCTGATGCACAGGGCACATGTACCCCAATGTTCATAGCAGCACTCTCAACAATAGCCAAAATATGGAAAGAGCCTAAGTGTCCATCAACAGATGAGTGGATCAAGAAGATGTGGTTTATCTGTACAATGGAATACTACATGGCAATGAGAAAGAATGAAATCTGGCCATGTGTAGCAACATGGATGGACCTTGAGGGTGTAATGCTGAGCGAAATAAGTCAGGAGGAGAAGGACAAATACCATATGTTTGCATGTATAGGAGGATTAGGAGGAACTTAACAGAGGACCGTGGGGGAGAAGAAGGGGGGAAATAACGGGGGAGAGGGAGTGAGGCAAACCATGAGAGACTCTTGAATGCTGAGAACAAACTGAGGGTAGATGGGGTAGGGGGGAGGGGAAGGTGGGTAATGGGCATTGAGGAGGGCACCATTATGATCCAGAAATTCCATTTCTGGGTATTGACCCGAAGAAGTAGGGACTGGGAAGTTATTTGTACACTTATGTTCATAGTAGCATTATTCACAATAGCCAAAAGGTCCAAGTAAGCAAATGTCCACTGATGGATGACTGGATTAACAAAATGTGGTATATATATTCAATGGATTATTATTCAGCCTTAAAATGGAAGGAAAGTCTGCCACATGTTTCAACATGGATGAAGCTTGAAGACATTATGCTATGTGAAATGCCAGCACAAAAGGACAAATATTGTATGATTCCACTTAAATGAGGCAACTAGAGCAGTTAAATTCATAGTGACAGAATATGGAGTGGTGCCTGCCATGGGCAGAGGGGAGAAGGGGATGGGGAGTTATTGTTTAACGGGTAGAGAGTTTCAGATGAAAAAAGTTCTGGAGATGGATGGTGGTGATAGTTACCCTTAGGTTGGTATACTTAATTCAAAAAATTGTCTCTTAAAAATAACTAAAGTGCAAGCTTTATGTTCTGAATATTTTATCATAAATAAAATGATGCCTGAAGCTTCAAGTGTCTCCCCTACCTGAATGTTTACACAATAACAGAAAATGGATCCCCATGACCAAAAGTGAAAACAGAAAGTTTGCTTTTTATGCATCAGAGGGTTCTGGGAAAAGATGGAGGATTTCTAGGCATTCCTCAAGTGGACCTCAAAAAAGAATTCTGTTGAATAATAAGTTTATCCTTCTTTTATACTTTGAAAAAAAAAAAAGACATCAAAGAGAACCTTCCAGCTAAAATAACAGCAAACCCAATGCCAGTCTTCATCACAAGAACTGGCACGAGTACTGTATACAGGTGGGGAGCGGGATGTAGGATTTTTCTTTCATGGGGGACGTATCTCAATTCTCTTGCCTCTGTAATGGGTGGCACCCAGAGTGTGTTCCGTATATCTCTCTCTGCTTGGGTCCCAGGCCCTGAGCAAGTGGCTAGTGCATCCTTCTGCCTGGAATCCCAAGGATTCCCATGGGCGGAGGCTAAGAGGGCGCCAGAAGAATATGTTGGCAGGACAGTTTGGACGTCTACAATGCATGGCCCCTAGATAAATAGAAGACACAAGAAAACTTCTCTACCCAACCAAGGTTCCTTCTGAAGGATCAACAGCCATGCCCTGCCCCCACCCTTCACCCCACTCTTCACTGGGCTTCTATTTGGTTCCCTTTCCTTCCTGCTTAGGTAGCTGTGCCTGGTTCACAATGTCAGTTGCGTTCTTGCCAAAGCAGACTCTGAAGACAAAGTTTTGGGGACAGGATGTTTATTTGGGATGTGATTTCAGGGTGAACAGGAAGG
>NW_027531288.1:2860-3110 GCF_008692635.1 Crocuta crocuta
CCTGCTGCCAGCCCTCTCAGAGACAGTGTGAACGTTACCTCAGAATTGACCCACTAGAGATCAAAGAGGTGTGTATTTTTTTAAAGGTTGCTGTATGGATATTAAGTACTCCTGCACTTTCAGAGTGAGCCTGACAATGGCCTGCCAAGGTCTCACATGGCGGAGAAAGCTACCAAGCAGTAAAGTGAGATACAAGTGTTTGAGGAGGCAAACAGTGAGCAGGAGTGTCTGCTGGGAGGCGGGGGGGGGG
>NW_027531288.1:3832-16247 GCF_008692635.1 Crocuta crocuta
ACTCAGGCAGGTGAAAATAGGATGGGGCTTCATGATTAATGGGGGATAAATGGTATGTCAGAAGCAGGTAGGAAAAGACTAATTCTGGTTTTTACCTCCAAATCCTAAATTTTGATATCAAAGATTTAGAAAGATGTCCTGTGAGGATATTTTCCCCCAACACCAGATTAGATAAAGATTCTATAGTTTGGAGGAAGGAAATGAGGGGGGGGCAGCACATGGACAGCACCGGTGCTACTGGTGCCTAGTAGTCTTCGGGCAGTTCTGTGGAAGTTGAGCAACAGCCAGGATATTACCTGTGTCGTGAGAACAAACTACCCTTCACTCATCTCTCCTCATCTTTGGACAAGGCAGCCATCATATCTGTACACTCATCCGTAGGTGAGGGTACTTATCCAGGACCTTGTACCTATCCAACTCGTCTGGGTGGCTAGTACCTTTCCAGCAGCCCTGGCAACTGTAAGCCCCTGGAATGGGAGAGTAGTGGCATATATCTTCTGGTTCACATGAACTTGGCTGGAATGCAGATTCTCTGTCCACAAACTCTCTGTGCCATGTTATTTTCCCTTAGCTTCCACAGAGACAAAGGGTCATACCCCATTTTAGAAGCAACCTCCACCCATGATGTGGAGTGGGGTTGAGGGGTGAGGGCAGCCCCAGGGCCACATCTCATCCTGAGCAAAGTGGTCTTCCATTGCCATCAACAGAACACACATCACAGGGAGATGAGTGACTGCCAACATATCCAGTTTAGGGAGGATCCCATAGGCTCCTTGCCACAAGGATCATAGAAACACTCATCCTGAGAAGGTCCCTGTGGACATAGCAGGCTCTTTACTCGGGCAGCTCTCAGTGGGCTGGCACTGAAGTAGAAGAGAGTGGGGGTGGCTAGGCATGAGAAGGTCCCAGAATCATGACTCTGGAGCAGAGCCACAGGAGAAGTTTGGAAGCCTGGGACCCAGGAATCCAGCTCTGTATATAAGACCCACTTTGTAGTAAGAGTATGTGGAGGCAGCTCAGTCCACCACAGAAAAAACTCAAGTCTAAGAGGCAGTTTCTTGGTCCTGGTCAGCTTAGCACCTATACTACAACCAAGAACGATATCTCTGTTCTTTTTCTCTGTGTAAGTTGCTTGGGACAGGAGCCCTTTAATTTGGGTCCTTTCCTTTTTCTTTTTGATCAAACTGATTAGTGGTTTATCAATTTTGTTAATTCTTTCAAAGAACCAGCTTCTGGTTTCATTGATCTCTTCTACTGTTTTTTTGTTTTGTTTTGTTTTGTTGTGTTGTGTTTTGTTTTGTTTTGTTTTGTTTCAATAGCCTTGATTTCTGCTCTAATCTTTATTATTTCCAGGACAGGAGCCCTTTTGTACCAATTATTTTACTTCACACTCACCACAGCCATGGAAATGGGAGGTATTTTTCTCATTTTTTAGATGTATGTCAGAGGCTCAGGGGGCTATAATATATGCACAGACGCAAGGGAGACCAGCCCTGTCTCTCCAGCAGGGGGCGGTAGGAGCAGATTCTGCTACTCAGGAGCCAAGCAACATTCTTCACACACTTCATATCTCTGGGCCTCCGTTTCCTCACTTGTAAGACTATGAGGATTACTCCCATTTCTCAAGGTTGCTGGAGGCTGAAATCTGGTAGATAGTGCATGTGACCTGTGGGTCCTGGTCCACAGAAGGGCTCAGACACCCTACCTGCTGTGATTGTCATCTTCCCCCCTTAACGAGTTCAGCTGAGGAACAACATCCTGAGGGCATTCACATCCAGCCCCAGTCAGAAGTCACAGGTGTGGTCCCTGCAGTATCCCCCCAAAGGGCCCAACCTCTAGCCCAAGGAATAAGCACTTGCCGGTGGATTGTAGGGCTTTCATTACGGGAATCCTGCGGTCAGACATCTGGACATGGCAGGTTGCTGAGACTACCTATATCAGACAAATGGCTTCTTTAGGACTCTTGGCCAGGATGGCTTCAATAACACAAAGGACATGAGTACACTGTATCCTAAAAAGAAAAGGTCCTGAAACTTGATGAGGCCTTAAGGGGTAAGAGACACCAAGTTGCACTGCAAAATCGTTGGACGCTTATGGAAAGGGGCTTGACACCTTGTTTGGAGTGTGGCTTTTGGATCTGAGCAAGTAAAGGGGGATTCTTCTCAATCTTGGGCATAAGAGTACCCAAACATATGCCTCAAAAGCTCTCATAAAGCTCCCTCCAATATAGCAAAAAGAGGAGGAAGGGGTCACTTGTCCCATCTGGAGGGGTAGATAGGAGTCGGTGTACTGGGGCAGGGCAGAATGAAGTTGCTGTGGAGGCCTTGCCAGTATTCCCGATGAGTCCATGGGTTCCTGGGAGAGGATGGGGGCTGCAGTGAACCTAGAGCAATTTATTGTTCCAGGTCAGCTTCCTCCTGCTGTTCTTACAGGGACTCGCAGCCGAAGCAGGGTCTTGTCCCCATCAGATGTGACAGCAACTGAGAGGATACTTTCTAGTCCTCGTCTTGGTGTGTTACAGGTCTAGGGAGCTTGGGGTCCTTTTGGAGAATGTGTCGTGGCATGTAAGCCACAGAATAACCCCCTGGATTCTACAGGAAGAAGTAAAATGAGGGTGTTAGGGAAGCATGGACAAAGGGTTGGGGGTGCTAGGATAAAGTCTGGACAGTGTAAGTGGCCAGTGGTAGTGACAATAGTCTAAAGAGGATCCAGGCACCTGAGTTGTTGAGGGGGCCTGACCCACTGGCCAGGTGGTGCCATGGAGACAGGAGAGCCTTGGGGTTACCGGGCTAGTGGCCTGGTAGAGCCAAGCAGTCAGGGCCCGAGTGGTCAGAGGCTACACTGAGTCTCTCTTCCTGGTCTTTTCGTACACCGCTAGTGTCTGCCCCATCCCTTCTGCCTTTTCATTCTGTGAGGTTCTTGAACGTCCAAGATTCGCAGGGAAATGCCACGATGAGCAGGGGATTGTGTTCTCTCCTCCACTGCCCTGGGATGAGCAGAGTCCCCAGACAGGCACCAGAGCCACAGACACATATGGCTAGACCCACAAGCATGTCAAGCACATGCTCCTTATCCTCTGATGTCATTTTTTCATCAAAGCAGTGCTTCAGTTTTCTGGCATTTGCAACATCACAGGGTTGTCTTGATATTCTGCCACTATACTAGCATCATTGACTAGGGGTGACGATCAAGATTACATAAACATTCTTGGGGTGCTTGTCTGGCTCAGTCAGTAGAGCATCTGACTCTTGATCTCGAGGTTATGAATTCAAGCCCCATGCTGGGTACAGATATTACTTAAAAATAAAATCTTAAAAGGAAAAAAAAATTACACAAACATTCTTATGCACAGCTAGGCAAAATGTCACAATCTGGACCACAAAGGCAAGGTGTCAATCTGGACCACAAAGACAAGGTGTCAGACCCTTAAGACACTCATCAAAAGTCACTCATTGCTTCCTCCTAACATGCTCAGAACTACCCTAAGGAGGTTTCAGAAAGCCTGGAGAAGCCATGTCTGCAGCCACCTACTTCTGTGGGAGGCAGAAACAAGGTGTCACAGAGCAACACAAACACCAGCCAGCTTCAGGGTGCAGATGGTAGGTGTTCCCTCCCCGCCATGGGACTCTTGTATACCAACTGTTAGTCCCACAGTGCGCTGGAGAAGCCTGCCAGACATTTTATTTTCCAAGAGACATAAGCTTGGAACAGCCTAGGATCTCAGAGGGAGATACAGGTGTGGGCAGAGTACAACAAGCCTTGAGTCTAAAATGGCCCTGGATCAGGTCCCCTTCTCCATTTGAGGGCCCTGCCTAGGGTCAACGGACATGACAAGCAAAAGGAAGGATATGAAAGGAACCTGACTGGGGAAAGAGCCTGGAAAAAGGAAACTGCCAAAACGACACAGGCAAGGCAGAGAATTAGAGTACAGGGTGGCCAAGAACCCAATCTGCCGGAAACCAGCTCCCGCCTGGTCCAGGGTTTCCTGAAGGATGAACGGTGTCGGCGAGGGAGGGATGAGAGAGCTCTGAGATTCTTTCTGGTCACCAGGCAGGCATCTCTGCTCTGACTGGGGCTCAACTTTATTTTATAATTAAGTGTTTGGGGGACAGCACAGAAGTGGCATTTGCCTTAGACAATGATTTCTGATGACAAATTTCTTTGAAGTGTAAGAATTTTCCAGAACATAAATTTGTAGAAGACTCATGCATAACCTTTAACAATAGTGATTGAGGTAGGTGATTTAGATGCTTAGCCTATGCGGAAGTGAGGTATCTTTAGCATACAAGACAATGTTTTTAGCATAAAAAGGGTGAAGTTAGTTCTTTGTGAGCAGGGGGTCAATAGCTTGTTTGTTTAAGGAGAAGTATTAAGAAAAATAGGTCTTTCAGGAAACACAATATTTGCTCCCATAATCACAGAAGAAATTCCTACAATAGGTTCCTTCACAAGGTGTAATTAGCATATTCAAGACCAGAATAAGTCACTACGAATACTGATCATAAGATGTCTTGGGGGTCAGTACTCCAAGCAGAAACAATTGGGTGGATGTGGATATCTGTCCTTAACTCTAAATTAGGCTCTTTGTCTCAGGAAGAATATGTTTGTAAAACCTGCTTCTGTACATTTTCTAAAGCATCTTATCACAAAGAGTTATCCATTGTAAAAATTCCTTTTTCTGATGTCATGTNCGGGGCCGGTGAGGATCTCAGCACCAATCCTGGAGTCTGGCTGCTTAGTTCACACTTACAGGTGGCCATGTGGTCACGGGCTATTCACTCACCTCTCTGAGCATGTTTCCCCACTTAGACATTGAGGATAGTGTAGCGTCCATCCCCCAGCCTTGTTTTGAGGAGTCAGCAACATAACACACATAAAGCTTAGCAGCCTAATCCTAACACAGTATAAGGCCCAGTATCTGGAGAGTAACTGCTCAGTGGAATTTTAAGTGATTATTAGAGGAATAAAGGAAAACAGTTCTTGATCTGTAGATCTTCTCTTGCAGCATCCTTACCAAATCAGGCCTCCTGAATGATGGCCCACATGAGCCTGCCTGAATGTGAACTTGAAGATATTCTGTTCTCAATGTTATTGACTTTCAGGAAATTTAGTGCTTATGCAAATATCTCATAGCCAGTAAGTGTCAAGGGAAGGCTGGAGGCCAAGCCCTCTACCCTCCTGCTCAGGCTCTCTGGTGGCTACTGCCCTGCCTTGCTTTCATCACAATCTTTGTCCTTTACCTGCTCAGTGGACTTCATGAGCCAGTTTCAGGAGGCTGGACTTCTCTCCTACATGCTGGCCCAGAGGTTCTAGTGGTCCATTGACTGAGTCCTGTTACCTGGTTATCTGATAAACCTCAAATCAGAACTGAATTTATCAAGGTTCTGCCAGTCTGGAAATCTTACTTAGCTCAGTGACCCTGAACTCCCAGCTGCCAGGGACCCTTCGCATGGAGGTGGGACCTCAGGAGAAGCAGACGGCATGAGCACCTCATAGTCAACGCGCTCCACCTCACTCTGCCGAAGGGAGGCTGCTGTGCGTGGAGCCTTGAGGAGGTGCAGGTCCTTAGCAGCATCCAGGAGATCTAAGGTGCAATAACTGGAAGTGGGTCATGGCTCAGCTGCTGAGGACATTCTCAGACAACCTAAAATGTTACTTGCCTCATCGAGTGAACTTCCTTCTTTTACTAGCTCTTGCCTTGGCCTTCTTTGGCTACTACTACCTGAATCCAAGAAACCAGATGCTAGGAAGCACCTCAGCTGGGATGAGAAAAGTTGTCAGCAAAATCCATGGCCTGGAAAGTATAAAATCATCGAAGATGGTATATCTCCAGCCAGATGTTCTAACACCCTCTAGGAAAGATGTCCTTGTCATGACCCCTTGGCTGGCTCCCATCATCTGGGAGGGGACTTTCAATTCTGACATTCTGAATGAGCAGTTCTGGCGACAGAATACCACCATTGGATTAACTGTATTTTCTGTAAAATCATACGTGATCTTCCTGAAGCAGTTCTTGCTGTCTGCAGAGATGTACTTCATGGCGGGACACAGGGTGAACTACTACATCTTCACGGACCGGCCAGACTATGTTCCTCATATTAACATCCAAAAAGGAAGGCAGATAATCATCCACACCGTCCAGAGCTGGGAGGACATCTCCATGCACCGCATGGAGGTCATCAGCAATTTTTCACAACAGCGCTTCCACCGGGAGGTGGATTACCTTGCGTGTGTAGATGTGGACATGAAGTTCAGTGACCACGTGGGCGTGGAGATCCTCTCCCCCTTGTTCGGCACCCTGCATCCTGGCTACTGTGGGCTCAGTCGGACCGACTTCCCCTATGAACGTTGGCCTCAGTCACAAGCCCATATTCCTGAAGATGAGGGGGACTTTTACTACACAGGGGCCTTTTTTGGGGGATCAGTGGCAGAGGTTTACAGTCTCACCAAAGCCTGCCACGATGCAATGATGTTCGACAGAGCCAACCACATCAAGGCCACAAGGCAAGGTGAGAGTCACCTAAACAAGTATCTGCTTTACCACAAACCCTTCAAGGTCCTCACCCCTGAGTACCTGTGGAATCACAACATGCTGCGGAATACCTGGGATCAGCAGGTGGTAAACTTGTCTTCCAACATAAAGTGTTTTAGATTTGTGACTATGGAATAATCACCAGAAAATCAAGACTTATCAAAAGAAGTTTCTAGAAAGGACTAGGGTGATGGTGAGGCAGCCCTCGACTTCCTCCTGGCATTAAATTAAAACCAGTTTTACCCAGAAAAGGTATAACCCGTCTTCCTTTTCCTGTCTGGTTGAGAAAAAATTGTCGCTGTTTCCCACCATCTCCCCAAATGTATAGGCACTCCTTGTAGCGACCTCCCCACCCCCATACACTAAACACACACACCTAGGCAAGCCTGATTCCAGAACTCAAGCATGGTTCCTGAGTGGCCATCAACTTTAATTTCTCACTATGTGCTCCTAACACCTTTCAGGATGGCTCAGGAGGTGGGTGATCTCACGGTGTCCTAACATACCAGGGATCAGAGATAAGATCTTTTCCAGAACAAGGAAGAGGCTCCTGGACACAAAGTCTCCTGCCTCTTGTGGCACAAAGTCACACACAGGCCTGCTCTGGCCCTTGGCCAAGCAGATTCACACAAGCCCTCTGTTTAGTTTCCTTGTTAAAACTAAAAGAATGTGACACCACAAAAGTCACTTTTTCCTGGTGCTTGGCTGCTTGTCTATCCCCAAACACTGCCGGCTGTCCACTGAGAGACACACAGGGCTCTCCGCCTCCCCTTCCCCTGCTGATCGCTTCTGTGTCAGTTTCAATTTACTAGTGATTTGCCGATGTCGTCTCAGCTGAAGTAAACGTATTCGTAGATGATAATAGGAAGTTGCAGAATTGTCATGAGAACCTGTTGTTTTACTTTAAAACGATCTTGGTGTCCTTCAACAAGGCTCTTATTTTGTTGTGAAATCTGTCATCCTCTTCACCCTGTTTCTCCCCCTCAGACACAAAAGACAGAGGCAAGTGGCACAGCAGCAACCTTTATTTCTCTTCTGTTGGCAGCAAACTATTAATTTCAGGGCCCTTTTCAACTGTTAAAAGCTCTGACTTTTAAGTTGTATGTTTTTCTGTGTCAACACTGATCAACTTATTTCTACGCAAGAATAATTCAGGAGAAATGTTTTCTTCTCGGTGCAAGATGAAAATATTCTTTTTTTTTTTTTTTTTTTGAGAGAGAGAGAGCATGAGACAGAGAATCCCAAGCAGATTCCACACTATCAGCGTGGAGCCTGACCCGGGGCTCGAACACAGGAATCACAAGATCATGCCCTGAGCCGAAATCACGAGTTGGACACTTAACTCACTGAGCCACCCAGGTGCCCTAAGATGAAAACATTCTCATTGCATCACAGAAGCCTGACTGTCAGCTGTGGCTGCAGAGCAGGTCTTGCAGTCCAGGTCTTCCCTTCTTGCTCCAAGGTGTGCCCTGCACCCAGAGTGGAAGGGTGTCCCCGAACCGGCCTCTCCGTTCCTTCAGACCTCTGTCTAGCCAGAGACCTCAAGGGGCACTTCTTGGCCCTTCCACCTAGCTGAAAATGAAACACAGTCTAATTTCTGGTTTCCTACATTAAAAAAAAATATTTTTAAAGCAGTTCTTGGTTTACAAAAAAATTGACAGAACATGGAGTTTCCATAGTCAATACCCCTTCTCTCCACTCTCCCTCTCCACACCACTCCCTTATAATTAATCCCTTGCATTACGTATTTGTTACAATTGAGAAGCCAATGCTAATACATTCTTATTAATTAACTTCCACAATTTACGCTAGGTTTCATTCTTTGTGCTGTATATTCTCAACATTTGACAAATGAATAATGACATGTATTCACCATTATAGTATCATACAGGATACTTTTACCTGCCCTAAAAATCTTCCATTCTCCACCTGTTTATTCATCCCTCCCTCCCTCTTTCTGATCCCATGGCAAACATTGATCTTTTTACTGTCTCCATAGTTTTGCCTTTCTAGAATGTCATGTAGTGGGAACCATACAGTATGTAGCCTTTTTAGATTGCCTTCCTTCACTTAGCAATGTCCATTCAAGGTTTCTTCCATGTCTTTTAGTAGGTTGGTAGCTCATTTCTTTTTATCACTGAATAATATTCCATATGATAGTTGTATCAGTTTGTTGTTCTGCTCATCTGCTGAAGGGCTTTTTTGTTGCTTCCACGTTTGGGAAATGATGAAAAAAGTTGCCGTAAATATTCATGGGAAGTATTGTATGTGGATATATGTTTCCACTCATTTGGGTAAATATCAAGTAGACAATTGCTGGTTCACATGGTAATGCTGGGAACTGCATCGGTCTCTCTGGATGGCAGTCACAGCAAGGAAACGACAGTGTTTGCACAGCTCCTGCCATGAGAAACAGAAACTGGTATCTCTTTCTGCTACTACTGGCTCATGTTGGAAATGAGCCTGCGGGTATTGACCAGGCCTCATAATATTCCATATCAGACCAATATTCTGAACAGAGATACCTCATAAGGAAAAGCATATTCCTGCCTTTACAAAAGAGATTTTAGATGATAGCTCTGTGGATGATTGTCAAAAGGCTCTTCTTATGGGCCTTGCAGATTCAAGACTTAGATAATAAAGGGGGTTAAGAACACAAGAGTTACAATTGAGCCTGGCCCCAAGCAAAGAGCCTAATTTAGAGTTAAGGAACAGATAAGGGCAGAACTTAAGTTAATACTTATACCTTTTCTAACTGGTGATGTATGGCAGTCCCTTCCCTAAGGCCTACCTTCTGCAAACACCCTCCCTTACAGGCGGCTGGGATGAGGATAGATAAAAGTAGTTAAAACATAACCCAAAAACAAAAGGCCGACACATTTAGGGCCTCCATGGTGTTTATGCATTCAGCATCAAATAGGTTTCCACAAACAACTTATTAACCAGCTCAAAAACATTTATCCTCTTGAGAGCCAGACGGAATGACTCAGCCCATCTATACACTTAACCTATGACCTAACCTTAGCGTTATTAACTTAGAACAAATATGTATCCTGTCTTTTACTAAGAATACCCTGTTAATTCCTTAATTATAAGATTTACTTAACCTCACTATAATTGGAATAGTTCTGCAAGAATATGTTTGTAAAACCTGCTTCTGTACATTTTCTAAAGCATCTTATCACAAAGAGTTATCCATTGTAAAAATTCCTTTTTCTGATGTCATGTTATCATTTAACCTATAAATAAAGACACCCAAACCGACAGGACAGAGATGCCTGCCTGGTGACCAGAAAGAATCTCAGGGCTCTCTCACTCTCTCTCGCTGAGACCGTCCATCATTCAGGGACCCCTGGACCTGCTGGAGCCGGCCTCCGGCTTGGTAAGAGTGTTTTTAGTTTAAAAAAAAAAAAAAAAAACTGCTAGGGACACCTGGATGGCTCAGCTTGTTAAGCGTCTGACTTTAGCTCAAGTCATGGTCTCATAGTTCATGGGTTCGAGCCCCATGTCCGGCTCTGTGCTGACAGCTAGCTCAGAGCCTGGAGCCTGTTTCAGATTCTGTATCTCCCTCTCTCTCTGACCCTCCCTTGCTCACGCTGTCTCTCTTTCTCAGAAATAAATAAAAACATTTAAAATTTTTTTAATTAAAAAAAAAAACCTGCCAAACGGTCTCCAAAGTGACTGTACTGTTTTGCATTCCCAACAGCAATGAATGATTGCCGTCATTCCATACACCTCCATCATTTGGTATTTCTGTTTCGGTTAATGGCCATTATAATTGTTGTGTAGTGGTATTTCATTGTTGTTTTAACTTCGAGTTTCCTAATAACACATGAAGTTGAGTATCTTTTCATAGGTTATTTGCCATCTGTATATATTCTCTAAGAACATGTCTATTCTGACCTATTGCACCCCCTTTAATTGAATTTTTCATGTTATTATTGTTGGGCTTTAAGAATTTTCCATATTTTTTTATACCAGTCCTTTATCACATATGTGTTTTGCAAAGATTTTCTCCCAGTTGTGGTTTGCCATTTCCTCGCTGTGACTGTCATCCAGTGAGGCCGGTGTGGCTCCCAGCAGGGAGAGGCACATCTCTTCATGTGTCTGTTGGCCTCATGTGTCAGGTCTTCTTTGGAAAAACGTCTATTCATGTCTTCTGCCCATTTTTTTAATTTGGTTATTCATTTTTTGGGTGTTGAATTTTATAAGATTTTTTAATATTTCTTGAAAAGCTGATTTAATGGTTATGACTCCGTTAGTTTTTTGTTTGGGAAAACCTTGATCTCTCTTTTTATTCTGAATGATAGCCTTGCTGGATAGCATTATCTTGGCTGCAAATTTTTCCCTTTCAGCACTTTGAGTGTATCATGCCAACCCTTCTACCCTACTAAGTTTCTGTTGAAAACCCTCCTGCTTGGGGCGCCTGGGTGGCTTAGTCGGTTAAGCGTCCAACTTTCGCTTAGGTCATGATCTCGCGGTTCGTGGGTTCGAGCCCCGCGTCGGGCTCTGTGCTGACTGCCAGCTCAGAGCCTGGAGCCTGTTTCGGAGTCTGTGTCTCCCTCTCTCTCTGATCCTTCCCTGCTCACGCTGTCTCTCTCTCTCCTAGAAATAAATAAACATATTTTAAAAAAAAGACCACAAAGAGAAGATGACTGCATTAAAAGGCACTCAGAACACTCTTCCCTCCCTCTTCCAACATAATCAGAACTGTTCTAAGAAGACTTTGAACCCCTGAAAATGCACATCTCCACCCAGGACTTCTGCATGAAAGCAGGAGCAAGGTGTCACAGAGAGCAAGGTGTCACAAGAGCAGCAGCTCACTTCATGGTGCAGGTGGCAGTTGCTCCTTATCCACCAGGGGCCCCTTTTCCACCTGCTGTTGGTCCCCAGTGTGGCAGGAGAAATCTGTGTCTCAGGCTCCATTTTCTAGGAGGCACATGTTTGGAATTTCCCAGGACATCAGAGGGAGGAGATATATGAAATGGCAATATGATAAGTCCTGTGTCAACAAAGGACCGTGTCTTGAGGCCTCTGTCTGAGGATCAGCTGACATGTGGAAGCCTAACAGAGAAAACCAAAGAATCTGACTTTGAAAAGAACCCAATAAGGGAAACCTCGAAGACACAAGTGAGACAAAGGGTCAGAATGCAGGATATTCTCAAATCTGGTGGCTAAGGCAGCTCCAGCACTCACCAGCCAGCCATGTGCTTGTGGGCCAGTCACCCGCCTCTCTGAGGCTGTTCCTCCATCTGTACCATGTGGGTAACATAGCACCCATCCCCCAAGCTTATCATAAGTATTGAACAAGATAATGCACATTATGCTTGGTAGCCTATTCTAACAACGGTGAATAGGCCAGTAGCATAAAAAGCAAATGCAAGTGGATTTTAAGTAATTGTTAAGAGAATAAAGGAAAAACAGTTTCTAATCTGTAGATTTTTTGTCCCCTCCACATGGCTTCTAAATCAGGCCTCTGAACAATGGCCCATGTTAGCTGTGAGGATATGATCTTGAAAATAGTCTGATCTTGACTTTGTGGATTTTTCCCCCAGAAATTCCGTGCTTAGCTCACAGCTGTTAAGTGCCAAGGAAGGGACACACCATAAGTCCTGACCAGGGTATCACTGGTGACTACTGCCCTGCCTTGCTTTCATCACAATCTCTGGCCTTAACCTGCTCAGGACTACCTTGAGCCAGTCCCCTGTATTTGTTTCAGGGGCCCTGACTTGTCTTTTACCTGCTTTCCTTAAGTTCCAGCTGTCTATTGACTAACTCCTGACACCTGGTTTCTTTGACAGCACTTCAGAAGAAACCTGAGTTTATGAAGGTCTCCTCGGATCCTGTCTTGCTCCACAGGGCATCCAGGACATCCCTGGACCC
>NW_027531289.1:0-12028 GCF_008692635.1 Crocuta crocuta
GCGAGTGCAAGTACGGAGCTCCTTACTTCTCCGCCATCTTGCTCTATCCAATAGGTTGCATTCTTATACACCAATAATGAAGCAACAGAAAGAGAAATCAAGAAGCTGATCCCATTCACAATTGCACAAAAAACCATAAAATACCTAGGAATAAACCTAACCAAGGATATAAGAGATCTGTATGATGAAAACTATAGAAAACTTATGAAAGAAATTGAAGAAGACACAAAAAAATGGAAAAACATTCCATTCTCATGGATAGGAAGAATAAATATAGCACTTTCAAGTTTATTTAGCACTATTCACCTATTCACAATAGCTAAGATATAGAAATAATGTAAGTATCCATCAACAGATGAATGAATAAAGAAGGTGTGGCATATATACACAATGGAATATTATTCATCTGTGAGAATAAAGGAAATCCTGCCATTTGTGAAGCGTGGATGGACTTGAAGGCATAATGCTAAGGGAATCAAGTCAGAAAAAGAAACATATAGTATTATTAAAATTATATGTGAAATCTAAAATCATGAAATTCCTAGAAACAGAGTAGACCTGTTGTTCCCAGGGGATGGCTTGTGGGGGAAATGATATGTTGGTCAATTTATATAACCTTCTGTTAAAAGATGAATAAGTTTTGGGTCCTAATGGATAGGACTTTGATTATAGTTAACAATAATGTATTATATAATTTAATGCTGTTAAGAAAGTAGATCTTAAATGTTATCACCACAAAAAGATAATGGTAATTATGGAACAGGATGGAAGTGTTAGCTCACACTATCATGTTAATTATTTGGCAATATATGTGTATCTAATCAACACATTGTCCACTTTACACTTTCATCATGTCATATGTAAATTACATGTCAATGAAGCTGTAAATTATAAACATTAATATTTTTAAAAAAGAAAGTATAAATCCATATCTTATTCTGAGACAGAATAAAGGCTTTCAGTCTTTTTCCATTGAGTATATTATGTATGTGTTTTTCTTATATTTCCTTCAATATGCCATGGAAAATTTCTTCTATTACTAATTGAGTATTTGTATCACAAAAGGGAATTGGATTTTTCCAAATGCTCTGTCAATTAAGTTGGTTATGTCTTTTTTTTTTAACACATTTCTTTCTGTAATATAATGTATGGTCATAGATGTATTTATTTATTTATTTATTTATGTATTTTGAGCTATTTTGCATATCAGAATTACCACTTGGTCATGGTTTATAATCCTTTATTTAATATGCTGCTGAGTTTAGTTTGCTAGCATTTTGTTGAGGGTTTTTGCATCACTACTAATAAGTATATTGTTTTGTAATTTTTTGTAGTGCTTTTNCATAGATTTATTTATTTATTTATTTATTTATGTATTTTGAGCTATTTTGAATATCAGAATTACCACTTGGTCATGGTTTATAATCCTTTATTTAATATGCTGCTGAGTTTAGTTTGCTAGCATTTTGTTGAGGGTTTTTGCATCACTACTAATAAGTATATTGTTTTGTAATTTTTTGTAGTGCTTTTGTCTAGTTTTGGTATTAGGGTACTTCAGACCTCATCAAGTGAGATAGGAAGTGTTTCCTCCTCTTATAAATTTTGGAGGATTTTGAGAAAGCTTGTTGTTAACTCTTCTTTAAATGATGGTGATGGGGCACCTGCGTGGCTCAGTCGGTTGAGTGTCCGGCTTCGGCTCAGGTCATGATCTCACGGTTCGTGGGTTCGAGGCCCGCGTCAGGCTCTGTGCTGACAGCTAGCTCAGAGTCTCAAGCCTGTTTCAGATTCTGTATCTCCCTCTCTCTCTGTCTGACCCTTCTCTGCGCTCTCTCTCTCTCTCTCTCAGAAATAAATAAAATGTTTTTTAATTTTTTTAACATTTATTTATTATTGAGAAAGAGAGAGAAATAGAGCACGAGGATGGGAGGGGCAGAGAGAGGGGGAGACAGAATCCAAAGCAGGCTCCNGCCCCCACCTCCTCTATGGTAGTAACCATCAGTTTTTTCTCTATACCTAAGAGTGCTTTTCTTGGTTTATTTCTCTCTCTCTCTCATTTCCTTTGCTCATTTGTTTTGTTTCTTAAATTCCATATATGAGTGAAATGATATGGTATTTGACTTTCTCTGAATTATTTCATGAAAGCTTTTGAAAAATGATTCATTATTCTTTTTTTTATTTTTATTTATTTTGAACAGTTTATTGTCAAGTTGGTTTCCATATAACANCCACAAGTGCCCTCCTCCATGCCCATTCTTCTTAATAATATTTCTATATAGATTTTCTGTTTTTTTCTTGATTTTTTGATAGATTGTGTTACTAGGATTTTGTCTTTTTCTTCTACTTTAGTGTATTCATTGTTTCACAATTGTTAATAACTTTCTTTAATCATTTTGTTTATGTAGCATTGGTAGTAATGTCCCCACTTTCATTTCTGATTTTAGTAATTAAAGTCTTCTTTCCTTTTTTCCCAATCAGCCTAACAAAATTTTGTAATTTTTCCGTCTTTTGAATAATAAATTTTATTTAATTATTTTTTGTCCCCCACCTTTCTATTTTAATATTTCAACGCTTAACTCCATTGTTTCCTTTTTTTGTGCTTGGTACTCTTATAGTTCATTCTTGTACTTCTTGTTCCTAAAAATGTAAATTTAAGTTGTTGATTTCAGATGTTCTTTTATAATGTAATAATTTCAATGCATTCCATAAGTTTTAGTATGCTGTGTTTTCTTTTTTTACTTTTTATCTTAAATAGTTTGTTGTCAAGTTGGTTTCCATATAAAAGCCAGTGCTCATCCCAACAAGTGCCCTCCTCCATGTCCATCACCCTCCTTCCCCTCTCCCCCACCCTCATCACGCTAGTTTGTTCTCTGCATTCAAGAGTCTCTCATTGTCTAACTACCTCTACCTAACTATTTTTCCCCTTCTTCTTCCAAGTGGTACTCCATTAAGGTCCTTCTAATCCACTGATATGTGCAAACATATGTTATCTGTCCTTCACTGCCTGACTTATTTCGCTCAGCATAACACCCTCAAGTTGCATCCACGTTGCTACACATGGCCAGATTTCATTCTTTTTCATTGCCATGTAGTATTCCATTGTATAGATAAACCACATTCTCTTGATCCACTCATCAGTTCATGGACACTTAGGTTCCTTCCATGTTGTGGCTATTGTTGAGAGTGTTGCTATGAACATTGCGGTACATGTGCTCCTATGCATCAGCACTCCTGTATCCCTTGGATAAATTTCTAGCAGTGCTATTTCTGGGTCATAGGGGAGTTCTATTGTTAATTTTTGAGGAAACGCCATACTGTTTTCCTGAAGAGATACTCCAGCTTATATTCCCACAAAGAGTATAGGAGGGTGCCCGTTGCTCCACATCCTTGCCAGCATCTCGAGGCTCCTGATTTGCTCATTTTAGCCGCTCTGACCGGCGTGATGTACTATCTCAGTGTGGTTTTGATTTATATTTCCCTGAATGAAGAGGGACGTTGAGCATCGTTTCATGTGTCTGTTGGCCATCTGGATGTCCTCTTTGGAAAAGTGTCTGTTCATGTCTTAAGCCCATTTCTTCACTGGATTATTTGTTTATTCTGGTGGGGAGTTTGATGAGTTCCTTATAGATTTTGGATACTAGCCCTTTATCTGCTATGTCATTTGTAACTATCTTCTTCCATTCCATCAGTTGCCTATTACTTTTATTGATTGATTCCTTTGCCCTACAGGAGCTTTTTATCTTGATGAGGTCCCAATAGTTCATTTCTCCTCTTGTTTCCCTTGTCTTTGGGGATGTGTTAAGTAAGAAATTGATGCGATTGAGGTCAGGGAGGTTTTTCCTGCTTTCTCCTCTAGGGTTTTGATGGTTTCCTGTCTCACATTCAGGTCCTTTATCCATTTTGAGTTTATTTTGGTGTATGGTTTGAGAAAGTGATCTAGTTTCTTTCAACTGCATATTGTCCCATTTTCCCAGCACCATCTGTTAAAGAGGCTGTCTTTTTTCCACTGGATACTCATTCCTGCTTTGTCAAAGATTAGTTGGCCATATATTTGTGGGTCCAGTCCTGAGTTCTCTATTCTATTTCATTGGACTATGTGTCTGCTTTTGTGCCAATATCATCCAGTCTTGATTATGACAGCTTTGTAGTAAGGCTAAAGTATGGGATTGTGATGTCTCCGTTTTGGTTTTCTTCCTCGATATTACTTTGGCTATTCGGCGTCTTTTGTGGTTCCATACAAATTTTAGGATAGTTTGTTCTAGTTTTGAGAAGAATGCTGATGCAATTTTGATTGGGATTGCATTGAATGTGTAGATTGCTTTGGGTAGTAATGACATTTTAACTATATTTATACTTCTGATCCATGATCATGGAATGCTAATCCATTTTTTTTGTATCTTCTTCAATTTCCTTCATAAATTTTCTATAGTTTTCATCATACAGATCTCTTATATCTTTGGTCAGGTTTATTCCTAGGTATTTTATGGTTATTTATGCAATTGTGAATGGGATCAGTTTCTTTATTTCTCTTTCTGTTGCTTCATTTTTGGTGTATGAAAATGCAACCTATTTCTGCACGTTGATTTTGTACCCTGCAACTTTACTGAATTCAATGGATCAGTTCTACTAGGCTTCTGATGGAGTCTGTCGGATTTTCTGTGTAGAGTATCATGTCGTCTGCGAAAAGTGGAAGTTTGACTTCTTCTTTACCAATTCTGATGCCTTTCATTTGCTTTTGTGTTCTGATTGCTGATGCTAGGACTTCCAGCACTATGTTAAACAACAGTGGTGAGAGTGGACATCTCTGTCATGTTCCTCATCTCAGGGGGAAAGTTCTGTTTTTCCCCATTGAGGACGATATTATCTGAGGGATTCTCATAGATGGCTTTTATGATGTTTCAGTAAGTTCCCTCTATGCTGAGGGTCTTTATTAAAAAGGGGTGCTGTATTTTATCAAATGCTTTTTCTGCATGTATCAACAGGGTCGTATTGGTTTTATCTTTTCTTTTGTTGATGTGATGTATCACATTGATTCACTTGCAAGTATTGAACCAGTCCTGTACCCCAGGAATGAATACCACTTGATCATGGTGGATAATTCTTTTTATGTGCTGTTGGATTGGATTTGCAAGGATCTTGTTGAGGATTTTTGCATCTGTATTCATCAAGGATATTGACCTGTAGTTCTCTTTTTTTTGCTGGGTCTCTGTCTAGCTTGGGAATCAAAATGATGCTGACTCCGTAAAATGAATCCAGGAGTTTTCCTTCTATTTTTATTTTTTGGAATAGCTTGAGAAGAATGGATATTCATTCTGATTTAAATGTCTGGTAGAATTCACCAGGAAAGCCATCTGGCCTAGGGTTCTTATTTGTTGGCAGGTTTTTGAGAACTGATTCGATTGCATCACTAGTTAAGAGTCGTTTCAGATATTCTATCTCTTCCCATATGAATTTTGGTAGTGAGTGTCTGTTTAGGAATTTCTCCATTTCTTCTAAGTTGTCTAGTTTGTTGGCTTATAATTTTTCATAGTATTCCCTGATCATTGCTTGTATTTCTGAGGGGTTGGTTGTAATAAATCCATTTTCATTCATGATTTTGTCTATTTGAGTGCTCTCTCTTTTCTTTTTGAGAAGCCGGGCTAGAGGTTTGTCAATTTTGTTTATTTTTTGAAAAATCCAACTCTTGGTTATGTTGATCTGTTCAACTGCTTTGTTTTTGTTTTTGATTTTTTTTTTNTAGCCCTGGAAAAGAAAACAGACAGACAAACACACAGGGAACAAAGGCACACAAATGCACAGAGAAATCCAACAAACACGCAAACTGAAAGGGAAAAAGAAAAAGAAAAAAAAAGAAAAGAAGGGAAAAAAAGAGGAAGGAGGAAAAGCAAATAATTTTTAAAAATCCCAAAAGACAAATGACAGTCAAAAAGCATAAAACCAGAATTTCCAGCTACAAATAAAGAGCCAGGTGTATGCAGGGGTGATGGAAGAGCATATACTAAGAGAGAAATGACAGGGCGGGGAGGAAGCGAAATTGGAAATGAAATGACCAGGCAGAGAGATTAAGAGGCTTGATTCAGAGGGAGAAATAGTAGAATATGTTTAGAGGCTAAAAGAAAGAAACAAAGATGTTACTCAGAGAAACTATACAGTGGGATTACTCCAGAGAGAGAGAGATAAAAAGGTAGCGGTGGAAGTGTAGAATGTACATCTAGAGAACGGATTAAATGTGACTGTTTAAGCAAACCAGTGACCAGAGTGGAGGGTTACCAATGAGAAAAGGGAGAATATATCTGAATAGAAAGAATCATCTAGAATTAATCATGGCAGTGCATCCATGTTGGTCTTGCCCCTGGTTNTGTCCCTCTGGCCACTCCCTAAGGCCCCCCCTTGGTGGTTGTGGGGAGAAAAATGGCGTTGCAAATCACTCCTTTGGGTCGGATCTCCCTGTGCTGCAGGCATAGCAAAGGTGGGCTGTGTTCTATGTGCCACTCGCCCCGCCTCATTTCCAAGTCCCAGTAGTGTGCTTTATTGATACCACCTGAAACACAGTCCCGCAGGTCGTTGCTTCCCTGCTTCCAGGGGTCGAGTGGGGGAGGGGGGTAGAAGTGGCACAGCCTCAGATCAGCCTAGGTGAAACAGCAGCACAACCTGGCATCTCCCACCTCACTGCTGCTGGGGGTCACGTCCAGGGAACTAGGCGCTGGCTTGCCTCCTCTGCACTCCCGCTCCTGGGGTCAAGCCCGGGGAATGCAGCCTCAGGCCCTCAGGGTCAGCGCCACTGTCTGGGATGGTGCCAGGAGGACAGCAGAGCAGTTTTTCCTGGCGCCCTCTGGGACCAGGGGCACCTAGTTCAAAGTCAGCACCCCAGGTAGAACTAAAAACACTTTTTTCCAAGCTAAGGTATTTCTCTTCTCCAAGCACAGTTTTATGAGAAGTTTCAGCCTCTCTTTCTTTTCTCCTCAACTCACCGTGGCTCACCAGTGAGCTGGGCTCCCTCCCCTCCCTCAGTGTCTCTGGTCCTGTCCTGCTTTTATCTTCCCCAGTTCCCACTCACGCACTTATGAGGTGGCCTTCCCAGTGTACTCTGTCTCTCTCTTCCCAAACTCCTGCGGCTCAGTGTCCTATGACTTCAGGCCTTCTCTGTTTGAGAAATGGGCACAAGCAAAATGCACAGAGCTCCCTACTTCTCCACCATCTTGCCTTCCCCTCTCTCTAGTATGCTGTTTTCATTTTCATTTTCCTCAAGGTTTTTTCTCATTTTTTCGTTGTGATTTATTCTTCAACACAAGAAGTTCTTTTTTCTTTCTTTCTTTCTTTCTTTCTTTCTTTCTTTCTTTCTTTCTTTCTTTNTACTAGATGCCTATAGCAGCTTCCCCCATTGTACCAGTCAGAAATGTAACATTTGCAAATATTCCCTGGAGGATAAAAGTCTCGTTTGAGAACTATCACTGATCTAAGGTAATTTCCTCCAGGCAAGCAGATTAGTATCCTGGTGAGCTCCATGCACTGTGGGCATGTGATACTTATATTTCATCTCCTACCGAACACTAACAGAATAGCAGTTCCTTGCTTAAAAACTACTATAAAGACCAAAATATAATATGAGTCCAACCTTTCTGCATATGAAGAATGGAAAGGGTATCATAGACTTCAGATTTCTGATTTGGCACATAAAGAGCTTAGAAGTAATTACTCCAACCCTTCAACTAGAAAAAGCTGAACAACCTAAAAAATCAAAATGTCTTCTTAGATCCATCAGAGAAGTGAAATCACAAGGCCAGCTACCACCCTTAAAATTGGAGGGATGGTCAGGCAAATATAGAAAATCACAACTTACTAGAATAGAAACGTACATGGGAGTCAGTACTGAAGTTGGACATGTTAAAACGAATGAATTGGTAAAGGCTCAGGATGGACAAGTCTGAGAGGGAAAAACTCAGGGGGGACCCTCCTCTTTTTTGTTAGTTTTACATCCAGGATCTTGACCAGATACTCACAGTATCAGAGAAAAATCCCCTCATGCGTCTGGCAGGGAGAAGGGAAAGTGATCATTTTGAGATGTACCAGAGAATTCTGTTCTTCGAGGCTTATCCTCAGGAAAAAAAAAAAAAAAAACAAACTATTTTACCAGAGTCTAGCCTACTGAGGTCTTATCAGAGGTGATCCAATGGAGGAAGGGAAATACCTAACTACAACCTGTTCTGGTTCTCCATGTATGGAAGGGAAATAGCCAACTCCACTTACACTAACCTTCCTCAAGAGGGAAGAAAAATACTAAACTCCAGCTACTCCAGACATGGAGTACAGGGACAGCTACTGTCCCACCTAAGGCATGGGAGCGGGGGAGTGATCAGCACCTATGAAGTTCACAGTCCAGGGCACAGGCTCACTGAAAGATAGTCCTAATCATAGGACTATGGGAGTCTTCCCCTCCCCTCACACCTCACTACTCACCACAATATTATTAAAAACTTGTTTACTACAATTACTTTTACCCAGGATATCATGTTCAACTAGCAAGAAAAACTTACAAAGCACACTAAGAAGCAAAACACAAAGTTAAAAGAGATGGATCAAGCATCAGAACCAGACTCAGTTGTGGCAGTGATGTTAGAATGATCAGACTGGGAATTTATTTTAATAAAGAATAAAAAAGAAAGGTTAGAGATTGAAAACAGTGTAACAGTTTCAATGAATGATGCCTTTGATGGGCTCATTAGTATATTGGACACAGCTGAAGAAATAATCTCTGAGCTTGAGGTTATCTAAACAGAAATAATTTCCAAAACAGAAAAATAAGGAGAAAAAAGAGTGTAAAAAATATTCAAGACCTCCAGGACAACCATAAAAGGTATAATGTATGTGTAATGGGAATACCAAAAGAAGAATAAAAAGAAAGAACAAAAGAAATATTTAAAAAATAATGACTGAGAATTTCTCTAAATTAATATCAAACATCAAACCACACATCCAGGAAACTTAATGAATACCAAGTAAGATAAATGCCATGAAAACTACACCTAGGCATATCATATTTAAGCTACAGAAAGTAAAAACTAAAGAAAAAAGTCTTCACAGTAGCCAGAGGGAGGAGAACACTTTATGTATAAAGAAATAAGGATGGGAATTACATCTCAGTAACCACATAAGCAAGAAGAGAGTGGAGTAAAACATTCCAAGTGTTGAGAGAGAAAATGCCAATCTAGAAATCTGTATACTGTAAAATTGTACTTCAAAAATAAAGAAAAAATAAAAACCTTCTTAGACAATTATTAAGGGAATTAATTGACAGAAAACCTACCTTGAGACAAATGTTAAAAGTTCTTCAGAGAGAAGGAAAGTTATGCACATCAGAAACTTGAAATCACATAAAGAATGGAAGAGCATTAGAGAAGAAATAAGTAAAGGTGAAATAAATGCCTTAATTTTTCTTATTCTAATTTATCTAAAAGATAAAAATTTGCTCAAAATAATAATNTAGGATAAAATAGTTTCAAATCATTTATATGATAAGTATTAGTATCCAAAGGAACTCTCCCAACTAAGTAGGAAACAATACAAAACAAAACAAAATAACCTGATTTAAAAACGGGCAAAAAACTTGAACAGGCATTTATCCAAAGAAGGCATTCAAATGACCAACAGGTAGATGAAAAGATGCTCAGCATAACTATCAAAGAAATGCAAATCAGAACCACAATGGGATATCACCTCATACCCATTAGGTTATGTGATAAAAATAAAAGAACAACTGTTCCAATCCATGAGCATGGAATGTTTTTCCCTTTCTTTGTGTCTTCTTCAATTTCCTTCATAGGTTTTCTATAGTTTTCATCATAGAGATCTCTTGTATCCCTGGTTAGGTTTATTCCTAGGTATTTTATGGTTTATTGTGCAATTGTGAATGGGATCAGTTTTTTGATTTCTCTTTCTGTTGCTTCATTATTGGTGTATAAAAATGCAACCGATTACTGTACGTTGATTTTGTACCCTGCAACATTGCTGAATTCTTGGATCAGTTCATTACTACCCAAAGCAATCTACACATTCAATGCAATCCCAATCAAAATTGCACCAGCATACTTCACAAAACTAGAACAAACTATCCTAAATTTTGTATGGAACCACAAAAGACCTCGAATAACCAAAGTAATATTGAAGAAGAAAACCAAAACGGGAGTATCACCATCTCAGATTTTAGTCTCTACTACAAAGCTGTCATCATCAAGACAGTATGGTATTGGCACAAAAACAGACACATAGACCAATGGAACAGAATTGAGAACTCAGAAGTGGACCCAAAAGTATACAGCCAACTAATCTTTGACAAAGCAAGAAAGAGTATCAAATGGAAAAAAACAGCCTCTTTAACAGATGGTGCTGGGAGAACTGGACAACAACATGCAGAAGAATGAAACTAGATCATTTTCTCACACCACACACAAAAATAAACTCAGAATGGATAAAGAACCTGAATGTGAGACAGGAAACCATCAAAACCCTAGAGGAGAAAGCAGGAAACAACATCCTTGACCTCCACCGCAGCAACTTCTTACTTGACACATCCCCAAAAGCAAAAGAATCAAGAACAAAAATAAATTCTTGGTACCTCATCAAGATTAAAAGCTTCTGCACGGCAAAGGAAACAACCCATAAAACTAATAGGCAACCGATGGAATGGGACAAGATCGTTGCAAATGACATATCAGATAAAGGGTTAGTATCCAAAACTATAAGGAACTCATCAAACTCCACATCCGAGAATCAAACAATCCAGTGAAGAGATGGGTAGAAGATATGAACAGACACTTCTCCAAAGAGGACATCTAGATGGCCAACAGACACATGAAACGATGCTCAGCGTAATTTATTTTTTATTTCACTTATTCTCTCCTCTGCTTCTTCCATTCTTGCTGTCACTTTTTCTAGTTTATTTTTCATCTCAGTTATAGCATTTTTTAAAATTCAGCCTGGCTACTTGTTAAATGTTTCATAGAGCAAGGGTTTCTCTGATATCTTTTATCCTTTTTTCAATCCCAGCTAGTCGTCTTATGACTGTTGTTCTGTTGTGCCCAATTTGCGAGTCCCTAGAGACCACTAAGGAGCCGACACCGATGCAAGTACAAAAGGGTCTTTATTACAAGCTCAAGTGGGGACTCACCCGTCAACCAGTGTAGTGGCAACTGGATGAAGCCCCAAACAATAACGAGTAGGGTTTTTATGGGGTAAGGGACGGGGGTGTTACAATGCACATGTTGTACGTATAGCATCATCACATAAGCAGCAATTACAATTGTACAGCACCCATGGTAATACCTATGACCATTTAGTATCTGTGAGGTGTTCATTACTTCTGGTGGGATCTAATCATGACTTTTTGAGAATCCTTTGAAAATGACCAATTATGAAGTGAGTTCAAAGGGCCCACGTGGGGTTCAGGCAAGCAGTGAGAAATTGGCTAGTTTGTACAGAATAACTGTCTATAGTTCCCAGCCTTGACTCAGACCACACGAATGTTTTTTGATTAGCTGATCTGAGGGTGGTCCGAGGATGGCTTTAGCCTTGAGCAATCTGAGGAACTGGGGCTATGTGTAGCCCGAGTTTGCTCTTAATGGAGGCCTTAATCTCAAAATGATGTTACTTAGGCTCTTCAGTTCTAAATTTTTGTACAGATAAGTCCTTGGATGTGATTTCTTCTTGAACTTTCTTTTGATGAGAATTCCTTTGTCTTGTCATTTTGGCTAAATTTCTGTCTTTTGTATTTTTTAAAAGACTTTTATGTTTTCTTCACCTGAGAGTAATATTATGTTAAAAAGTAGTCATACACATCTCTGGTCCTCGCCCTCCAGGATATGTTTCTGATGTATGATCTTTGGATTCTGCTGTTGCATTTTGGCTGCTCTATCCCACTGCTCAGTCCTATGCAGAGCTCCTCCTTGCTTGCAGTGGTTGAGTGTTCAGTTATTTAAGTAGGTATGCTTTGATTTGTTTGTTTAAGTAAACATGAAGGAAAAAAAGGGTGGTGGAA
>NW_027531289.1:12094-13291 GCF_008692635.1 Crocuta crocuta
ATTGTATAAAAAGAGAAAAAGAAAGCAAAAAAAAAAAAAAACTCCACAGAGAATCAAAATCCTCTAAGACTGATTTAAAGGAAAAGGAGTGGAAAAAATAAAAAGGAAAAGTGAGAAAAAGGAAACAAAGGTAAAAGAAAATTTAAAAAGGCTGACCCCTCGCCCCCAAAAATGATGAAATTAAATGACTAAAAAACAAATAAGAAACTAGGAGCCTGATTCCAAAAGTAAAAGAGGAGAATGAGGGGAGGAACAAGAGTTGTCTTTTGGTGACTGGGGGTGCTGGCTGTGCTGGTCAACCAGGGAGCCTGGCTGCATTGGCTCTGAATCAGTCTTACCCCAGTAAATAAACAGTTGCCAGGCTCAAAGGTGTAGGGTTTGGTATAAGCAGTTTCCTCCTCCCATCGGGGCCACTGTGTTGCTCTCTGAAGTCCCGATATTTTGGTGTTGGGGGTGATAATGATGTCATCCCAATCTCTCATCCCTGGACTGGGGATCTCAACTCCCACTGTTCAGGCAGCCCTCCCAGAAAAGCAAGGGAAGTCAGCTTGCCCTGTGACACAACTATCCTGTGTCTTTTCCTTGGTGCAGGGCTGGGATTCAAAACTCTCCACCCTGCTGATGAAAGACCTTTGACTGTCACCTGCAGGGTCTTTTGTCCTTGGGGAGACAATAAACCCTCTTTCAAAAGTACTTCAAGAAGGGAACTGTTTTCTCTAAGTGAACCCTGGAGATGTTTACACCACTCTATGCACTCCAGGGTCAGCTCCCTACTCCCTTGGAGTGCTCTCCTCAGCTCTGCTATGGAGAAAGTCAAGCACTTCTGAATCCTCAGAGTTTGAGATCCAAAAGTTGTTTGCAAAAAAAATAACTGGAACACTCAGAAATTCTCTCTCCCCAGGTTTTGGTCAAAAGAGGTTTTCCTCTTGTGTTAACTTGATGCCACACTTTCCCAACCCTTCCCTCTTTCTCTCTCTTTTATCTCTCTATGGAAAGAGTTCCCTCTTCTCCACACCTCTGCCATTTTCTTTCCCCCAATTCACATCTATGTACCTCACATCTGCCAAGCTGCTTCCCTCCAACTGTGGAGATCCTTGCGCCACTCTGCCAATCTATTTCTTGGGTGTTCCAAGTAACCTGCCCTCAAAACAGCTGTAATTGCAGGCTGAGGAATGCCCAGGGTTCCTGTACTACTCA
>NW_027531289.1:13350-15231 GCF_008692635.1 Crocuta crocuta
GTCAGTACAGAGCCCCAAGGAGGACTCAAACTCACAAACCATGAGATAATGATCTGAGACAAAGTCAGATCCTCACCAACTGAGTCACCCATGTGACCCTAGCTCTTTTAGGTTTTAAGGTTATATTATTTATTTGGGATTTTTCTGGTTTCTGGAGGTAGATCTGTATTTCTATAAACTTTCTTCTTAGATCCACTTTTGCTGCATCTCAAAGGTTTTGGACCACTGCAATTTTATTTTTGTTTGCTTCCATGTATTTTTTTAAAGAAATGTTTGTTTATTTATTGAAAGGAGAGAGAGAGAGAGAGAGAGAGAGAGAGAGAGAGCATGTAAGTGGGGGATGGGCAGAGAGATATATAGAGAATCCCAAGCAGGCTTTCTCCTCAGCCCAACTTGGGGCTTGAACTCATGAACCCATAGGATCATGAAATGAGCCAAAATCAAGAGTCAAACATTTCACTGACTGAGTCAGCAATTTTTAAAACTTTATGTGTTTTTGGTTTTCCAAATTTTATCTTGTGGGTGATTTCTAATTTTATAGCCTTGTGGTCAGAAAAGATTCATGGTATTACTTTGATATTTTTCAATTTGTTGAGACTTGTTTTGTGGCCTAATATGTGATTTATTCTTCAGTATGTTCCATGTGCACTCAAAAAGAATGTGTATTCTGCAGCTTTATAATTGAATGCTTTATTCAGAGCATTCATATATTCATATCTGTTAAGTCCATCTGGCACAGTGTGTCATTCAAAGCCACTCTTCCCTTATTTATTTTTGGTTTGGATGATCTGTCCATTGATTTAAGTAGGGTGTTAAAGTTCCCTACTATTATTGTGTTACTATCAATTAGTTACTTTATATTTGTTAGCTTTTTTTTATACATTTGGGTGTTTCCATGTTAGGTGCATATTTANCTCTTTATTATTATATAGTCCCCTTTATTATTATATAGTCCCCTTTATTATTATTAGTTTTTTAAATTTTTATAGTTTTTTAAATTTATTTTTTAAACAGAGAGAGACAGAGCATGAGCAGGTGAGGGGCAGAGAGAGAGGGAGATACAAGATCTGAAACAGGCTCCAGGCTCTGAGCTGCCTGCACAGAACCTGACGCGGGGCTCGAATTCATAAACCGTGGGATCATGACCTGAGCCGAAGTCAGATGCTTAACCAACTGAGCCACCCAGCCGCCCCTATTATTATTCGTTTTAAAACCTAAAGGAGCCAGGATCTAGAAAGAGAACAACAAAAAAACCTGAAACTCAGTATTAAGAAGGAAAAGACAAAGATTAGAGCAGAAATAAACTATATAGAAACTAAAGAAGAAGAAGAAGAAGAAAAAGAAGAAGAAGAAGAAGAAGAAAAAGAAGAAGAAGAAGAAGAAGAAGAAGAAGAAGAAGAAGAAGAAGAAGAAGAAGAAGAAGAAGAAGGAGAAGAAGGAGGAGAAGGAGAAGGAGAAGGAGAAGAAGAATAACCTCTTTTTATAGACTGTGTTGTAAAGTCTATTTTGTGTGATTTAAGTTTTGCTACCCTGGCTTTCTTTTGACAATCATTTGCATGATAACTCTCCATCTTCTCCCTTTCAAACTGCAGGCCACTTTATGTCTAAAATGAGTCTTTTGTAGGAAGCATATAGATAGTTCTTGTTTTTATCCACTATGCCATCCTATGTCTTTTGATTGAAGGATTTAGTCCATTTACATTCAAAGTAGTAATTGATAGATATGTACTCATTGCCATTTTGTTACTTGTTTTCTGGTGGTTTTTATGATTTTTTTCTGATCCTTTCTTCTCTTTCTCTCACAGTTTTCTTGTTTTCTTTACATGGATTCCTTTCTCTTTCTCTTTGCATACCAGTTACTGTTTTTAGATTTGCAGTTTG
>NW_027531289.1:15274-15867 GCF_008692635.1 Crocuta crocuta
GTTAGCAGTCAGTTTATATATAATATCTTTTGCATATAGCAGTCTACTTTAAGCTGACTTAATTTTTAAGTCATTCTTTACTTTTGCACACTCCAATTGTCATATGTGCCATTATCTTTTATATTCTTTTTATTTTGTTCTGCTCTTTAATGATTTTTATAGATATACTTATTAATTTTTATTTACACTTCTTATTTTTTTAACATTACTTATGGTTTAAAAAAATAAAAAAATCTTACTTATGGTTTTTGGTTTCCACTCAGTGTACCCATTAACATTTCTTGTAGGGCTGGTTTACTGGTCTTGTATTCTTTTAACTTTTCTTGTCTTGGAAACTCTTTATCGTTCCTTCTAATCTGAATGGTGGCTTTACTTGATAAAGTATTTTTGGCTGAAGGTTTTTCCCTTTCAGCACTTTGAATGCACACTGCTATTCATTTATGACTTGCAAAATTTCTGTTGAAAAATAAGCTGATAGCTGTATGGGGATTCCTTTGTATAAAGCTGTCTTCTTTTTCTCCATCAACTTTCAAAATTCTTTATAACTTTTTTTTGGCCATTTTAATTACTATGTGCCTTTTTGTGGACCTCCT
>NW_027531289.1:16108-16819 GCF_008692635.1 Crocuta crocuta
ATGCAGTATTTGTCTCTCATCTGTTCAAATTAATTAATTTCCATTAGTCCATCCTCCGAGTCACTGATATATTGCTCTCCTTCCTGTAGCCTACATTTTATTCCATCTATTGTCTATATAATTTCATTTATTGATTTATTCATCTCTGATATGTCTTTAATCTCTTTGTTAAGGATCTCCCTGATGTTCTCCACCCTTTTCTAAAGTCCAGTGAGTATGTTCATGATAGTTACTTTATATTATCTCTTAGGTGCATTGTTTATTTCTCTTTTGCTTAGATTTTATGCTGTGATTTTGTCCTGTCTGTTATTTTATTTTTGACATATCTCCCTTGTCTCCTCATTTTGTTTATCTCTTTGTTTATGTTTCTGTGTGTTAGGAAAGTCAGCTATATCTTCTGCTCTTGAAAGAAATGGCTTCAAATGTCCATTGGCTGATGAATGGATAAAGAAGATGGGATATACACTGGAATATTATTTGGTGATCAAAAATAATAAAATCTTGCCATTTCCAACAATGAGGATGGAACTAGAGTGTATTATGCTAAGCAAAATAAGTCAGTCAGAGAAAGTCAAATATCGCGTAATTTCACTCATCTGTGGAATTTAAGAAACAAAATAGATGAACACGGGAAGGGAAGCAAAAATAAGATAAAGTCAGAGAGAGAGAAACCATAAAAGACTCAAATACAGGGAACAAACTGAGGGATGC
>NW_027531289.1:17947-18520 GCF_008692635.1 Crocuta crocuta
GTTAGCAGTCAGTTTATATATAATATCTTTTGCATATAGCAGTCTACTTTAAGCTGACTTAATTTTTAAGTCATTCTTTACTTTTGCACACTCCAATTGTCATATGTGCCATTATCTTTTATATTCTTTTTATTTTGTTCTGCTCTTTAATGATTTTTATAGATATACTTATTAATTTTTATTTACACTTCTTATTTTTTTAAAATTACTTATGGTTTAAAAAAATAAAAAAATCTTACTTATGGTTTTTGGTTTCCACTCAGTGTACCCATTAACATTTCTTGTAGGGCTGGTTTACTGGTCTTGTATTCTTTTAACTTTTCTTGTCTTGGAAACTCTTTATCGTTCCTTCTAATCTGAATGGTGGCTTTACTTGATAAAGTATTTTTGGCTGAAGGTTTTTCCCTTTCAGCACTTTGAATGCACACTGCTATTCATTTATGACTTGCAAAATTTCTGTTGAAAAATAAGCTGATAGCTGTATGGGGATTCCTTTGTATAAAGCTGTCTTCTTTTTCTCCATCAACTTTCAAAATTCTTTATAACTTTTTTTTGGCCATTTTAATTACTATG
>NW_027531289.1:18592-22821 GCF_008692635.1 Crocuta crocuta
ACCTTTGGTTGAGTTTGTTGGAGGAATCTCTGTGTCTTTTGAATCTGGATTTCTGTTTCTCTACCCAGATTTGGGAATTTTTCAGCTATTATTCTTTCAAACACATTTTCTTCCCCCCTTTCTCTCTCTTTTCCCTTTTGGATCCCTATAGTGTGAATGTTACTATGCTTGATGGAGTCACTGAGTTCTCTAAGTCTAAAATTATTATGCAGTATTTGTCTCTCATCTGTTCAAATTAATTAATTTCCATTAGTCCATCCTCCGAGTCACTGATATATTGCTCTCCTTCCTGTAGCCTACATTTTATTCCATCTATTGTCTATATAATTTCATTTATTGATTTATTCATCTCTGATATGTCTTTAATCTCTTTGTTAAGGATCTCCCTGATGTTCTCCACCCTTTTCTAAAGTCCAGTGAGTATGTTCATGATAGTTACTTTATATTATCTCTTAGGTGCATTGTTTATTTCTCTTTTGCTTAGATTTTATGCTGTGATTTTGTCCTGTCTGTTATTTTATTTTTGACATATCTCCCTTGTCTCCTCATTTTGTTTATCTCTTTGTTTATGTTTCTGTGTGTTAGGAAAGTCAGCTATATCTTCTGCTCTTGAAAGAAATGGCTTCAAATGTCCATTGGCTGATGAATGGATAAAGAAGATGGGATATACACTGGAATATTATTTGGTGATCAAAAATAATAAAATCTTGCCATTTCCAACAATGAGGATGGAACTAGAGTGTATTATGCTAAGCAAAATAAGTCAGTCAGAGAAAGTCAAATATCGCGTAATTTCACTCATCTGTGGAATTTAAGAAACAAAATAGATGAACACGGGAAGGGAAGCAAAAATAAGATAAAGTCAGAGAGAGAGAAACCATAAAAGACTCAAATACAGGGAACAAACTGAGGGCTGCTGGTAGGGTCCTGGTGGGGAATGGACTAAATAGGCGATGGGAATTAAGGAGGGCACTTGTTGGGATGAAGTCTGGATGTTGTATGTAAGTGATGAATCATTAAATTCTATTCCTGAAATCATTATTACTCTACATGTTAATTCACTTGGATTTAAATTAAGAAAAAAGAAAGTAGTGGCTTTATGGAGAAGAGTTCCTGTAGTGCCCGTAAGTGCAATATCCTATGTTCAACAGAAACTGGCACTATTGGGGAGTCTTCTATGTGTGTTTCTTATGTTCTGCTATTGTGTATGTGTCATTTTTCCTTTAGTGAAGACATCTGCACTGAATGCTTGTTGTGGGCTGTAATTTCTTCCTGTGATGTTAGTGAGACCCAGACAGGGTGGCTCTGAGGTAGCACAACCATAGAAGGATTCAGTGGTGGGGTCGCAGTGTAGCAAAGTTTTTACCAAAATTCTAGTTTCAGGGCACATCTCCCATAGCTTGGTGGCTACCATGGATGCAGCACGTGTTGGTAATGGTGGGAGCAGGGGTTCCATGGCACCTGTGTAGGAAGTGTCTGCGCAGGATGCATGCATGCTGTTACAAAAATTTGCACTCAGCCCAGGGTTGAGGCCAGCAGGCTTGGAGTGGGCAAGTCCTCAAGAGAACTTGTGTATGGGACCCACTGGAAGCAGGTTAGGTAATAAGGGTCTTTGCAGGGTTGCCTTCTGTTAATGCTTTTTGTTAATGCTGAGTGGCAGGGAAGGAAAATAGTGACTTCCGGCTCCCATGTTCCCAGAAAAGTCCCCCAACATGCACCAAAATCGGTATAAATAGATTTCCCTCCCATTGTGTAAATTGTTGTTTCTATGTTGCTTCTCCTTGGGTTGTTGCCTTAAGGGTGGGGACTTGACTAACACTTGCTCTCCTGGCTCATCCAGTCCTGGGTCAGCTGACTTATAAAGTTCAAGGCTCCAAGTTTTGTCGTTTGTACAAACTCATGGAATTCAGCCCCTCTGGTTTTGAGGGTCAGCCATTATGTGCATTCATTTTCCCTGTGGGTCTCTGGTGCTTTACCCTTTCCACACCTGCAGCTTTCTCCCTCACGTGGGTAGCTCTCAGCCACCATTTCTGCCTTTTATAACCTGCCTGATGTGGCATCTTCTCTACATTTTGTTGCAGTTTGTTCTGCCAGTCTTCAGGGAACACTCCAGGTTATTTACTCAGATGTGAGTGATGTCTAGCTGTAAACATGAGGCAAGGTGAACTTAAAGTCTTCCTAGTCTGCCATTTACTTAAGCTTCTCCTCTCTTTTATGCATTTTGCTTTTGATGTTGTATATAAAAATTCAGCAAATCCAAGGACTTCCAGACTTTCTCCTGTGTCTTCTTCCATGTTCAAATTCTTTTGAATATATTTGTGTTTGTCTACTTTGGGGCTCTCTATTCCAAACTATTGATGTATGTTTCTATTCTCTTTCAAAACCATACTATTGTGATTACTGCAGCTGTATAAGATATCTTAAAAATAATTAATATGAGTCTTCCAACTTTGTTCTTTTTCAGAATTGTTTTATCGGTTCATTTGCTTTTCCATATGTACTTTAGTTTCAGGTACACATTATATGCAATAAAAACTTTTGAGGTTTTTATTGAAACTGTTGAATCTATAAATAAAATTTGGAGATATTGACAACTTACCAATATTGAATCTTCTGATCCAAAAAGTACCATATGTATCTATCGATTTACATCTTCATTAAATTATTTCATCAGTGTTTTGTAGTATACTGCTTAAAGGTCTTACACTTACTGCATTATTTTTATACCTAAGTATTTAACGTTTGTGCTACTGTGAGTGATATTGACTTTAGTTTTATACATAAGATAAATTGACTTATTTATTGATGTTGAGTTCTGGGACTTTGATAAACTTGCTTGTTATAGTTCTCAAAGCTTTTTCTTCAGATTTGTTTTATATAGAAAATAGTACCATCTAATAATACAGAGAGTTTAATTTCCTCTTTTACTGTCTTTAATTTTATTTTAAGGTTTTTAATGTTTATTTCCTCTCACGAGAAAGAGACAGAGGCATGAGTGGGGAGGGGCAGAGAGAGGGAAACACAGAATACAAAGCAGGCCCCAGGCTCTGAGCTGTCAGCACAGAACATGATGTGGAGCTCGAACTCACAGACCTTGAGATAATGACCTGAGCTGAAAACGGACGCCTAACCGACTGAGCCACCCAGGAGTCTGATAATGTCTTTATTTTTAAAATTTATTTATATTTCTGATTGCTCCAGAAGGATTTTTTTTAACAAATAGTTTATTGTCAAATTAGTTTCCACATAACACCCAGTGCTCATCCCCACAAGTGTCCTCCACCATGCCCACTCCCCCCCACATCCATCAGTCCTCAGTTTTTGTCAGCATTCAAGAGTCTCTCATGGTTTGCCTCTCTCCCTTTCCCCCACCATTTCCGCCCTTCTTCTCCCCCTTGTTCCTCCGTCAAGTTCCTCCTAATCCTCCTATACGTGCAAACATATGATATTTGTCCTTCTCTGCCTGACTTATTTCGCTCAGCATAACACCCTCAAGGTCCATCCATGTTGCTACACATGGCCAGATTTCATTGTTTCTCGTTGCCATGTAGTATTCCATGGTATAGATAAACCACATCTTCTTGATCCACTCGGATTTTGAATATAATATTGAGTAAGATAAGTAAAAGACATATTGTCTTTGTTCCTGAACTCTTGCCGTGGTTAATAAGGTTAGATGTTGGTAAATGATTTTTTTTTTAGTTTTTAATGTTTACTTTTTTATGATTTTTTTTTTTTGAGAGAAAGAGACAGTGCGTGAGAAGGGTAGGGACAATACTGAATGCGAAGCAGGCTCCAGGCTCTGAGCTGTCAGCACAGAACCGGATGTGGGGTTTGAACCCACAGACCTTGAGATCATGACCTGAGCCATAGTGGATGCCCAACTGACTGACCCACACAGATGACCCTGACTTTTTATAAATTAAAAAGCATCCCTTTTATTACATGTGGAGTGANATATTTAGTTTTGAACCAGTCCTGCATTCCTAGAAAGAACACCTTTTACTCAAAATACATAATCTCATTTTATATATTTTTGGATTTGATTTGTTAATATTTGTTGAGAATTTTTTCATTTATGTCCATCTGGGAAATTGGAAAGTATCTACCTTTTTAAATAATGTCTTTCTCTGGTTTTGGCTTCAGAGTAGTGCTTTTCTCATGAAATGCATTGGAATGTTTCTCCCTACTCCATTTTCTTTGGGAAGTTTTTTTTAGAATTTGTATTT
>NW_027531289.1:22894-24189 GCF_008692635.1 Crocuta crocuta
TAGAATTGGTATTTTCATTATTCAGACTTCTCCAGAGAAACAGAATCAATAGTATAACATTTATCTATGAATGTATTTATGTATCCATCTATCTATCCTCTCTCATCACTCTTTATCACATATATATGTGATATATAGATATATGAGTTTATCTATTTCTCTGTATCTATCATCTTTCTATTATCTATCTGCATATCTATCTATCTATACATTTATAACATTTTTTAATGTTTATTTGTTTTGTGAGAGAGAGATAGAGTGTGCACTGGAGAGGGTCAGAGAGGGAGGAAGATACAGAATCCGAAGCAGGCTCCAGGCTCTGAGTAAGTACAGAGCCTGACGAGGGGTTCAAACCCATGAACCGTGAGGTCATGACCTGAGCTGAAGTTGGACGCTTAATCGACTGAGCCACCCAGACACCCCTATCTAGACGTTTTTGAATTGGAATGTCCTCATGAAAGCTTGAAGCCAGAGAAGTCTCTTAGCCTTCTGTCAGCAAGTGGAGAACCAGAAAAACTTGAGATATAATTTAGTCCAAATTAGGAGGCCTGAGAACCAGGAGCTCTGATGTCTGAAGGCAGGAAAGGAAGCTCAACAAGAGAGGAAAAAAAAATTGCCTCTCCTTTTTTTTTGTACCATCTGAGTCCTTAACAGATTGTATACTGACCACTCAGATTGATGAGAGTGATTTTTTTTTACTGGGTTTACTGATCAAATGGTAATGTCTTCCAGAAACATCATCACAGACACACCCATAAATAATGTTTTAAAAGCTAAACAGTCCGTTTGGCACTGTTATAGTATCATTTATTTCTCAAGTGTTTGGCTGAATTTGTCATTAAAATAAGTTTAGTCGGGAATTTTTTATTTTGGAAGATTTTTAACTACAATCTCAATATTCAAAATAGATTCAGATCTTTTCATGGTTNNTTAGTGACTGTAGTAGTTTTCTACCGCTACTGTAACAAAGCACTTCAATCTTAGTGTCTTTATGGTCTTACACATTTGAAGATCAGAAGTATGACTTTCATCTCATTAGGCTAATATTAACATGTTGGCAGAACTGGGTTTTTTTTTTCCCCCTAGAGTTTCTAGGGGATTTTTTTTTTTTTTTTTTTTTACTTTTTTAAGCTTCTAGAGGTCACCTGCCTTTCTTGGTTTCTGGTCCTCATCCTCTGTCTTCAAATCCAGCTATGTCAACTCTCTCTCTCTGAAACTTCTTTTATGATTATATCTTATATAAATTTTCTATTGCTGCTATAACAAATTACAACAAACTTGGTAAATTCAAATTA
>NW_027531289.1:24307-25599 GCF_008692635.1 Crocuta crocuta
AATGTATCTTCAGACTTGAATTCCTTTTGGAGGCTCTAAAGGAGAACCTATTTTGTTGTCTTTTCCAACTTTCTAGATTTTCTTTATTATTACTTTTTGGTTTATAGTCCTGCACCACTCCAACCTCTCTTCCATTGTTACCCCTCCTCTTGTAACTTTTAACCTCTCTGCCTCATTCTTATAAGGACCCCTTCAATCATATTGAGCTCACATGGAATATCCAGGATAATCCCCCATGTCAAATCCTTCAATTAATCACATTGGTAATACATTAATAAATTCCAGGGATTAGGACATATATATATTTGGTGGTAGTGGGGCACTATTGTGTCTACTCCACATTCTTTTCTGACTTAGCCAGGAAAGATTATCTGCTCTTAAGGACTCATGTGATTAGGTCGGGCCCATCCATATAATCCAAAATAATCTCATTTCAAGGCCCTTAACTTTAATCACATCTTCAAATTCTTTACCAAGTAAACTAACATATTCATGAATCCTGGAGATTGTAAAGGATTTTTTGTGAGCCATTAGTTTAACTACCACAATATATTTAGAAGAATTAGCCCATTTTACTTGGATTATCTAATGTATTATTAAGGAATTTTTGGGGCCTCTGGGTGGCTCAGTCGGTTAAGGATCCGACTTCGCCTCAGGTCATGATCTTGCGGTTCATGGGTTCAAGCCCCATATCAGGCTCTGTGCTGATAGCTAGTTCAGAACCTGGAGCCTCTCTTCGGAATCTGTGTCTCCCTCTCTCTCTGACCCTTCCCCACATGCACTGTCTCCTTTCTCTCAAAAATAAATAAAACATAAAAAAATTTTTAAAAAGAAATTGTACATAGTATTCCCTTATTATCCTTTAATGTCTGTGAGATCAGAAGTAGTCTCCACCTTTTAATTATTGATAGTAGTAATTGTATCTTCTGTATTTTTTAGGTTTATTTACTTATTTGGAGAGAGAGAGAGAGAGAGCGCACGAGAGGGACAAAGAAAGAGGCAGAGAGAATCCAGAGCAAGCTCTGCATTGCCAGGGTAGAGCCGGACATGGGGCTCAAAACTATGAACTATGAAATCATGACCTGAGCCAAAATCAAGAGTCAAATGCTTAACAGACTGAGCCATCCAGTCGCCCCATAGTTGATTCTTCTGTCTTTTTATCTTGATCACTCTGGTTAGAGATTTATCAAATTTATTAAACTTTTTGAAGAAACATCTTTTGTGTTCATTAATTTTTCTTCTATTTTTTTGTTTTAACCTGATCTATTTTCTAGACTTTATTATTTATTTTG
>NW_027531289.1:25880-26138 GCF_008692635.1 Crocuta crocuta
AGAGTCCCATCAATTTTGATATGCTATATTTTTATTTTTATGGAGCTCAAAATATTTTTAATTATCCCTTAGATTTCCTTTTAGATATATGAATTATTTTGAAGTATGGAGTTTAATTTTCAAATATTTGGAGATTTTACAGATATATTGTTGTTATTTATTTTGATTTTACTTCTGGTCGTAGAATATATGTTGTATAATTGTTACATATTTGAATTTCTTAAGTTTATTTTATGATCCAGAATATAGCGTATCTGT
>NW_027531289.1:26453-40507 GCF_008692635.1 Crocuta crocuta
GTGAGTGTTTTATGTGCATTTTATATAAAAGTGCATCCTGCTCTTGGGTAGAATATTCTACAAATATAAATGGTAGTACTGTTCAGATCATCTCATTGTTTTTCTGTATACTTATTATATTAATACCTTAGAAAAGTATTGTTGAAACATACAGTTTTATTTTTTTATGTTTTATTTATTTTTGAGAGAGAGAAAGAGAGAGAGTGCGTGTGAGCAGGAGAGGGAGAGAGAGAGAGGGAGATATAGAATCTGAAGACAGNTTTGAGACATAATATTTAGAATTGATATTTCTTCTTGTTGAATTGAGTTTTTTGTCATTATCTAATATTTCTATTCATACCTGATAATATTCCTTGCTCTGAAGTCCTAAGCATACAGTATTTGCTATTCTTTCTTTTGCAGATTAAGGTTTTTCTTTCATATGAGAGTTCAAACAGATAATTCTGGATAAACTTTTATCTGAGGCTGCTATTCCATTCCCCTGAGGAGCACCATGGAAAAAAAAATCAGAATTCCTTCTGCCTTCCTTGTGAGCACCTGATGGGGTTTATGAAGAAAAAAAATTTCAAGAAAGTACTAACCTTAATATATATGCCACCCCTAAAGTCTTTTCACTCTTACCCTAGTCCATACTTTCATCAGTGGAATATTCTCCTGGTAAGCCAATGTTAGCACCTGGTTTCTTTTTGTAAATNGTGTTTCCAGCATATTCTTTTTGTAAGCATAAGAGTGATGCTCTTTTTAGCTCTCTGTATCTCTGCGCAGAAACTAGAAGTGGTATCCACCACATTTTACATATTTATATTTCAAGTGAGATACCCCTGCACTGTTTCTATCTTTGAAATACCACAAAAATACTGTAATAAATATCATCTTATATATTCTCCTATGGTACTACATGATTGTTTTTCTAGGAGATAGATTATGAGCCATAGTGTATGTGCTTACCTAATTTAGACGATTGCTGCCACATGACTGCCATATTCCAGAATGGCTACACATGTCTACATGATCATCAGTGATGAAGGAAACATATGTTTCTTACATCCCTGAAAATATCTAACATTATAAAATTTTGAATTGTGCAAATATGAGTTTAAGGTGAGATATAATTGTTTTAGAATACATTTCTATGATTACTAATTATTTTGAGCATATTTTCCTATATTATTATTCACTGGAGTTTCCTTTTCTTAATTTGCCTGATCTTATCCTTTGTCCATTTACATTATTTTATTTTTCTTGTTTTAATGGTGGTCTAATTGTTCATTAGTCTTGCATCTGTTATAAATATTGTGAATATTTTCTTTCTTTATTTTGCTATATTTTCTTTATTTTTTTTACAAATAGTTTATTGTCAAATTGGTTTCCATATAACACCCAGTGCTCATCCCCACAAGTGCCTTCCTCCATGCCCATCCCCTCCAACCACCCCACATCGATCAGTCCTCAGTTTTTCTCAGCATTCAAGAGTCTCTCATGGTTTGCCTCTCTCCCTTTCCCCCACCATTTCCCCCCTTCTTCTCCCCCATGTTCCTCAGTTAAGGTCCTCCTAATCCTCCATGTGCTCAGCACTCCTGTATCCCTTGGGTAAATTCCTAGCAGTGCTATTACTGGGTCATAGGGGAGTTCTATTGTTAGTTTCCTGAGGAACTTCCACACTGTTTTCAAGAGGGGCTAAACCAGATTACATTCCCCCCAACAGTGTAGGAGGGTGCCCATTACTCCACATCCTGCCCAGCATCTAGAGTTCTCTGATTTGCTCATTTTAGCCACTCTGACTGGCGTGAGGTGGTATCTCAGTGTGGTTTGATTTGTATTTCCCTGATGAGGAGGGATGCTGAGCATCGTTTCATGTGTCTGTTGGCCATCTGGATGTCCTCTTTGGAGAAGTGTCTGTTCATGGCTTTTACCCATTTCTTTCCTGGATTATTTGTTTTTCACGTATGGAGTTTGGTGAGTTTGATTGTATCACTCAGCTCTCGAATTATGCTTTCGTGTTCCTGGATCAGTTTCTCTCTCTTTTTCTTGGCTTCCTCTTTTTCTATAAGTGTGTCAGCTAATTCACCTATTCTCCTCTCTGCCTCTTCAATCAGTGCATTGGACACCTCCATTTTATTATGAACCTGATTTATAACATTTTAATTCATCAAAACCATTTTTAAACTTCTATAGTCTTTGTAGCAATAGCTTCTCTGATGTCTTCCATGCCTTTTTNGTCTTTTGGTGAGACTTTGGTTATTTTATTTCCCTTCTCATAGTGGTATTTGGGATTCTCCACCATGTGTACTTTGGCTTGTTCTTTGAAGTAGCCCTGGAAAAAGAAACAGACAAACACACAGGGAACAAAGGCACGCAAATTCACAGACAAATCCAACAAGAAGCAAACAGAAAGTGAAAAAGGAAAAGAAAAAAAAAGAAGAAAAAATAGAAAAAAATAACCAAAAAAAAAAAAAAAAAACAAAGCANAAATAAAGAACGGGGTGTATGCAGTGCTGATGGAAGAGCATATACAAAGAGAGAAAGGACAGGGCAGAGAGGAAGTGAAATTGGACAATGACCAGGCAGAGAGACTAAGAGGCTTAATTCAGAGAGAGAAAGAGGATGATATGGTAAAAGGCCAGGAGAAAGAAACAAAGATAAATTTAGTCAGAGAAACTACATAGTCTGATTCCTCCAGAGAAAGAGAGACAGAAAGGTAGTGGTTGAGGTGTAGAATATACATCTTGAGAATGGATCACATGTGACTGTTTAAGCAAACCAATGACCAGAGTGTCCAGTTCAGCAGAGGGGAGGGATATGAATGAGACAAGAGAAAATATATCTGAATAGAAAGAATTGATCTAGAATTAATCACAGCAATGCATCCATGTTGGTCTTGCCCAGGCTCTGGTAAAAAACAAAACAAAACAAAACAAAAAAGCTGCTCTCTAGAGGGGATGGGCANTGTAGTCAGGTCTTAATCTCCACTGAGACCCCACCCTGGTAATTGTGGGGAGAAAAATGGTGGTGTCCCAGTCCCTTCTCGAACCAAGCATTGCAAATCATTATTTTGTGTCTGATCTCCCTGTGCCACGTGCATAGCCAGGGTGGTCCTTGTTCTATGTCCCAAGTCTCACCTCGTTTTTAGGTCTTAGTCCATGCATTTTATTGATACCGCCTGAAATATAAACCCACAGGTCAGGTCCTTTCCAGCCGGGGATCATCCAGCAAGGAGAGCAGCAGAGCAGTTTCATGCCTGGCCGCTTCCTTGCTGGGGACAGAGCTGGGAGAGCAGTGGAACAGTTTCAGGATGGGCTGCTTCCCTGCCATATTGAGCTGGGAGGGCAGCAGTGCAGTTTCAGGCCAGACCGCTTCCCAGCTGGGGATCGAGCCAGGAGAGTAGTGGAGCAATTTCTCCTGGCACCGTCTGAGACCAGGGTACCCAGCCCAAAGTTAGCACCACAGCTATAAACAGGATCACTCTCCATCCAGAGCCAATGTTTTTCTCTTGTCCAGGGACAGTTCTATGAGCAGTTTCATCCACTCTTTCTTTTCCCCTAGATTCACCTTGGCTCCCCATAAAGGGAGTTCCCTCCCCACCCTCCATGTCTCTGGGTCCCAGCCCATTTTTATCTTCCCCAGTTCACACTTGCACACTTATGAGGCTGTCTTTTCAGTGGACTCTGTCTTTTTTCCTCCCAAACTCCCTTGGTTCAGTGTCCTGTGGCTTCAGGCCTTCTCCGTTTGAGAGATGGGGGCAAGTGAAATGTATGATGCTGCAATAACGAAGGTGGTAGAGTTATTTTTTCAACATAGTTGTTTTATTTCCTTTAGCTAAGTGCCCAGGAGTAGAGATGCAGAATCATGTAATGATATTATTTTCAATATTTTGAGAAACATCCATACTGTTTTCCGTAGTGGGTATACCAGTTTACATTTCCACAAACAGTGAAAAATGGTTCATTTTCTCCATGTCCTCTACAATATTTGCTAATTCTTGTTATTTTGATAATAATCATTCTAACAAATGTGAGGCAGTATCTCATTGTTACTGATTTGCATTTCTCTGATGTTTAGTAATGTTGAACTCTTTTTTTTCTAATGTTTTATTTATTTTTGAGATAGAGAGAGACAGCGTGAGCAGGGGAGGATCAGAGAGAGAGGAAGACACAGAATCCCAAGACAGGCTCCAGCCTCTGAGCTAGCTGTCAGCACAGAGCCCAACGCAGGGATAGAACCCACGAACCATGAGATCATGACCTGAGCCGAGGTCGGATGCTTAGCTGACTGAGACATCCAGGCGCTCCAATGTTGAACATCTTTATGTGTACCTTTTGGCCATGTTTATTTCTTCATTGGAAAAGTGTATCTTAAGTTCCTCTGTTCATATTTAATCCTGATTGGATTTTTCTATTAAGTTGTATGATTTTTTAAATATATTTTGGATATCAACTCCTTATAAGATACAAGATTGGATAATTTTCTCTGATCTTGTAGATTGCCTATGTATAAGTGTTTTTAGTTTGATATAGTCTCACTTGTTTATTTTTCTTTGCTTGTAGTTGTAAGTAAAAAAATAATCATTTCCAAGATTGCTGTCATGGAACTCTTTTAATTATTTCTTCTAGGAATTTTATGGTTTCTGGTCTTACATGCAAGTCTTTTAATACATTTTTGGTTGATTTTTGTGTATGATAGAAGAGAGAGGTCTAATTTCTTTTTTTTAAATTTTATTTATTTCTGAGAGAGAGAGAGAGAGAGAGAGAGCATGAACAGGGGAGAGTCAGAGAGAGAGAGGGTGACATACAATCCGAAATAGGATCCAGGCTCTGAGCTAGCTGTCAGCACAGAGCCTGACATGGGGCTTGAACCCATGAACCATGAGATCATGACCTGAGCCAAAGTCGGACGCTTAACCGACTGAGCTACCCAGGGGCCCCGAGAGAGGTCTAATTTCATTCATTGTGTGTAGCTGTCCAGTTTTCCCAACACTATTTGTAGAGGAGACACAATATAGCTTCCTCTTAGTTTATCCTCCCAAATTAATAAGTTGTACTTTTACCAAGTATTAATTTTAAATTGCTGAAGTTTCCATATGCAAAACTGAGAAAAAAGGTGAGGTGGGTGAAATGAATGATGGTGGTCTAAAGGTACAAACATTCAGTTATAAGATACAGTTTTTGGAATGTAATGTACAGCATGCATACTATAGTTAACAATACTATATTTTGTATTTGAAAGCTCCTAAGAGAGTAAATATCAAAGGTTCTCATTATATTAAAATATTTTAACCATTTTGGTGATGGATGTTAACTAGACTTATTTTGGTAATCATTTTGCTATTTGTCGACATATCTTTCTATTTAATCCTTATGTTGTACACCTTAAACTAATACAATTTTTGGAATTTGGCCAGAGTGTGGCAAGTTTTAGGCAAGTGTGCTCTGCTCAGATTGTTAAATGAGACCTGAGGCTACTTCCCTACAACTGTAGCCTTGCAGAATTCAATGGTCATTAGACATAGTGTGTGTGGAGGTTTCTGCTGGTACCAGCAGAACACAGGAGAGTGGTACTTGGTGAAATCAGGTTAGGCAGCCTGTTTTAGTGCTGTGCTGTTTACTGAAGTTGGTTTATGCTGAAGGGCAGTGGAGGGAACTAGTGCCAACTAGCACCTTTGTCCCTGGAGACGAAACTCAGTGCTTACTGGTCTCAAGGAAGCAGTCCCAGAAAGAGGAGAAAATTCCCCTTGTCAACCCCAGACATTTTTTTCAGATCATTGTTTTCATGTTGTCTGCCTTAGGTTGCTTCCTGCCTGGAACAGCACAGTGCACCTTGGACTCTATGTCAGTAAAACCTGCTGACCTTTAACACTCCAATCTATAGGGACCTCAAAGCAATCTTGAAATAGAAAAGCATAGCTGGAGGCATCACAATTCTAGACTTCAAGTTATATCACAAAGCTGCAGTGATCAATACAGAATAGTAGTGACACAAAAACAGACACATAGATCAGTGGAACAGAATAGAAAATCCAAAAAATTAATCCACAACTATATGGTCAACAAATCTTTGACAAAGAAGGTATCCAATGGAAAAAACACAGTCTCTTCAAGAAATAGTGTTGAGAACACTGGACAACAACATGAACAATAATTAAATTGGATCACTTTTTTACACCATACACAAAAATAAATTTAAAATGGATAAAAGGCCTAAATTGCAGACAGGAAACCATCAAAATCCTATAGAAGAACACGAGGAGGAACCTCTTTGGGATTGGCCATATCAGCTTCTTACTAGATACGTCTTCTGTGGCAAGGGAAACAAAAGCAAAAATAAACTATTGGGACTTCATCAAAATAAATCGCTTTTTGGGGTGCCTGGGTGGCTCAGTCGGTTACGCGTCCAACTTCGGTTCAGGTCATGATCTCATGGTTCGTGGGTTGGAGCCCTGCGTCGGGCTCTGTGCTGACAGCTACCTCAGAACCTGCAGCCTGTTTCAGATCCTGTGTCTCCCTCTCTCTCTGACTCTCCCCTGCTCACACTGTCTCTCCCTCTCTNAAACTAAAGAATGAGAAAAGAAACTTGCAAATGACATATCTGATAATTAGTATCCAGATCTATAAATAACTTATTAAACCCAACACCCCAAAAAACAAATAAAACTGTTAGAAAATGGGCAGAATGAACAAATAGATTTTTTTTCCGAAGAAGACTTACAGATGGCTAAGAGACACCTGAAAAGATGCTCAATATCACTCATCATCAGGGAAATACAAAGAAAAACTACAATGAGATATCAACTCACACCTGTCAGAAAGGCTAAAATTCACAACACAGGAAACAGCAGGTATTGGTGAGGATGTAGACAAAGAACTCTCTTAGAGTTGTCTGTAGGAATGGAAACTGGTGCAGGCACTCTGTAAAACAGAATGGAAATTCCCCAGAAATTTAAAAATAGAACTACCTTATGACCCAGTCTTTGGATCATATTGGGTAGATATTCACCCAAAGATACAAAAATACTGTTTGAAACGGATGTATGCACCCTGATATCTATATCAGCAATATCAATCATAGTCAAGTTATAAAAAGAGCAAAACTGTCCATCACCTGAGGAATAAGGAAGATGTGGCGTGAGTGTATGTGTGTGTGTCTGTGTGTGTGTGTGTGTGTGTGTGTGTGATGGAATATTACTTAGCCATATAAAAGATGGAATCTTAACTTTTGAAAGAATGTGAATGGAGCAATAGAGTATGATGCTAAGAGAAATTATTCAGAGGCAGACAAACACCATATGATTTCACTCACGTGGAATTTTAAGAAGTGAAATAGACGAAAATGGGGGGAAAGACATGAAAACCATAAAACGGACTCAACTACAGAGAAAACAAACAGAGGGTTGCTGGAAGGGAGGTGGGTAAGGGAATGGGTTATAAGGGGAATGGGAATTAAGGAGAGAACTTGTGATGAGTACTGGGACGTGAATGTGATTAATCACAAAATTCAACAACTGAAATCACTATTACACTATATGTTAATTAATTGGAATTTAAATAAAAACCAAAAAATAACTTTCTTGAACATGCTTATAATAGAAATTTCCATCCTCAAAATTTTCACCATAAATACCTTCTTGACCTTCCCATGTTTTAATAGTTTATTGTCAAGTTGGTTTCCATATAACACCCAGTGCTCATCCCAACAGATGCCCTCCTCCGTGCCCATCACCCCCATTCCCCATTCACCAACTCCCATCAGTCCTCAGTTTGTTTTCAGCATTCAAGAGTCTCTCATGGTTTGCCTCCCTCCCTCTCCCCCACTATTTTCCCTCCTTCTAATCCCCCACGGTCCTCCGTTAAGTTCCTCCTAATCCTCCTATACGTGCAAACATATGGTATCTGTCCTTCTCTGCGTGACTTATTTCACTCAGCATAACACCCTCAAGGTCCATCCATGTTGCTACACATGGGCAGATTTCATTCTTTCTCATTGTCATGTAGTATTCCATCGTATAGATAAACCACATCTTCTTGAACCATTCGTCTTTGATAGACACTTAGGACCTTTCCATGTTTTGGCTATTGTTGACAGTGCTGCTATGAACATTGGGGTACATGTGCTTCTATGCATCAGCACTCCTATATCCCTTGGGTAAATTCCTAGCAGTGCTATTGCTGAGTCATAGGGGATTTCTATTGTTAATATTTTGAGGAACTGCCACAATGTTTTCCAGAGGGACTACACCAGTTTACATGCACACCAACAGTGTAGGTGTTCCTTCTCTACACATCCTCGCCAGCATCCTTCTCTACACAGGTGTCCGTCTCTACACATCCTCGCCGGCATCTAGAGTCCTCTGATTTGCTCCTTTTAGCCACTCTGACTGGCATGAGGCGGTATCTCAGTGTGGTTTTAATTTGTATTTTCCTGATGAGCAGGGATGCTGAGCATCGTTTCATGTGTCTTCACATCAGGATGTCCTCTTTGTAGAAGTGTCTGTTCATATCCTCTACCCATTTCTTCACTGGGTTGTTTGTTTTTTGGGTGTGGAGTTTGGTGAGTTCCTTATAGATTATGGATATTAACCCTTTGTCTGATATGTTATTTGCAACTATCTTTTCTCATTCCTTCGGTTGCCTATCAGTTTTATGGATCGTTACCTTTGCTGTGCAGAAGTTTTTAATCTTGATGAGGTCCCAATAGTTCATTTTTGCTCTTGATTCCCTTGTTTTTGGGGATGTGTCAAGTAGGAAGTTGCTGCGGTGGAGGTCATGGAGGTTGTTTCCTGCTTTCCCCTCTAGGGTTTGGATGGTCTCCTGTCTCACATTCAGGTCCTTTATCCATTTTGAGTCTATTTCTGTGTATGGGGTGAGAAAATGATCTAGTTTCAATCTTCTGCATGTTGCTGTCTAGTTCTCCCAGCACTATCTGTTAAAGAGGCTGTCTTTTTCCCATTGGATACTCTTTNGGTTCTTATTTGTTGGGAGATTTTTGATAACTGATTCTAGTTCCTCACTAGTTTGGGTGTGATCAGGTTTTCTACCTTTTCCTGTGTGAATTTTGATAGTGTGTGTGTTTCGGAATTTGTCCATTTCTTCTAAATTGTCCAATATGTTGGCATATAATTTTTCATAGTATTCCCTAAATATTGCTTGTATTTCTGAGGAGTTAGTTGTAATAAGTCCATTTTCATTTATGATTTTGTCTATTTGTGTGCTCTCTTTTTTCTTTTTGACAAGCCTGACTAGAGGTTTGTCAATTTTGTTTATTTGTTCAAAAAATCAACTCTTGGTTTCCTTGATCTGTTCAACTGTTTCTTTGGTTTCTACACTGTTTATTTCTGCCCTGATTTTTATTACTTCTCTTATACTACTGGGTTTGTGGTACTCATGTTGCTTTCCCTCTATTTGCTTTAGGTGTGCTGTTAGATTTTGCACTTGCGTGACAGCTCAGAGCCTGGAGCTGCTTTTGGATTTTGTGTCTCCCTCTCTTTCTGCCCCTCCCCCAGTCATGCTCTGTCCCTCTCTGTCTCAAAAATTAATAAAACAAAAAAAAATTTTTAAGAAAGATTTTGCACTTGTGCTTTTTCTAGTTTCTTGAAGTAAGCCTGGAGTGCAATGTTCTTTCCTCTTAGGACTGCCTTTGCTGCATCCCATAGAGTTTCTATTGTTGTATTCTCATTTTCATTTGTTTCTATATATTTTCTCATTTCTTCTCTAATTTCCTGATTGGCCCATTCATTCTTTAGTAGGCTGTTCTTTAACCACCATGTTTTTGAAAGCTTTCCAGGCGTCTTGCTGTGATTGATTTCAAGTTTCAAAGCATTATGATCTGAAAGTGTGAATGCTATGATCTCAATTCTTTTATATTTATTGAGGGCTGCTTTATGTCCCAGTATGTGATCTATCTTGAAAAACTTGCCATGCACACTTGAGAAGAAAGTGAATTCCTTGACCTCAGGATGTGGAGTTCTAAGTATATCTGTCAAATTCTTCGTTCCAATGTGTCATTCAAGTCCATTGTGTCTTTCGTGATTTTCTGTCTGGTTGATCTATCCATTGCTGTAAGTGGAGTATTAAAGTCCCCTGCTATTAGCATGTTCTTATAGATAAGAGTGTTTCTGTTTGTGATTGTTTTATGTATTTCAGTGCTCCCATAATTGGTTTGTAGACATTTATAATTGTTAGCTCTTCCTGAGGGATACACTCTGTAATTGTTATATAATGCCCTTCTTCAACCCTTGTTACTGTCTTTACTTTAACGTCCAGTTTGTCTAAAAGAAGTATAGCTTCTCCAGATTTATTTTGATTTCTGGTAGCATAATAGATATTTCTACATCCCCTTATATTCAGTCTGAAGGTGTCCTCCAGTCTAAAATGAATTTGTTATAGACAGCAAATAGAACAATTTTGTTTGTCTATCCATTGTGCTACCCTAGGTCTTTTGATTGGAGCCTTCATCCCATTTACATTCAGTGTTATTATTGAAATATATGGGTTTAGAGTCATTGTGTCGTTTGTGAAATTCATACTTGTGGTGGCGTCTCTGGTGTCTTTCATTCCTTGCAACATTTCCCTCAAAGAGTCCCTCTCAGGATTTCTTGTAGGGCTGGTTTAGTGGCGACGAATTTTTTCCATTTTTGTTTAGTTTTGAAAGACTTTTATCTCTCCTTCTATTCTGAATGACAGGCTTGCTGGATAGAGGGTTCTTGGCTGCATATTTTTTCTGTTCATCACATTGAAGATCTCCTACCATTCGTTTCTGGCCTGCCAACTTTCAGTAGATAGGTTTGTCACCACTCTGATAGGTTTCTGTTTGTATATTAGGGACCTTTTATCCCTAGGTGCTTTCAGAATTCTCTCTTTGTCCTTCTATTTTGCCAGTATCACTATGATATGTTGTGCAGAAGATTGATTCAAGTTAGGTCTGAAGGGAGTTCTCTGTGCCTCTTTGATTTCAATGTCTATTTCCTTCCCCAGATTGGTGAAGTTCTCTGCTATTTTTTGTTCATGTACATCTTCAGGGCCTTTCCCTCTCTCTTCCTCCATTCGGGACTCTCTACCATGTGTACTTTGGCTTGTTTCTTGAGGTAGTCTGGAAAAGAAACAGACAGACAAACACACTGAGAGCAAAGGCACACAAACGCACAGACAAATCCTACAAACATGCAAACCAAAAGGGAAAACGATAAAGAAAAAAGAAATGAGGAAGGAGGGAAGGCGAATAATAAGAAATAAGAATACATAAAAAAGAAAAAAAAGGCAAGAAAAGAAAAGGAAAAAGAATAAACCCAATAGGCCATGGATAGTCTAAAGCATATAGCCAGATTTTCCACCTAGAAATAAATAGCCAGGTATATGCAGTGCTGGTGGAAGAGCATAGAGAAAGATAGAAATGATAGGGTGGGGATGAAGTGAAACTAGAAATGAAACGAGCAGGGAGAAGGAGTAAGAGGCTTTTTCCAAAGAGAGAAAAAGTGGAATATGGTTGGAGAAGAGGTGAAATAAATGATGATGATGGTACTCACAGAAAGTATATCATCTGATTACTCCACAGAGAAAGAGATAAAAAGTTAGCAGTGGAGGTGTAGAATTTATATCTAGAGAATTTATTAAATGTGACTNTCCTGCCCTGGCTGTGGGAAGAAGAAGAAGAAGAAAGAAGAAGAAGAAGAAGAAGAAGAAGAAGAAGAAGAAGAAGAAGAAGAAGAAGAAGAAGAAGAAGACGACGACGGCAGCTCTCTAGCAGTGATGGGCGTGGTTTGATCCAGTTCGCCCCTGGGGAGTCCTGATTTGGTGGTTGTGGGTAGAAGAGTGTCGGCGCCCCAGTCCCTTCTTGAACCAAGCATTGCAACTCACTCTTTTGGGTATGATCTCCCTGTGCCAGGGGCATAGCTAAGGTGGGCCGTGCTCTATGTCCCAAGCCAGGCCTCTTTTCCTGATCTCAGTCTGCATGCCCCATTGAAATTGCCTGAAATATAAACTCGCAAGCGAATCCCTCAGAGCAGTTTCAAGCCTCTCGCCTTCCCCTTGGGGATCGAGACAGAAGCCGCTGCTCCCATCTCCTCCAGGTCGGGCTGGCGAGTGAGGAGTAGTTTCACCTGGAGTCGCCTGGGACCAGTGTGTCCCGCTTAGGTTCAGCTGGACAACAGGGAACCGGGTCTGTCTGTGTCTCGTCACCCAAAATATAAACTCACAGGCGAGTCCCTCAGAGCAGTTTCAAGCCTCTCGCCTCCCACCTGGGTATCCAGCCAAGCCAGAAGCACAAAGGCGTGGCCAACGCGCATCCCTTCCAGGTTGTGCTGGCGAGCAGGGAGCAGTTTCCCCCAGGGTCGCCTGGGACAAGTGCATCCTGCCTAGGGACAGCTGGAGGCAGGAAACCGGATCCCTCTGTGTCCTGAGTGGATATTTTTCTCTTCTCCAGCGACAGGGACAGTGTCTTCAGCAGTTTCAGCCACTCTTCCTTCCCCTAGACTCACTGCGGCTCCCCGCAGAGGGGGATCCTCCCCCCTCTGTGTCTCTGGTCCCCGCCCGATTTTATCTTCCCCTGTCCACATGCACGCAGGTTTTCTCAGCGGACTCTGTCTCCTTTTCCTCCCAAACTCCTGGATTCTGCAAGGGTTCCTATGGCTTCAGTCCTTCTCTATTTGAGAGATGGGGGAGAGTGAAATGTATGGAGCTCCCTACTTCTCCTCTATCTTGTCTCCCTTTTGACCTTTCCCATTTTGATTTGAGAAGTCTCCACCCTGAATTCTAACTTCCTTAATGAATTTGATGGAAAGTTCATCCTTTGGAATGGAGAGGTTTCCCAGTGGTGGGTCCAATAATTTTATCTCCTCTACACAAAGCACGAAAATTTTCTTCAGTTTGCAGTAATATCTGGAAATAATTTAAAACAATTTGATCAACTCTCTCCCCTCTTTTTTCCTTGTCAAATAAGACTCAGGTATTATTGGAGTTGGAGGCCTTAGTTTGGGGGACAAGTGCGACATTTTGAATTGCAGATGCACTTGGGAAGAGACTAAGTGAACCTCGTGGATGCCCTGCAGCTTAACTCCAGAGTGCCTTTCTCTGAAATGAAATATTTTAAATGAAAAAAATAATAAATGAGTCCATTCATTTAAAAAAAAATGCCTACTTTGGGGCGCCTGGATGGCTCAGTCAGTGTAGCCTCTGACTTCAGCTCAGATCATGATCTCATGGTTCACAATTTCAAGCCCCACATCAGGCTCTGTGCTGACAGCTCAGTGCTTTGGATTTTTTTTTCCCTTTCTCTCTGCGTCTACCCTGCTCATACATGTGCACTCTCTCTCTCTCCCTGTCAAATAAACAAATAAACATTTAAAAAAAAAACCTTCTGCACATTACACTTTCCAAAATAGGAGAGAGAGCAATAGAAAGAGCTTTGAGATATAAATTTTCAGTAATTAGACAGTGTTACTTTTGCCTTCATTTAGAATATATTGGTAAACCTGATATTTGTGAGATTTTATTCTTGTTTTAGTTGTGTTGATTTTTTTTTGTTTACTTGATTGGACCCTGTGGGTAGAATCTGTTCTAGCAAGTTACTTTCAACTAACCTACTATTTTATACTTGCTTATTTATTCCAAATATTGTCATTTTAGCATAATAATTTTTCCCATAATTACTCTGTTACTCTTAATTTACTTGTGGAAAAGATACTTTGCTGGGGATGCAGGGANGCTATTTTGACAACTCTTCAGTCTTATAATATCCAGCTAGTATGGCTGATTAATTAGGCTATATAGCAGAAAATAGTTATTTTGATCAAAAGGAAGGTGGAAATTTTTTAAAAAATTATTTCATCTTTATTCTGATGTTTGTAGGTGTTTTGTATCCAGGAAGCTTCATAAAGAAATATTTCTATAAAATTCATCTCAAAATGCTTTTTGAAAAAGTTACTGTTTACTAATCATCTCATTAGTAACCTGCTTTGCCTTCCCATGTTCTAAATTATATATACCATTTTGGCTTTCAGCTACTGACCAATATATTTTGATAGATTTTCTTTCCAGACAAAAGATTTTTGAAACAAATTAATAGTCTTT
>NW_027531289.1:40828-56516 GCF_008692635.1 Crocuta crocuta
ACAGGACAGCTTGGGAGTGTTCAGTCACAATTTAAAAAGTGCCTTTATATCCATTATTGTATTTGACCTTACAGATACAATGTTGAAGTAGGTATCAGTTTTCTACCTGTTTTGAAAATGAGAAAGTTAAGACACAGAGACACACACACACACACACACACACACACACACACATACACACATATATATACATTGAGAAGTATAAATAACATTTCTACTATATATATTATAGAAAAGAAGACTTTTTATTAGGTAATCTAAATCCCTTAGGCATGCATACCATTAACTTGAACAAGGAAACATGTATTCTTAGAAAAAACATATAATCTGAATTTAAAATTTTTCTATTTTCTTTTAGAGATAATTTCTAATTTATTTTTAATTTCAAATAGCATTAAATGAACATATGAGATTTGATGTTTAGTAAGTGGAAGTTGTGTTTAAAATTTTTGAATCATTGTTATATTTTTTTTTTCTAGAATTGGATAGTAGAAATTGCTGCAAAAACACTTTGAAAAGTATTAAAGCAAGCAGGCTTATAGAATTAATGGGTGATTTGATTATTACCAAAACACATTCTTTTTCCAATGTGGTGAGGTGGAAAGAGCTCTATACTGAGAATTATTAGANCGAGCACTGAGACCACAGGCAAATTACTTTTTCTCCCTGAGTTTTCTCTTAGTTTCTTTTAGTTTCCTGTTTTGAAATAGAACATTTCATAAGTTCTTTAAGGTTCATTTCAGTTGTGATAGTCTATGATTATATCTTCCTCTCTAGTCTTGGTAAAGTTCTTATATTTTTTGTTCCTTTGGATGAAAACAGAGTGCTTTATGCAAAGACAAAAATTGTCTAAGAAGAGTTGCACATCTATCCATTATTAAGCATTAAAACCTCAATTTGATTCAGTTTATTAGATTAGCTGTGAAGCGCCTGAGGGAATAGACAAAAGGGAAGGTTTGACATAAACTCTGTCACTGTAAACAGACCCTATCCAGGTTGTAGTAAGTGTATGCTTCTGTAAAATAATGTGGAAATTTTCAGCAGCTGTAAGTTATATCTGCATTCAAGAGTGAGATAAAGAAGTATCAGTTTTCTATCTCTTATTAAGGAGGCTTGCCAAAACATTTACACACATCTTGTACATACATCTAATTGATCATGTATTAGTCACTTAGCCATACATAACTGCAAAATATTACTGGAAACAATAAATTTTCTTCTGATTATCAATGAGCCCTGAAAAATATTAAGATCTGCTTAATCTGGATACAGAGAATGATGATCTGGATACAGAGGCCAGTAGTAATCTGGGCCACAAAATGCACTACCACAGAGTCTGATATCCCTATGTACCTTACTACTTTTTATTACAGGTATAAAGTCTCCCTTTAAAATAAAAAATCAGGGGGCTCCTGGGTGGCTTAGTCGGTTGAGCGTCCGACTTTTGCTTAGGTCATGATCTNTCTAATGCTAACAGCCATAATATAATACAAATAAAAGCAATAATAAATAACATGTAGAAGTTCACTTTATGTCTTGGATTGTATCCAATTATACCTCTAAAAGAGCAAAAAAATATTCAAATTAAGAAATAAAGGATTAGAAAAATCTTTCACTATAATGACCTTTACAGAATGACCATATTAATGTCTGCTGAAATTCAGGAAACAAGATCCTTTCCAAATAATTCATTAGAAAAAAGAAAAAAGTAGCCTTCTTCTAGAATTTTTATCTTTGCCAGTATCAGCTATTAATTTTAAGGACCAAAAAACATTTTAATAAGAGATTAACGATTTTTGCATCTTAATTAATTGGAAAACCAGGTTTTAGATGTCATTTTAATGTATTGAACAATTGTCAAATAAAAACATTCTCACTCATTCAATGCTGTTTTACAAGATAATCAAGAACATTTAATATTATTGTTAATTTGTTTATCCATTCTGTTAGTTTAATGAGGAAAGTGTATGTAAACAATTTAGAATAGAGGGGCATATAGAATTTTTTAAAAAATAATCATTCATTCTAAGACCATAAGAACCATGGAACTCTAAAAAAAATAACAAGAGACATACTAGTGCACTGCAAAGTGAGCGAATCATTTTGAACAAAGGCCTCACAAAATTTGTGAGGCAAACAGAGGATGAGCCACAGCAGTGAAGGGCCGGGAAGAGATAATTATAACTGTATAACAAATCAAAGAACTAATGGCATCAGAACAATAGAGTATTGCAAATCACCCACATAGTGCCATTTTATGGACACTAGATAAACATCTATCTTCCCAACAACAGATATGGTGTCTGAAACTCACAGATCAAACACAATATGAATTACAAAGAAAAGTAACATAATAATGTGTTATCAATCATTAATGCCAAATCACAGATTTATTTACATTCTTAGCATTCACCTAGTAGGATTCTGAGTAAAAGAGGTACTGGATAGGTAATGTTGATGTTAAGAATGTAGTTAGTAAAAGAAGTTAGCAAAGAAGAACTGGCAGGGTTAGATGCAGACTGGAAGGAATAAAAATCACAGAAACATTCTCTAAATAGCAAGAGAGAGGATTTTGGGAAGTTAATACAACACATAATATTAACAATTTAAAAAAAGAGAGATAATTTCAGGACTTGGAAGATGGCAGCAGAGTAGGAGTACCTTAGGCTCACCCCGTCCCACAAATACAACTATATAACTATGAAATCATCATAAATCACAGAAGGTAGGAAGTGTGGAGATGTGGTTTGGAAGAGAAACAAATTATGACTGCTGCAGTGGGGAGATAGTCACAGTCCAAAGAAAAGGAGAGACAGAGTAACATATAGGTGAGTGCACAGGGAAAGCAAATTGCCATAGCAATTGCTTGGAAAGCAAAAGGGGCCAAATTTTGTGACTTCTGACAATGAGTGGGGCTTAAAGCATGGAGTTTAAAGATCAGTGGAATTGGCAGGGGTACAGCCCAGAGGACATTGCACTGCTCTTGGACAGAAGGCAGGCAAACCTATGGACATATAGAATGAATACAGTGATCTGAAGAGTGCCTGGGGCACACAGTGGGAAATTATTTGATCATCTTAGGCAGGATTCAGGGAGAGAACCTTTTCGGAACAAAGAAATGGGCTCTTACCATTTCCCTTCCCCACCACTCAACATAAGCACTGGGACACCTTCAGGAACAAAAGAAGTGTTGACACTTGCTACTTAACTTGTTTACACCAAACCACACCCCCCACCTCACACCTGAATGGAACCTCCCTTCCCAGCCACACTTGCCTTAGTCCTGCATAGCAGGACCCATCCCCCAGAAGACTGGCCCAAACATGTTCTCACACTACATCTTCTGACTTGGGAATTTTGGGGAGCTTTGGTTCTGGTAGTGGTGGTGACAAGTCTCATTTCACAAGTGAACCACAGGACATCTAGTTAAAATGAACCATATTTAGGCCAGGGACCAAACACTGCCCAAAATAAGCAGAGATCCTTTGCAGATGACTAGCCTAAAGCATAAAGCAGCCAGGACAAAACAGTAGAGCACAAACAGCACATGTAGGAGATAATCCTTGAAATGACAGGCCCTAAAAAACAAGAGCAATACATTCCAGGGCACTACAGGACTTCTTCATAAGGCCATTACCCTCATGAACTAGAGATGTAACTGGAATTCATAACAAAAAGAGGCACAGAGACAGACAAAATGAGAAGACAAAAAAAAAATTATCCCATATAATAGAACAGGACAATGTCACAGCCAGAGATCTAAACAAAACAGATAAGTAACATGCCTCATGGGGTATTTAAAACAATGATTATACAGATACTCACTGGCCTTGAGAAAAAAGCAAAAGACGTCAGTGAGATCCTCAGCAAAGATATAAAAGAACCAATCAGAGATTAAGAGTGCAACAAATGAGGGGCACCTGAGTGGCTTAGTCGGTTAAGCGTCCGACTTTCGCTTAGGTCATGATCTCGCGGTTCGTGGGTTCGAGCCTTGCGTCGGGCTCTGTGCTGACTGCCAGCTGAGAGCCTGGAGCCTGTTTCAGTCTGTGACTCCCTCTCTCTCTGACCCTCCCCTGCTCACGCTGTCTCTCTCTCTCTCCTAGAAATAAATAAAAATGTTTTAAAAAATTTAAAAAAAAAAAAGAGTGCAACAAATGAGATTGGAAAAATGCTTCTTTCAATAAGCTGCAGGCTGGAAGAAATAGGGTAACAAAATAATGACCTAAAAGAGTAATAGGAAGCAATCAAGATGAACAAAAGAGAGAAAAATAATTATTCAACATGAGAATAGATTTAGGGAGCTCAGTGACTCTATAAAATGTAATAATATTCATATTATAAGAGTCCTAGAAGAAAAAGAAAAAGAGAGGAAGCAGAAAATTTATTTGAAGAAATAAAGCTGAAAACTTCTTTAATGTGGAGAAGGAAGCAGATATCCAAATCTAGGAATCACAAAACACCCCCAACAAAATCAACAAAAGAGATACACATCAAGCCCAATTGCAATAAAATGGGAAAATAGAGTAATAAGAAAAAAACAAGTTTAAAAACAGCAAGACAGGGGTGCCTGGGTGGCTCAGTCGGTTGAGTATCCGGCTTCAGATCAGGTCATGATCTTGCTGTAAGTGAGTNCTGAGCCTCCCCTGCTCATTCTGTCTCTCTCTTAGAAATAAATAAAACATTAAAAAAATAAAATAAAAACAGCAAGACAAAAAAGACAGTAACATACAGAAGAAATCCCATAAGGCTAGCAGAGGATTTTTCACCAGAATACTTCAAAACAGAAGGGATGGAGTGATATATTCCAAGTGACAAATGAAAAAAAAATATGCAGCCAATAACACTGTATCCAGAAAGAATATCATTCAGAATAGAAGGAGATATAGAGAGTTTTCCACACAAACTAAAGGAGTTAGTGAGCACTAAACCAGCCCTGAAAGAAATATTAAAGGGGACACGTTAAGTGGAAAGGAGAGAACAAAAGTGACAATACAGAGGAAGGGAAAAAAAAGCAATAAAAATGAATATTTCTCTACCAAATCAGGGAAATCACAAAATAAAATGATGTAAAATATAATAACACATAGCTAAAACATGGGAAGAAGAGGAAAAAAGAATGGGTCAAACTTAAACAAACATCAATTTAATATAGACTGTTATATGCAGAACAGGTTATATATAAATCTAATGGTAAATGTGTAGCAAATATCACATATCATAAATATGAAAAAAATAAACACAAATATATCACTAAATCAACAAAATGAAACAGAGAAAGATAAGAAAGGACCAGAGAAAATCTTCAGAACAATCACACACACACACAAGATAAAATGACAATAAATACATATCTATTAATAATTTCATTAAATGTAAATGGACTAAGCACTCCAACAAAAGACATAGGGTGACAATGGATAAACAACAACAGAAATAACAAAAACACCACCACCACCAACAACAACAACAACATCCATCTAAATGTTGGTTACAAGAGTCTCATCTTAGACCTAAAGACACCAGCACATTGAAAGTGAGGTGATAGAAGTCAAAAGAAAGCCAGAACAATACTCATATTGGATCAAATAGACTTTAAAATAAATACTGTAACAAGAGACGATGAAAGACATTATATAATCATTAAGGGAAATCTGACAAGAAGATACAACAATTGTAAATATTTATGCACCCAACGTACAAACACCCACATATGTAAAACATTTAATAAAAAACATAAAGGGAAAAGAGAGAAGATGGTGGTGGAATAGGAAGACCCTAGGCTTGCCTTGCCCCACAAACACAACTAGATAACTATCAAATCACCATAAATACTCTGGAAATTGACCTGAAGATTGAGAGAACAAACTCCACAACAAAAGGGAAAGAAGAGGGCACATCCAACAGGGTAGGAAGTGTAGTGCCATGGTTTAGGGTCAAAATATATCATAGGTGCAGCAGAGGGAAGGGAGCTGTGGTACTGGAGAAAGGTGAGAAAAAAAGGAGAGCAAAAGGAAACACACACTGAGAACATTTCCCCAAAGACACTGGCTTGGAAAATGAGAAAGGCTGAATTTCATGAATTGCTATAACCAGCAGGGATTAAAGTATGGAGTTTTAAAGGACAGTAAGAATCTCTGGGATAGAAACTGGAGAGCATCATACTGCTACTGGAGAGTAGGCAGGCAAACAAACAAGGGGTAGACAGCAAAGGAATAGCAATCTGAAGAATGCCTAGGGCATAGAAAGGGGACATTATTAACTCTTCTAATAGTGCATCCATTAAAGGCAGAGTTCATAGAAAAACTTCTCAGAGAACAAAGGAGCTGGCTGGCATGACTTGTCTCCCACATCCCTCAACATAAACAGAGCCACCTGCTAGAAGCAGCACAGTGCTGACGCTGGCTATCTAACTTGCTTACACCAAGCCCCAGATTCCTGCACTCTTACAGGACTGTCCCAGCTGGTCAAGCTTGCCTCAGTCATGGCACAGCAGGCCTTTCCACCAGAAGTTCAGTTAAACCTCTCTCCAAACCACATCTCCCAACCAGAGAGTTCTGCAAGGCCTTGTTTCTCATGGAGGTGGTGTCAGGTCTCATTTCACAAGAACACCAGAGTACACCTAGTTAAGATTGGCCACATGCAGGCCAGGGACCAAACACTGTCGAAAGTAGACAAGGAGAGGTCTGCAGATGATTGGCCTGAAGGACAGAGCAGCCACAACACAAGAGCTGAACAAGCAGCACACACTAGAGACATTCCCTCAAGTGCTAGGCCCTGGGCATTAGAATGACCTTTTCTTCATAAGGCCATTTACTTCATCAGCAGGAGACATAAGTGGCTTTTCTAACACATCAAGAAGGTAGAGTCTTAGACAAAATGCCAAGATGAAGGGATTTATTCCAAAGGAATAAAACAACAATGACAAGAACAACAAGGTAAGGCCATGGCCAGATAACTAAGCAAAACAGATATAAGTAATATGCCTGATGTAGAATTTAAAGCCACAATCATAAGTCTACTCTCTGGGCTTGAAAAAAGAATACAATACTTCAGGGAGACTCTTATCACAGAGATAAAAGTAGAAAAGGATCAATGAGCAATGAAGTGTGCAATAAATGAGATTGCAAATAGGCTTGATGCAATGAACAGCAGACTAGGAGAAGCAGAATGAACTGGTGACCTAGAACACAAAATACTGGAAAATAGTAAAGAATAACAAAAGAGAGATAGAATAATTATGGAAAATGAGAATAGACTTAAGGATAATAATGACTCCATCAAATGTAATAGCATTTGTATTATAAGAGTCCCAAAAGAAGAAGAGTAAGAAGAGACAGACAATTTATCTGAGGTAAGAAAAGCTGAAAATTTCCCTAATCTGTGGAAAGAATCAGATATCAGAATCCAAGAGGCACAGAGACCTGCCATCAAAATAAACAAAAGCAGACCAACACCAAGACATATTTTAATCAAATTAGGGGGAAAAAATGACAAAATAATGTTTAAATCAGCAAGAAAAAAGAAGTCCTTAACTTACAAGAGATGACCCATAGAGCAAGCTGGCAATTTCTCAACAAATCTTGGCAAGCCAGAAGAAAGTGGTATGATATATTCAAAGTGCTAAATGGGAAAAATCTACAAGCAACAATATTTTATCCAATAAGGGTAATATTCACAATACAAGGACAGACAAGGAGAATCCCAAACAAACAAAAGCTAGAGTTCATAACCATTACACCAACCCTGCAAAAAATATTAAAGAGAATTATTTGAGTGCAAAGGAGAGATCAAAATGACAAGGACAAGAAAGGACCAGAAAATTTCCAGAAACAACTACAAAACATGTAATACAATGGCACTATAATACATATCTATCAATAATCACCTTGATTGTAAATGAAATTAACACTCCAAATAAAACACATAGTGTGCCGGAATGGATCAAAAAACAAGACCTATATATATGCGGTCTACAAGAGACTCATTTTAGACCTAAAGACACTTGCAGATTGAAAGTGAGAGGATGGAGAATATTTACCACCCAAATGATTGTCAAATTAAGCCAGAGTAGCAATATTTATGTCAGACATACTAGAGTTTAAAACAAAGTGTGTAACAAGAAACAAAGTAAGGCACTATATAATCATAAATGGTAAAAATCAAGAAGAAGATATAATGATTGTACATATTTATGTACCCAATATGGAACACCTAAACATATACAACGACTAATAATGAACCTAAAGGAACGAATTGCTAATGCTTCAATCATAAAAGGGGACTTTAACACCCTACTAACATCAGTTAACCGATCTTCTACACAAAAATAAACAATCAAAAGTGGCTTTGAATGACACACTGGGCCAAAGGGACTTAAGAGATAATTTCAGACAATTCCACCATAAAACAACAGAATACACTTATTTTTTTTTTCAAATGCAGATGGAACATTCTCCAAATTAGATCACAGATTAGGTCACAAAACAGGTTTCAATAAATACAAATAGACTGAAATCATACCATGTAACCTTTCTGACCACATGCTATGAAAAGTAGAAGTCAACTATAAGAAAAAATCTGGAAAGATTACAAATACATGGAAGTTAAAAACATGCTACTAAACAATGAATAAGCTAACCAAGTAATCAAATAAGATTTGCAAAAAAGACATGGAAACAAATGAAAATGAAAACCCAATGATCCACAATTTTGGGATGTCTTAAATGCTCTCCTATGTGGAAAGTATACAGCAATACAAGGGTATGTAAAAAATCAAGAAAAATCTCAAATAAATAACTTAAACTTACACCTAAAGGACCTAGAAAATTTAAAATAATGAAGCTTAAACCAACAGAAGGAAGGAAATAATAAAAATTAGATTAGAAATAAATGCTAAAAAACCAAAACTAAAACCAAAACCAAACAAAACCAATAATACATTTGGATGAAACGAGGAACTGATTCACTGAAAAAAAAATCAATTAAACTGATTAACTCCTACCCTATCAAAGAGAAAAATTAAAAACATCAAATAAAAAAATCATAAATTAGAGAGGATAAATATCAACAAACATCATTACAGAAATACAATCATAACACAATATTCTGAAAAAAACTATATGCCAACAAAATGGACTACCTGGGAAAATTAGATAAATTCCTGGAAACATACATGCTACCAAAAGTGAAACAGAAGAACTAGAAAATTTCAACATACTGATAACCAGAAAACAAATTAAATCAGTAATTTAAAAAAATCAGAACAAACAAAATGTAGAGCAAGATTGCTTCCAGGTTATTGCTAACACTTTAAAAGAGTTAAAGCCAATTCTTCTCAAATTATTGCAAAGAATTGAAAAGGAAGGAAAACCTCCAAATCCACTCTATACAATCAGCATTACCCTGATACTAGAACCCAATAAAGATACCAAAGTAAAGAGAGACTACAGGCCAATATCACTGATGAATATAGATGCAAAAATCTTAAACAAAATACTAGCAAACTAAATCCAACAATACATTAAAAGATTGATCGCCATTAAATTGGGAATTATTCCTAAGATTCAGGGTGGTTCCATATTTGCAAATCAATCAACATGATATCACATCAATAAGAGAAGTATAAGAACCAGATGATCATTTCAATAGATACAGAAAAACCATCTGATAAAGTAAAATATCCATTCATGATACAAAACCCTCAACAATGTAGGTTGTGATGGAACACACATAAATACGTACATACATACATACATATATATACAGTATAAAGGCCATATATGAAGAACACACAGCTTATATCATTCTCAATGGGGAAAAAATAAAAGCTTTCCCTGTAAAGTCAGGAACAAGATAGAGATTTCCACTCTCATTACTCTTATTTAACATAAGACTGGAAATAGGACTGGAAATCTAGACACAGCAATAGAAGAAAAAAGAAGAAACAAAAGTCATCAAAATTGGTCATGAAAAAGAAAAACTTTCACTATTTGCAAAAGACATGGTACTCTATTTAGAAAACCTGAAAGAATCTACCAAAACCTGCTAGAACTGAGACACAAAATCAGTAAATTTGCAGGACACAAAATCAATGTACATGAATCTTTAATTTCTGTACACAACAATGAAGGAGCAGAATAGAAATTAAGAAATAAATCTCATTTATAATTGCACCAAAAACAATAAGACACTAAGGAAAAAGCTAACTAAGTAAAGAGGTTAAAGATCTGCACTCTGAAAACAATAAAACACTTATGAAATAAATTGAAGATGACACAAAGAAATGAAAAGAAATTCAATGCTCATGGATTGAAAAAACAAATATTGTTATAATATTTATACTAACCAAAGCAATCTGCACATTTAATGCAATCCCTATAAAAATACCAACAGCATTTTTTCACAGAGCTAAAACAAACAATCCTAAAAGTTTTATGGAGTTATAAAAGTCCCTGAATAGCCAAAGCAACCTTGAAAACAAAAAGCAAAGCTGGAGGCATCACACTACTGGACTTCAAATATTATTATATAGCTGTGGTGATGAAAAGACTATGTACTGCCACAAAACAAACACATGAATCAATAGAACAGAGTATAAAACCCAGAAAGAAACCTACAATTTTACGGTAAATTAATCTTTGACAAAGCAGGAAACTTTTTTTCCAATAGGAAAAAGACAGTCTGTTCATCAATGGTGTTGGGAAAACAGGACAGCAACATGCAAAAGGATTAAACTGGAAAACTTTCTCACACCATACACAAAAATACATTCAAAATGGATGAAAAACCTAAACATGCTACCTGAAACCATAAAAATCCTAGAGGAAAACACAAGCAGTAACCTACTTGATAATAGCCATAGCGACTTTTCCTAGATATATCTCCTGAGACAAGGGGAACAAAAATAAACTATTGTGATTTCATCAAATGAAAAGCTTCTGTACAGCTAAGGATACAATGAACAAAACTAAAAGACCACCTATGGAATTGGAAAAGATATTTGCAAATAATATATCTGATAAAGTGTTAGTATGCGAAATATCTAAAGAATTTATAAAACTGAACATCCAACGGGGCGCTCAGTTGATAAAGCATCTGACTCTTGATTTCAGGTCACGTCATGATCTCATGGTTCGTGAGATCAAGCCCCATGTTAGTCTGTGCACTGACAGTGTGGAGCTTGCTTGAGGTTCTCTCTCTCTCTCTCTCTCTCTCTCTCTCTTTCTGTCCTTAGCCCCCTTTAAAAATAAATAAACAGTATAAAAACCCTGAACACCCAAAAATGAATATTGCCAAAGAAGACATACAGATGCCCAAGAGACACATGAAAATATGTTCAACATCACTGATCATCGGGGCAATGTAAATCGAAACTACAATGAAATATTACCTCACATCTTTCAGAATGGATAAAATGAACAACACAGGAAAGAACAGGTGTTGGTGAGGATCTGGACAAGTGGGAACCCTCTTGCACTGTTGGTCGGTAGACAAACAAGTGCAGCCACTCTGGAAAAATGTTGGAGGTTCCTCAAAAAGTTAAAAATAGAACCACCCTATGAGCCAGAAATTTCACTAGTAGATATTTACGCAAATAATATACAAATACTAACTTAAAGGGATACATGTACCTGGATGTTTATAGAAACATTAACTACAAGTTATGGAAACAGTCCATGTGTCCATCCACTGGTGAGTGGATGAATGGATAAAGAAGTTGTGGCATGCATATGTATATTGGAATATATAATGGAATATTACTGAGCCTAATAATTAATGAAATTTTGCCATATGCAAAGACATACATGGAATTAGAGAGTATAATGTTAAGTCAAATAAGTCAGACATAGAAAGATAAATGCCATATGATTTCACTCATATGTGGAGTTTAAGAAAGAGAATAAATGAGCAAAAGAAGAAAGAGAGAGAGAGAGAAATCAAGAAATAGACTCTTAAGTATAGAGAACAGCTGATGGTTACCAGAGTGGAAGGGTGAGGGGAATGAGTTTGATAGATGATAGGGTTTAAATTATGCCCTTGTCCTGATAAGCCCCAGATGATGTATGGAATAGTGGAGTTACCATACTGTGCACTTGAAGCTAATATTACACTGTATGTTAACTAACAGGAATTTAAATGAAAACATTTTTAAATGCAAAAAGGAACTAATTGATAATAATATAAATATAAGAGAGGGCTTTAACACACCACTTACCTCAAGGACAGTTCATGTAAATGGAAAATCAACAAGGAAACAATAGTGTTTAATGATACACTGGACCAGATGTATTTAACAGACATATTCAGAACATTATATCTTAAAACACATTCCTCTCAAATGTACATGGAACATTCTCAAGAATAGATCACATATTAGTCCCGAAAATAAGCCTCAACAAATGCAAGAACATCAGTCATACCATGCAACTTTTCTAACCACAACACTACCAAATTATAAGTCAACCATAAGAAAAAAGATGGAAAGACCACAAATACAATGAGATTAAATAAGTAACATTACCACAGATATACAAACAAAATTAAGAGAATTTTGGGGCCCTTGAGTGGCTCAGTTGGTTGAGCATCTGACTTTGGCTCAGGTCATGTTCTCACAGTTTGTGGGTTCGAGCCCCACGTCAGTCTCTATGCTGACAGCTCAGAGCCTGGAGAGTACTTCAGATTCTGCGTCTTCCTCTCTCTCTGCCCCTCCCCAGCTCACACTCTGTCTTTCTCAAATAAAAATTTAAAAAGATAATATTATGAAAACTTATATGTCAAGAAATTGGAAAACCTAGAATAAATGGACAAATCCCTGGAAACATATAAACTAACAAAACAGAAACAGGAAGAAATAGAAGATGTGAGTAGACCAATAACCAATGAAGAAATTGAAACAGTAATTTATAAAAACCTGGAATAAATGAAAGTCAAGGACCAGAAAGTATCACAGGCAAAGAAGAGTTAATAGGTATACTTATCAATGTATTCCAAACATAGAAGATGAAGGTAAACTTCCAAATTCATTCTATGAGGCCAGCATTACCCTGATACCAAAACAAGATGAAGACACCGAGGTGGGGGTTGGGGGGAGAACACCAGGCTAATATCTCTGTTGAACATAGAAGCACAAATCCTCAATGAAATGCAAATTGAATCCAACAGTACATTTTTTAAAAAGCACTCACCACGATGAAGTGGGACTTATTCTCAAGATTCAAGAGTTGTTCAATATTTGTAATGCAATCTGGGGCGCCTGGGTGGCTCAGTCGGTTGAGCATCCGACTTCGGCTCAGGTCATGATCTCATGGCTCATCGGTTGGAGCCCTGCGTCGGGCTATGTGCTGACAGCTAGCTCAGAGCTTGGAGCCTGCTTTGGATTCTGTGTCTCCCTTTCTCTCTGACCCTCCCCTGTTCACATTGTCTTTCTCTCTCTCAGAAATAAATTTAAAAATATTTGTAATGCAATCAATGCGATACATCACATCAATATGACAAAGGATAAGAATCATATGATCATATAAATAGTTGCAGAAAAAGCATCTGAGAAAGTACAACATCCATTCATCATAAAAAGTCATCAGCAAAGTATGTTTAGGGGGAACATACCTCAAGATCATAAAGGCTGTATGTGATATGCCCACAGCTAATAGCATATTCAATTGGAAAGAGTTTTTCTTCTCAGGTCAAGAACAAAAAAAGGATGTCCTCTTTTACCACTTTTATTCAGCATATTACTAAAAGTAATAGCCACAGCAAAGTAAAGTAAAGTAAAGTAAAGTAAAAAGCTTCTGCCTAGTGAAGGAAGCAATCAACACAGCTAAAAGTAGAAATATGGAATGGGAAAATATATTTGCAAGTGACATATCTTATAAAGGGTTAGTATCCAAAACATGTAATGAACTTATAAAACTCAGTACCAAAAAAACAAAAACAAAAACAAAAACAACAACAAAACCTCAAATAACCCAATTAAAAATGGGCAGAAATTGAGAACAGTCAATTCTTTAAAGAAGACATACAGATGGCCAAAAAACACATGACAAGATAGTTATCATCACTTACTATCAAGGAAATGCAAATGAAATCTACAATGAACTATCACCTCACACCTGTCAGAATGGTTATAATCAACAACATGAGAAACAAAAGATGTTGGTGAGGATGTGGAGAAAGGGGAACCCTCTTGCACTTTTGGCGGGAATGCAAATGGATGAAGTCACTCTGGGAAACAGTATGAATGCTCCTCAAAAACTTGAGAATAAAACAAATAGACCAACCAATTGCATTACTGGTTATTTACTCAAATAATACAAAAATACGTAATCAAAGGGATACATACACCCTTATGTTTATAGTAGCATTATCTACAATAGCCAAATTATGGAGGAAACACCATGTCTATCCATAAATGAATGGATAGAGAAGATGTGGTATAAGTATACAATGAAATATTATTTATCTATAAAAATAATGAAATCTTGATATTTGTAGAAACATGGATGGAGCTAGAGAGTTTAATGCTAAGTGAAATAAGTCAGAGAAAGACAAATACCAGATGATTTCACTCATGTGGAATTTGAGAAACAAAACAAACAAGCAACGTGAGGGAGATAAAGCAAGAAATAGACTTAATTATAGAGAAAAATCTGATGTTTAGCGGAGGGGTAGGAAATGAGGTGATGAGTTAAATAGGTGATGGAAATTAAGCAGTGCATTTGTGCTGACCACCGGGTGATCTATGGAAGTATTGATCACTAAATTATATACCTGAAACTAATATAACACTGTATGTTATCTAACTGGAATTAAAATAAAAACTTAAAGATAAATAAGATATCTCAAAATTATGCTTTTGTTATGTTTACACAATAAGAATTTTGATCTATACATCTAAAATAGGTCATAGTATATCTTAATTAAGGATATAAATCAAAATATGAAATTTCCACTAATAAGACCTCTAATCTACACTATCACAGAATCAGAATGCTCTATCAATCTTTAATCCAATTAACTTGCATTTATTAAATTCCTATAATTGAGTTAGTGGATGCCGGTAATCATAAAATGAAGGAGGTATAGTTTCTGACTTTTTGAAGTTCAGAAAGTAGATTATCTGGAGATTAGAGTGTACTTGATAAAAAAATTCCCATGAAGCTGAAAAATTGCCCTACTATTAATGACAACTGTNATCAATTCTTCCATATTTAAGAGTTATTTCTAAAACCTAATTTCACTTTTATATCTAGCACATATCATAATGTTGTAGCAGAGCCCAAAGGAAAAAAAAAATCACATCCCAAAAGCAATATTAATTATAGTGACCCCGCCCCATTGCAGTGCCATTTGGCACAATGTTTATTCATTGAAGCACCATGATGAAATCCATTATTACTCAAAGTATGTTTATTTGTACTCAATAATTTCCATTTTGTTCAATAGTAAGCCTTTTTAGTCACCCAACATGTCTTTGCTAATATAGCTCTGGTGCTGCTATATAAATCTGCAAATCACAAAATTATAATAATAAGACTGTGATTCATGAATGAACATACTTAACCCAAGAATGTTCCCATAGAAAGTTCAGGAAGAGTTAATATATTAGCAACACAGACAAGATGGAAGGGTGATTTTTCAAAATGTTATTACAAACAAAAGATGTAGGGATATTCTGAGAATCAAATTCTCA
>NW_027531289.1:56550-58253 GCF_008692635.1 Crocuta crocuta
AGAATCAATGATGAAAAACAAAATTTTAGGGGCGCCTGGGTGGCTCAGTCGTTTAAGCGTCCGACTTTGGCACAGATCATGATCTCACGGTTCGTGGGTTCAAGCCCCATATTGGGCTTTTTGCTGACAGCTAGCTCAGAGCCTGGAGCCTGCTTCAGATTCTGTGTCTCCCTCTCTCTCTGACCCTCCCCTGCTCACTCTGTCTCTCTCTCTCAGAAATAAAATAAAAACATTAAAATAAAAGAAAAACAAAAATTTTATATGTGAAGATTTTTAAGGTTGAAATAATAACGTGCACTAAGTGATACTTTGTTTTCCTTTATCTCAGGAACTCACAGAGCTAAAGGAGCAGTGCAGTGTGTAGTTGCTAGCCCCTGACTTAACAGCTTACCAAAAGACAACCAAAGTTCGCATCCAATAACTGTATATTTAGCCATTCTATTTTTATTATAATGTGTTATTACATGCTCTTATGAAAAAATGTTAATATAAATAAAGACAAAATTAAACCCACTGATAAGCACTGTTCATAAAATGTTAGTGAATTATTCCTAGTGTTTATTCTCACCATTCACACACTCACATGTGCATACACACAAAAACAGAAACACAAATGGAATCATTCTCTATACACAATTTTGAATTCCTTTCATCCCTAGCATTATATGATTGGTATTTTCCCATGTACTAAGGATTCTATTAAAACAATATTTTTCTATTTTTTTATATTATGGTAAAATTTACATAGACTAAAATGCTCATATCTTAAGAGTGTTAGCTCTGATAGTGAATACAGACATGTAATCAATACTGCTATCAAGAGAGAATATTTCCATTAACTCAGAGACTTTAACATTCCTTTGGTTCTTATGGTGGTTTCCATTTATGAATCTCTGCTCTGGTAAACCACGACTCTTGGTATTCATATGGCTGTGTCTCTTGGAGATTGTGGTTTGTCCTGTGTCTTAACCCCTTTTATTGATCCAAGAAGAGTTGTTGATTTTTGACTCTGTTCAGTTTTTTACTTATTGGTAGGATGTAATGGTGACTTTCAAGCTCCCTATTTGCAGAAGCAGAAGCCAGAAATTTAGTTGCCTTTACTCTTCATTGATTGTTTTCTTTTCTGTGCAGAAGATTTTTTGGGAAGATGTAGCCAAATAATGCATGATAAATAAAACTGAGATATACACCATATATTACAGTATAGGAGCTATTTGTATTTATTTTTCCATAGCATACATCTTTATTATCGATCGTTCAGATAAACTATGCAAACTGATTTTCTTTGTGAGGACTGTAGTGAGATATATTGTGTCACACTTATTCATGAGTACCCTCAGACATGCATCCTACTCTAATCTTGATATGAAGATTTTAGCCAAGAAAATTCTAAACTGGAGAAGGCTCTTATTTGGTTAATATATCCTGAAATTCATGTGATTCCAAAACTTTTAAAAATATTTTTTATTATTTATTTTTGAGAGAGCACGAGTTGGGGGGGGACAAAGAGAGGGGGATAGAGGATCCAAAGTAGGCTCTGCACTGACAGCAGTGAGCCCATGTGGGGGTTCAAACTCACAAACCATGAGATCATGATCTGAACTGAAGTTGGATACTCAATCACTGAGCCACCCAGATACTCCCAAAACATTTTTAAAACTATTTTCTAGTAGGCTAGTTTTGTTATTGGAACTTTATTACTA
>NW_027531289.1:58422-59523 GCF_008692635.1 Crocuta crocuta
AAAATGAATTATACACATTGGAAAAATTTATAGAAATTTTGCAAATTATTTTCCGGATATTTTACATATAAAGTAAGAGAACTGATTTCTTGATAAGCTTTATAAGATGAAGCCCAAGATTTGAAACATAAAATACTAGCATCTGCATTATTGTCTCTGCAATTCTCTCCAGCCTCTTCCACCTTGAATCTCACTGACAATATATCCTCCTAATCCAACAATGTTGAACTGCATGCAGTTCCCTCACATACATAATCGTGTTTTTTCTAATCTCTATGACTTTGTCCCTTCTTTACTCTGACCAATTTCCTCTTGGTTTACTCTAATTTTATTCATTGTCTTCTACCTTATATATTATTTCCTCCAGTATTATTTACTCAAAAGGCCATCCCACTCCAAGCTAAATAATATAACCTTCTTCTATACCTCCTTATAACTCTATGCATATCCCTATTATTGCAATATTGCACAGAAAAAATGAACTTTTAATATATCTGTCTCTTTTTCTAGGTCATAAGGCCCTTGAGTTTTCCTATTTGTATCTGTAACCCAGTGCCTCATTCTGTTCCTGATATGTACAAGATATTTAATATATGATGACTGAATAGATAGATGGGTGGATCGGTAGACAGATAGATGCATTTATGACAATTATCTATGCTTTTTCCTAAGGAAAGTGAGTCATCAATATAATATCTCTGGACCACAGTATGTTAACCCATAAAATGAGGGAAACTAAATATTCTCTATGTTTCTTTCCAGGTGAAAGTTTTTCCATTTCCTCCCTCCCATAACATTGGATCTCTATTGTGTCACATCTTAGACTTCCTAATTATTTATTAAGTTTATATGAATAGTAAGAAATATTTCAGAAAAAGACAATAGAAGTGTTTAATTGTTAAAAGTGATGATATGATATGCAAAGAAATATTAAAGGCTCAAGAAGGCCTTTTGGTACCCCTTCTTGCTTGTATTCCATAAGTACTATAATTATAATAAAATAAATATTTATTGATTTGGTCTTTATAGCCTATACAGACAACTTATGTGCAAATCCTACATGGTATAATTTAAAGACCATTAAAATAACCATTAAGACTC
>NW_027531289.1:59599-60256 GCF_008692635.1 Crocuta crocuta
CTTATTCCCCTTTTCATGAAGAGAGAGACAAACAAGGAGATAATAAGTGCAGGCATGCAAGTAATATTCCCAGCCACTGCACTAATTAAGAATTAGACCAAAAGTGAATTGTTTTCATCCTTTAGTCAGTGGTATTGCATGCCGTTTAGGATCTAAGTCTCTTTACCTCCTAAATGCAAATCTAAGTGTTCAAAGATACATTATTTTATAGCCCCTGGTCGTTGACAATAAACCAATGACTTCATCTATGTTCAGTCATATAAAAGTGACCTGTTTCAATACTGGAAGACAAATATATTAATTATTTTTCAATGTGATGTTTTCCTATTATATTTCAAAAGTGATTTTGACCATATAATCCTTTCCTAAGAATAGGGGAGATCTCTCATTTACCTGCCAAAGTTCCTAAAATCAACTCAGCATTACTTGGTAAGTGATAATATTTGCACATATTGTATAAAGATCATAAAGGATATAGAAAAATTACAGAATTGTAATGTGTTGCAAAATAGCAGTTTGAGGGACCCTGGGTGATTCAGTCACTTAAGCATCTGGCTTTGGCTCAGGTCATAATCTCAATTTGTGAGTTCAAGCTCCACAATGGGTTCTCTGCTGTCAGGACAGAGGATGTTTCATATCCTCTATACCCAACCACCC
>NW_027531289.1:60445-63001 GCF_008692635.1 Crocuta crocuta
TATCCTCTCTCCCCAACCACCCCGCCCCTTCCCTGCTCATGTGCTTTCTCTCTCTATCTCTCTTAAAATTAATTTTTATAAAAGTAAAGTAGTCAAAGACAGCTAAATATATACGTTAGGGCTGGTATACGCTGAAATAGTATCTTTGTACAAATGAAAAACTAAAAATTTCCTGCTCCTTAGGAAATTTCCTTTCTACCTCTCAGAAATATTTAATAGTATACTGATTTGTTTAGATCAAAAATGTACTAATATCTTTCAAGGAAATGTAGAAAATGTACAAAAATATGATGTTTTTAAAGTGGCTAGTATCCTTTTTATGTGCAATGCCCTTGTGAAGTACACAATCTACATAGTTGTACATAGCAGCACTGGTCTGAGAACCTAAGGAGGGTCATCAAAGGGATATAAGAAGACTAGAAGTGAGGAAATAATAAAATAAAACAGCATGGAAGTAAAACAAGCACAAACTTGACAACTTTATTAATTTGCTCATAACTCACTGATATATGATAGAGAATCATACTTTCAGCTATTCAAGAGATTAGCTGCCAGCACAAGAATCTCCATTTTCAGTCCTGTTATGCCCACTGATGAGAAATATTAAGAAGGTTTAGAGCAAGTTATCAAAGTTTACTTAAGAATTTGCAGGGGCTCCTGGGTGGCTCAGTCAGTTAAGCATCCAACTTCAGCTCACGGTTTGTGAGTTCGAGCTCTCCATCTGGCTCTGTGTTGACAGCTCAGAGCCTGGAGCCTGCTTCGGATTCTGTGTCTCCCTCTCTCTCTGCCCCTCCCGTATTTGTGCTCTCACTCTCAAAAATAAATAAACATTAAAAAAGGAATTTGTAATGTTACTTCTAACTTTAATATGCATTGCTTATAAATTATTTGGTGTCTCTCAGCAATTCCATTTAGTATAAATGAAATATAATTAAATTGGCTTTCCAGAAAGATATTTTTCAATGCTTTATACAAATTAAGTTTGTCTTGGCCAGTGGTAACTTAAACTAGTATATTTTAAATGTATATTTTTCTAGTTACCAGGAATTTGTAATCTCACTTATCACTTATTAATCAAAAGAAAAAACAGAAGAAAATCACCTTTCTGAAAGATAATTTGAAACACATGTTCACATTAATATACAACACACACACACACACACACACACACACACATGCACACACAAAACTACTGGCCTATAGAACTTTTTCCTGTTATTTTAATGCCTGCATACTTTGAGAAATGATACATCATCTGGAACTGGTCTATAGTCACAAGAGAGAATCTAACAACTGTGTTGCAGTTATATTTATTTTTTGTGGATATACTTTCTGATTTTCAGATAAAAATCTTTGTAGTCTAGCCCCAGGGTTTTTAAACCCTGTGAAATTTTATTTGGATGCTTAACCATCCAAAATATTATGCCTCAATGGGATAAAGGTAAAAAAAAAAAAAGATACTATTTTTTATGTGATTAGGCTGAAACCATATGTATGAACATTTTAGTGTCTTTCCAGGAGTGGTGATGTTTTTTTCTGAGACAGCCACATTTCTCCCATCCAAGGCACATTCCCATAAGACACCAGCTTCATATAAGGAGTGTTTTATTGGGTCAGTGTTCTAGATGCAGTAGGATAATGTAATTAAGAGTATAGCATGGTAATAATATTTAAAACATTATTGAAATTATTAAATGAGATAGTCCACATTAAATGCTTCCCATACAATAAACAATAAATAAGACCTATTGTGGGGCACCTGGGTGGCTCAGGTGATTGAACATGCATCCAACTTTGGTTCAGTTCATGATCTCAGGGTACGTGAGTGCAGAGCCCACTTCAGATCCTCGGCTACCCTCTCTGCCTCTCCACTGATTGGGATCTCCCAAAAATAAAAATTAAGAAAACATTAAAAAAATAAGAGCTATTGCTACTACTGATTTTTTGGGATAATCTAGCCTGTAATATTGGCCTGATTTGCATTAATATAGAACATTATAATAGTTATATTAGCATAAATACAGCACTGATTGGAGATGAAACAAAAGTAAACTTTTTTAATGCAATAACATTTCCTTTGAAGCCAGCCTTAAAAGAACAGTCATAGACTTCCTTTCAAGGAAGGGGGCAAAAAATAATAATTCAATAAGTACAGAAGTTAACAGAAATTACTCAACTAGAGATAACATCCTACTTTCCATTGTACTTTATCCCTTAGAATTAGCTCCCTTACTGTTATCCCCATTCACTGAATTTCATTATCTGTTTTTATAGGATAATTATAAGTGTGCATGAATACGTAAAAAAAGAGAACATTTAAAAAACAAGATTTATTTTTAGAGAGAGAAATAAAGTGGGAGAGCTTCAGTCGATGAAAGAGAGAAAGAATCTTAAGCAGGATCCATGCACAGCAGAGAGCCCAATGTGGGTTGACGCCATGACACTAGGATCATGACGTGAGCTGAAATCAAGAGTGAGACACTATCAACTGAGCTTCCTTGGCAGCCTTTAAAAAAAAAAAAAAAAAAAAAAAAAAAAATTTTAAATAGGATTAAT
>NW_027531289.1:63055-69496 GCF_008692635.1 Crocuta crocuta
GAACTTTTGAATCTAGTTATCTATGGATAAGAGAACAGAAGCAAAAAAAGAACCAAACCAATTGATAATAATACAGTCATAGTAGGGAAATTTACCACCTTACATCAATCAATGCACAGATTATTAAACAGAATATCAACAAGGAAACAATGGCTTTAAACATAACACTGGACCAGATATATTCAGAAGATTCTTCCATACAGAATCAGAATAAACATTCTTTTCAAGTGCACAAGGACATTCTCCAGAGGCGATTACATCTTACTTCACAAAACTAGCCTCAATAAATACAAAAAAGTTTGAAATTATACCAGGCACTCTTTCTGACCACACACTATGAAACTAGAAGTCAACCATAAGACAAATATGGAAAGACCACAAATATATGGAGGATAAATAAAATGCTACTAAACAATGATTCAGTCAACCAGAAAATGAAAGAAGAAATTTTAAAATACATGAAAATGAAGGCAAAATGGTCAAAAGCTTTTGGGACGCAATTTGAGCAGTCCTAAGAGGGAATTATATGGCAATACAGGTCCACTCAAGAAGCAAGAAAAATCATAAATAAACAACACAAACTTATGCCTAAAGGAGCTAGAACAAGAAAAGCAAACCAAGCACAAAAACAGTAGAAGGAAGGAAAATGTAAAGAATAGAGCAGAAACAACTGTTATAGAAACTTAAAAAGGTAGAACAGATCAATGAAACCAAGAGCAGGGACTTTGAAAAAAAAAATTGAAAACCTCTAGACAGACTTCTCAAAAAGAAAACAGAAAGGAGCTGGATAAGAAAAGAAAAAAATGGCAGAGGTTAAATAATCACCAACAAAGCAAAAATACAAATAATTAGAAGAGATTATGAAAAATCTTATGCCAACAAACTGAGCAATATCAAAGAAATGGATAAATTCCTAGAAACATAAAAACTAAGAAAACTGAAACTGGAAGAAATATAAAACTTGAACAGACCTAGAAACAAATGCTACAGAAACTTGAAATAGGAAGAGATATAAAAGTTAAACAGACTGATAACCGGCAAAGAAATTTAATCAGTAATCAAAAGCTCCCGAAAGGGAGGCCTGGGTGGCTCAGTCAGTCAAGTGTCTTACTCTGGTTTTGTGTCTCAGGTCATGATTTCATGGTGTGTGGGATCAATCCCCATGTTGGGCTCTGCTCTGACAGTGCAGAGCCTGCTTGGGATTCTCTCTCTCTCCCTCTCTCTGCCCCTCCCCACTCATGCTCTCTCTCTCTCCCTCTGAAATAAATAAATAAACATTTTAAAAAACCTCCCAACAAACAAAAGTCCAGGACAAGATGGCTTCACAGGAAAATTCTACCAAACATATAAAGAAGACTTAATACCTATTTTCATCAAATATTCCAAACAATAGAAAAGGCAAGAAAAGGAGAGGAGGCAAGATGGCAGAGAAGTAGGGAGCTCCGTACATTTCATTCGCCTCCATCTCTCAAACAGAGAAGGCCTGAAGTCAGAGTAACCCTTACAGAATCCAGGGGTTTGGGAGGAAAAGGAGACAGAGTCCGCTGACAAAACCTTATAGCGTGAGTATGAACTGGGGAAGATAAAATCAGGCCGGGACCGGAGACACAGAGGGAGGGGGTGTCCCCATTTGCAGGGAGCCATGGTGAGTCTAGGGGAAAAAAGAAAGAATGGCTAAAACTGCTCAAGACACTGTCCCTGTCGTTGGAGAAGAGAAAACCTCCACTCAGGACACAGAGGGATCCGATTTCCTGCTGTCCAGTTGACCCTAGGAGGATTCACTGGTCCCAGGCGACCCAGGGTGACACTGCTCCCCACTCACCAGCTACCTGGAGGGAATGCAAGTGGCGCCTGAAGCTGCACTGTTGTGCTTCTGGCTCGGCTGGACCCCCAGGGGGAANAACTCGCCTGCGAGTTTATATTTTGGGCAATATCCATGGGGCACGTAGACTGAGACCTGGAAACAATGCCAGGTGTGGGATATAGAGCACAGCCCACCTTGGCTATACACCCAGCACAAGGAAATCACGCCCAAAAGAGTGAGTTGCAACGCTTGGTTCGAGAAAGGACTGGGGCACCACCACTTTTCTCCCCACAACCACCACTGCAGGACCCCCTCAGGACACACTGAACCAAACCACGCCCATCACCGCTAGAGAGCTGCTCCCCCCACTTTTTTTTTCTTTTTTACCGGAGTCGGGGAAAGACCAAAATGTATGCAATGCCCTGATTAATTCTGGTCACTGGCTTGTTTAAACAGTCGCATTTAATCCATTCTCTGGATGTAAATTCTACACCTCCACCGCTACCTTTTTATCTCTCTCTCTTTCTCGAGTAATCAAACTAAATAGTTTCTCTGAGTAGCATTATCTTCATTTCTTTGCCTACTCACCAACCATATTCACCTCTTGCTCTCTCTGAATTAAGCCTCTTAGTCTTTCTGCCTGCTCATTTCATTTCTAATTTGGCTTCCTCCCCACCCTGTCATTTCTCTCTTTGTATATGCGCTTCCATCAGCACGGCGTACACCAGGCTCTTTATTTGTAGCTGGGAATTCTGGTTCTATACTTAAGACTGTCCTTTCTCTATTGTTTTTTTTTCTTTTTCTTCTTTCTTCTTTTTCCTTTTTCATGTATATTTCATATTTATTATTCGTCTTCCCTCCTTCCTCTTTCTTTTATTTTTTTTGTATGTGTCCCTTCCTTTTTTCTTTTTCTTTTTCCCTTTCAGTTTGCATGTTTGTTGGATTTGTCTGTGCATTTGTGTGTCTTTGTTCCCTGTGGGTCTGTCTGTCTGTCTTCTCTTCCAGGGCTACCTCAAAAAAAAAAAAAAAACCTAAAAAGTAAAAAACAAAAAAAACAGAGTACACATGGTGGACAGTAACAAATACCACTACGAGCAAGAAAATAAAATAACCAAGGTCTCAAGAAGAGAGACCAAGAGACACCATTCAAAGAACACTCTCTGAATGGATAGGTCCTGGACAGTCAAAGAGTCTTCTTTGGTACTGCAGCGCTCACAGGTGCAGAGGACATAACAAGCTTTTAAAACTGACAAGAGATAGAAAGCTAACCAAAATAATGAAATGAAAGAGCTCTCCTCCAAAGAAATTCCAGGAAGAATTGACAGTTAAAGAACTGCTCAAAAAAGATATAAGCAAAATAACTGAACAAGAATATAGAAAAATAGTCATAAAATTAATCTCTGGGCTTGAAAAAGGCATGGAAGACATCAGAGAAACTATTGCTACAAAGACTATGGAGCTTAAAAAGAGTTGTGATGAATAAAAAATGCTATAAATGAGATACATAATAAAATGGAGGCGTCCAATGCACAGATTGAAGAGGCAGAAAGGAGAATAAGTGATTTAGAAGACACAATTATAGAAAAAGAGCACCTGAGAAAAAGAAAAATAAACTGAACAAAGCATGAAAGGAGAGTTCGAGAACTCAGAGAAACAATCGAATTCCAGAGGAGGAAGAGAAAGGGAAAGGCGCGGAAGGAGTCCTTGAACAAATTATAGCAGAGAACTTCCCCAAACTGGGGAGAAAAGTAGATGCTGAAATTCCAGAAGCACAGAGAACTCCCCTCAGATGTAACTTGAATCGATTTCTGCATGACATATCATAGGGAAAATGGCAAAATATGAGTACAAAGAGAGAATTCTGAAAGCATCTAGGGATAAAGGGACCCTAACATACAAAGGGAAACCTATCAGAGTGGTGACAGACTTCTCTACTGAAACATAGCAGGCCAGAAAGGAATGGCAAGAAATCTTCAATGTGATGCTCAGTAAAAACATGCAGCCAAGAATCCTCTATCCAGCAAGCCTGTCATTCGGAATAGAAGGAGAGATAAAGTCTTTCCAAATAAACAAAAATTGAAAGAATTCTTCACCACTAAACCAGCCCTACAAGAAATCCTGAGGGGAACGCTCTGAGGGAAGTGTTGCAAGGAATGCAAGATACCATAGATACCACCACAAGTATGAATCCCACAAAGGACACAATGACTCTAAACCCACATATTTCAATAATAACACTGAATGTAAATGGGCTAAATGCTCCAGTCAAAAGACATAAGGTAGCAGAATTCATAAAAAAAATCAATCTAATTGCTGTCTACAATAAACTCATTTTAGACTGGAGGACACCTTCAGATTGAAAGTAAGGGTATGGAAAAATGTATATCATGCTACTTGAAGTCAAAAGAAAGCTGGAGTAGCTATACTTATATCAGATAAACTGGACTTTAAAGAAAAGACATTAACAAGGGATGAAGAAAGGCATTATATAATAAGTACAGGGTCTATCCATCAGGAAGAGTTAACAATTATAAATGTCTTTACACCGAATATGGAAGCACCCAAATATATAAAACAATTAATCACAAACAGAAACAATCTTATGGTTAAGAATGTGCTATTAGCAGGGAACTTTAATACTCCACTTACAGCAATGGATACATCAACTAGACACAAAATCACTAAAGAAACAATGGATTTGAATGACACACAGGACCAGGTGGGTTTGACCGATATATTTAGAACTCTAAATCCTGAGGCCATGGAATTCACTTTCTTCTCAAGTGCACATAGGACATTCTCCAAGATACAATACAGGGACACAAAGCAGTCCTCAATAAATATAAAAGAATTGAGATCATACCATGCACACTTTCAGATCACATTGCTATGAATCTTGAAATCAATCACAGAAAGAAGTCTGTAAAACCTCCAGTCAAACTTTCACTTTTCGCAGATGATATGATACTCTACATAGAAAACCAGACAGACTCCACCAGAAGCCTTCTAGAACTGATCCATGAATTCAGCAAAGTTGCAGATTACAAAATCAACGTAAAGAAATTGGTTGCATTTTTATACACCAACAATGGGGCAACAGAAAGAGAAATCAAGAAACTGATCCCACTCACAATTGCACAAAACACCATAAAATACCTAGGAATAAACCTAACCAAAATTATAAGCAATTTGTAAGATGGAAACTATAGCAAACTTATGAAGGAAATTGAAGAAGACACAAAGAAATGGAAAAACATTCCATGCTCATGGATAAGATGAATAAATGTAGTTAAAATATCATAACTACCCAAAGCATCTACACATTCGATGAGATCCCAATCAAAATTCCACCAGATTTCTTCTCAAAACTTGAACAAACTATCCTAAAATTTGCACGGAACAACAAAAGATCCTGAATAGCCAAGGTAATATTGAAGAGGAAAACCAAAACGGGAGGCATCAAAATCCTAAACTTTAGCCTCTAGTACAAGGCTGTAATCATTAAGACAGTATGGTATTGGCACAAAAACAGACACATAAAACAGTGTAAAAGAATATGGGACTCAGAATTGGACCCACGAATTTACAGCCAACTAATCTTTGAAAAAGCAAGATAAGAGTATCCAATGGAAAAAAGACGGACTCTTTAAAAGATGGTGCGGGGAGACCTGGACAGCAACATGCATAAGAATGAAACTAGATCGACAGAGGGAGCAAGATGGCAGAGAAGTAAGGAGCTACATACTTGCACTTGCGCCCATACATCACACGGAAAAGATCTGAAGCCATTGGAAACCTTACAAAACCTGAGAGATTGGGAGGAAAAGGATGCAGAATCCACTGAGAGAGCCTTCTAACATGAGTGCGAACTGGGGAAGATAAAATCGGGCCGGGATCAGAGACTCCAGGGTCGGAGGCAATCTCCCTCTACCCTTTACGGGGAGTGAGAGGGGAAAAAGAGAGAGTACGAAACAGAAAAACCTCCGCTCGGGGCATAGAAAGACCGTACTTGCCAAATACCTGCATGCCAGGTCCCCTCGTGCCAACTGGTCCCGGAGGGGCTGAGCGCACAGACTGCTTCTTTGTGCTGGCTCCTGGCGGGCGGGATTTCAGAGTAGTGGTGCGCCTGCCATCATTGTCCTCCCGGGCGGCTTGGGCCCCAGAAAGAGCCTCTCGCGAGGACGCTGGGCATCCGTGCTCCTGGCTGGCTGGAACTCTAGAGGGAAGGCAAAAAGCTAAAAATTGGGAAATTTGCCTGTGAGTTCGTGTTTCAGGTGATGATACATAGAGGGACCTGGTTTTCCTCACTCCAGCGGGCTCCGGCTCAGCTCACCCAGCAGGCAAGCCCCCGCCCATGCTCACAAGCCAGATCCAGAAAAGGAAGCAGCGATTCTGACTCCACCCCAGAGCTCGGCAGGGGGCCTGGAATTGCCCCGGGGGGGTTACCTGGGAAGTTGTGTCTAAGGCAATTTCAGCTGGGGGCGCGGACTGGGATTTGGAGACTGGGACTGGCCTGAGTTGAAGAGTGCAACCAACTTTGGCTGTGCCCCCAGTACGGGGAGTTTACACACCCAAGAAAGCGAGGTGCAGCGCTTGGTTCAAGAAGGAACTCGAGCACCATCACTCTCCTCCCCACA
>NW_027531289.1:69565-71825 GCF_008692635.1 Crocuta crocuta
GCTATTTAACTGTAGCTGGGAAATCCGGTTATATGCTTTAAACCGTTCTTTGTCCATCGGTTTTCTTCTTTTTTCCTTTTCTTTTCTCCTTTTTGACCCTTTTATATATTTTGTACTCCCTATTATTCGCCCTCCCTCCTCCTTCTTTTCTCTTCACTTTTTCGTTTTCCCACTCGCTTTGCATGTTAGTTGAATTAGCCTGTGCGTTTGTGTGCTCCTGCTCCCTGTGTGTTTGTCTGTCTGTTTTATTTTCCAGGGCTACCTCAAGAAACAAGCCAGAGTACACAGGTGGAGAGTCCCAAATATCACTACGAATAGGAAAAGAAAATAACCAAGGTCCCAACAAGAGAGACTAAGACATACCATTCAAAAAACACTCTCTGAAAGGATAGGCCCTGGACAGTCAAAGAGTCTTCTTAGATATAGCAGCGCTCATAGATACAGAGAGCATTAACAGGACTTTAAAACCAACAAGAGCCAGAAAGCTAATTAAAATGACGAAACGAAAGAGCTCTCCTCCAAAGAAACTCCAAGAAGAAATGACAGCTAATGAACTACTCAAAACAGATATAAGCACACACACACACACAGCTAGAACTGATATATGAATTCAGTAAAGTTGCAGGATACAAAATCAATGCACATAAATATGTGTCTTTTCAACAACAATGAAGCAGCAGAAAGAGGAAAAAACCAATCTTATTTACAATTGCACCAAGATACCTACAAATAAACCTAGCCAAAGAAATGAAAGACCTAAAGTCTGAAAACTATCAAATACTGATTGAAGATATACAAAATGACACAAAGAAATGGAAAAGTATTTCATGCTCATGGATTGGAAGAACAAATACTGTCAAAATGTATATACTTCTCAAAGAAACCTATGCATTCAATGCAATTCCTATCAAAACACCAACAGCACTTTTTCAGAGAGTTAGAATAGGCACTCCTAACCTTTGTATGGAACCACAAAGGCACTGAATCGCTAAAGCAATCTTGAAAAACAATAGCAAAGCTGGAAGGCTTCACAATTCCAGACTTTGTAGTTGATTACAAAGCTGTAGTCATCAAAACAGTATGATACTGGCACAAAAATAGACACATAGATCAATAGAATAGAAGAAAAAACCCAGAAGTGAATGCAAAATTATATGGTCAATTAATCATCAATGAAACAGGAAAGAATAATTAGTGGGAAGGTTTCTGTAACAAATGGTGTTGAGAAAACTGGACAGCAGCATGCAAAATAAGGAAACTGGACCACTTTCTTACATTATACAAAAAAATAAACTCAAAATATATTGAAGACGTAATTGTGAGTCCTGAAATTGTAAAAATCCTAGAAGGGAACAAGGGCAGCATGTTCTTTCAAATCAGGTGTAACGACTGTAAAGATATTTGCCAATGACATATCTGATAAAGGGCTGGTATCCAAAATTTATATAGAATTTATAACACTGAATACCCAAAAAACAAATAATCCAATTAAAAATTGGGCAGAAGATATGAACACACTTTTCTCCAAAATACACATACACGTGGCCAACAGACACATGAAAAGATTCTCATCATTATTTATCATCAAGGAAATGCAAATTAAAAGTACAATGATATATCACCTCACACCTGTCAATGACTAAAATCAACAGTACAAGAAATAACAGGTGTGGCAAGGACGTGGAGAAAGGGAAACCCTCTTGCACTGTTAGTGGGAATGCAAACTGATGCAACCACTCTAGAAAATATTATGAAATTTCCTCAAAATGATAAAACTAGAACTACTTTTCAATCCAGTAATTGCATTACTGGGTATGCATCCAAATAATACAAGAACACTCATTCAAAGGGATATTTGCACCCTTATGTTTATTGCAAAATTATTTAAAATAGCTACGATATGGAAGCAACCCATGACTCCCTCAATAGGTGAATGGATAATGGCATATTATATATATATATATATACACGTGTGTGTATGTATGTATATATGTATATAATGGAATATTATTCAGCCATAAAAAAGAATGAAAGCTTGCCATTTGTAAGAAAGGAGCTACATACTGTAATGGTAAGCAAGATAAATTAATCAGAGAATGATAAATACTATAAGATTTCCCTCATATGTGGAATTTAAGAAATAAAACAAAGAGGTATGGGAAAAATAAGAGAGACAAAGCAAGAAACAAACCTTTATTATAGAGAACTATCTGATGGATACCATAGGGGAGGGGGGTGGGGATATGGGTTAAACAGGTGT
>NW_027531289.1:71907-80667 GCF_008692635.1 Crocuta crocuta
GGTTTACAACTGTACTTGTGATGCCCACAGGGTGATGTAAGTGACTGCTAAATTATACATTCAGCACCTGAAGCTAATAAAACACTGTATGTTAAAAAATTAAAAAATACAAACATGCATGTTAATTGTAATCTTCTAGGTAAAAGCCTAATTGCAGCTATGTGTATGACATTTTGATAAACAAGTCTCTAGATTCTACTTTCCAATTTGTGGTCTTCTAAAATTATGAATTCATTTAATTACAATATGCAAATAACTTGAGAATGGAAAGCCAGTTATAATAACCTATATAATTTTTCAAAGACCATTACAAAACTGAAACTTAATTTAGTATAGCAATGTATTTTCCCAGAAGGTTCTGCATATATTCACTATATTAGATTTGATCATAGTAATACATATTAATACATATCATAACATAATTATTTTTTTCCTCTTATAGTTTATTTTCAACTTGGTTTCCATATAATACCGAGTACTCATCCGAAAAAATGATCTCCTTAATGCCTATCACCCCTTTTCTGTTCTCCCCCCCCATTAACCCTGTTTGTTCTCAGTATTTAAAGAGTCNTCACGCTGTCTCTTTCTCTCTCACTTAGAAATAAATAAAACATTAAAAAAATAAATAAAGAGTGTCTTATGTTTTGCATCCCTCCCTCTCCCTATTTTCCCCTCCCTCTCCCCCATGATTCTCTGTTAAGATTCTTCCGTTCCACATATGAGTGAAAATATATGGTATCTGTCCTCTGCCTGATTTATTTCCCTTAGCATAACACCCTTGAGTTCCATCCAGATTGCTTCAAATGACAAGACTTCATTCTTTCTCATTGCCATGTAGTTTTCCACTGTATATATAAAACACATCTTCTTGATCCCTTCATCAGTTGATGGATATTTAGGCTGTTTCCATGATTTGGTTATTGTTGAAAGTGCTTCTATGAACATTGGGGTATATGTGCCCCTATGCATCAGCACTCCTGTGTCCCTTGGGTCACAGGGACCCACCTGTTGCTGGGTCATAGGGGAGTTCTATTGTTAATTTTTTGAGGAACCTCCACACTGTTTTCCAGAGTGGCTGTACCAGTTTCCATCCCCACCAAAAGTGTAGGAGGATGCCCGTTTCAACACACCTTCGCCAGCATCCATAGTCTCCTGATTTGTTCATTTTAGCCATTCTGACCGGCATGAGGTGATATCTCAGTGTGGTTTTGATTTGTGTTTCCCTAATGATGAGTGACGCTGAGCATCATTTCATGTGTCTGTTGGCATTCAGGATGTCCTCTTTGGAGAAGTATCTGTTCATGTCTTCTACCCATTTCTTTACTGGATTATCTGTTTTTTTGGGGTGTGGAGTTTGGTGACTTCCTTATAGATTTTGGATACTAGCCCTTTATCAGATATATCATTTGCAAGTATCTTTTACCGTTCAGTCAGTTGACTATTAGTTTCATTGATTGTTTCCTTTGCCATGCAGAAGCTTTTTATCTTGATGAGGTCCCAATAGTTCATTTTTGCTCTTGATTCTGTTGCCTTTGGAGATGAGTTGAGTAAGAAACTGCTGCAATTGAGGTCAAGGAGTTTTTTCCTGATTTACCGTCTAGGATTTTGATGGTTTCCTGTCTCACATTCGGGTCCAACATTCATTTTGAGGTTATTTTAGTGTATGGTGTGAGAAAGTGTTCTAGTTTCATTCTTCTGCATGTTGCTGTCCAGTTCTCCCAGCACCATCTATTAAAGAGGCTGTCTTTTTTCCATTGGATACTCTTTTCTGCTTTGTCAAATATTACATGGCCATCTATTTGTCGGTCCAATACTGGGTTCTCTGCTCTATTCCACTGGTTCATGTGTCTTTTTTTTGTGCCAATAGCATATTGTCTTGATGACAGCTTTGTAGTAGAGGCTAAAGTCTTGGATGGTGATGCCTCCCATTTTGGGCTGCTTTTTCAATATTGCTTTGGTTATTCTGGGACTTTTTTGGTTCCATACAAATTTTAGGATAGTTTGTTGTAGCTTTGAGAAGAATGCTTGTGCAATTTTGATTGGGATTGCATTGAATGCGTGGATTGGTTTGGGTAGTGATAACATTTTAACAATATTTATTCTTCGGGTCCATGAGAATGGAATGTTTTTCCATTTCTTTGTGTATTACTCAATTTCCTTCATAACTTTTCTATAGTTTTCAACATACAGATCTTTTACATCTTTGCTTAGGTTAAATCCTAGGTATTTTATGTTTTTTATGCAATTGTGAATGGGATCCGTGCCTTGATTTCTCTTTCCATTGCTTCATTATTGGTGTATAAAAATGCAACCGATTTCTGTACGTTGATTTTGTACCCTGTGACTTTGCTGAATTCATGGATCAGTTCTAGTAGGCTTCTGGTTGAGTCTGTCGGGTTTTCTATGTAGAGTATCATGTTGTTTGCAAAAAGTGAAAACTTGACTTCTTCTTTACCAATTCTGATGCTTTTGATTTCCTTTTGTTTTCTTACTGCTAATGATAGATCTTCCAGCACTATGTTAAACAACAGTGGTGAGAGTGGACATCCCTGTTGTGTTCCTGATATCAGAGGGAAAGGTCACAGTTTTTATCCATTGAAGATGATGTTGGCTGAGGGATTATCATAAATGGCTTTTATGATGTGTAAGTAAATTCCTTCTATCCCGATTTTCTCAAGGGTCTTTATTAAGAAAGGATGCTGTTTTTGTTTTTTTTTTTTCAAATGCCTTTTCTGCATCTATTGACAGGGTCATATGGTTTTTATATATTCTTTTGTTAATGTGATGTATTGCATTGATTGATTTGTGAATATTGAACCAGCTCTATAACCCAGGAATGAATCCCGGTTAATCATGTTGGTAATTCTTTTTATATACTGTTGAATTCGATTGGCGAGTATCTTGTTGAGGATATTTGCATCCGTATTCATCAAGGATATTGGCCTCTAGTTCTCTTTTTATGCTGAGTCTCTGTTTTGGGAATCAAAGTGATGATGGCTTTGTCAAATGAGTCCAGATGTTTTCCTTCCATTTCTATTTTTTAATAGCTTGAGAAGAATGCATATTAACTCTGATTTAAATGTCTGGTGTAATTCCCCAAGGAAGCCATCTGGGCTACGGCTCTTATTCATTGGGAGATTTTTGATAACTGATTCAATTTCTTCACTAGTTATGGGTCTCTTCAGATTTTCTATCTCTTCCGTTTGAGTTTTGGTAGTGTGGGAGTGTTTAGAAATTTATCTATTTCTTCTAGGTTGTCCAGTGTTTTGCCATATAATTTTTCATACTGTTCCCTGATAATTGCTTGAATTTCTGAGAGATTGATTGTAATGAATCCATTTTAATTTGTGATTTTATATAATTGGGTGCTCTCTTTTCTTTCTGAGAAGACTGGCTAGAGGTTTATCAATTTTGTTTATTTAAAAAAAAAAACCTTTTGGTTTCATTGATCTGTTCAACATTTTTTTTTTTGATTCTGTATGTTTATTTCTGCCCTGATTGTTATGATTTCTCTTCTCTTACTGGGTTTGGGGTGCTCTTGTTGCTCTCCTTCTAGTTCCTTTAGGTGTGCTGTTAGATTTTATATTGGACTTTTTCAAATTTCTTGAAATAGTCCTGGAGTGCAATGGACTTTCCTCTTAAGTCTGCCTTTGCCGCATCCCTTAGAGTCTGGATTGTTGTATTTTCTTTTTCAATTTTTCCACATATTTTTAAATTTCTTCTCTAACCGTCTGGTTGGCCCACTTGCTCTTTAGTAGGGTGTTCTTTAACCTCCATATTTTTTGGAGGTTTTCCAGACATTTTCCTCTGATTGATTTCAAATTTCATAACATTGTGATCTGAAGGAGTGCATGGTATGATCTCAGTTCTTTTATTTTATTTATTTATTATTTATTTATTTATTTATTTATTTATTTATTGAGGGCTGCTTTATGACCCAGTATGTGATCTATCTTTGAGAATGTGCCATGCACACTTGGGAAGAAAGTGAATTCCACAGCCTCAGGATGTAGAGTTCTAAATATATNGTGATATAAGAAAATTCTTATCAATAAGATTTCTTATGTTTGTGTTTGTTTTATGTAATTGGGTGTTTCTAAATTCAGTGCATAGACATTTATAATTCTTAGCTCTTCCTGATTGATAGACCCTGTAATTATTATATAATTCCCTTCCTCATCTCTTTTTAGTGCCTTAACTTTAAAGTCCACTTTGTCGGATATAAGTATGGCTACTCTAGTTTTCTTTTGACTTCCAGTAGCATGATATATATTTCTCCATCCCCTTACTTTTAATCTGAAGGTATCTTCCAGTCTAAAATATGTTTCTGTAGACAGCAAATAGATGGATTTTGTGTTTTTTTATCCATTCTGGTACCCCATGTCTTTTGATCGGAGCATTCAGCCCATTAACATTCAGTGTTATTATTGTAATATGCGGGTTTAAAGTCATGATAGATATTTCTTCATCCTCTCAATTTCTTTTTTTAAACATAATTTATGTAGTTTTGAGACAGAGAGACACAGGGTATGAGGAATGGGGGAGTAGGGAGACAGAGAGGGAGACAGAGAAACTGAACCAGGCTCCAGGTTTCGAGCTGTCAGCATAGAGCCAGACACGGGGCTCGAACCCCTGAACCATGGGATCATGACCGAGCCGAAGTCGGATACTTAACCGACTGAGCCACCCAGTAGCCCCACCATCCCCTCACTTTTAATCTGAAGGCATCCTCAGGTCTCAAATGAGTCTCTTGTAGATAGCAAATAGATGGATCTTGTTTTGTTATCCATTCTGATGGCCTATGTCTTTTCATTGGAGCTGTTAGTCCATTTACACTCAGTGTTATTATTGAAAAATATGGGTTTAGAGTCATTGTGTTCTCTGTAGAATTCATGCTTGGAGTGGTTTCTCTGGTAACTTGTGTTGCAACATTTCCCTCATAGAGTCCCCCTTAGGATTTCTTGTAAGACTGGGTTAGTGGTGATGAATTCATTCAATTTTTGTTTGGGAAAAACTTTTTCTCTCCTTCTATTCTGAATGATAGGTTTTCTGGATAATGGATCCGTGGCTGCATATTTTTTCTGTTCATCACGTTGAAGACTCCCTGCCATTCTTTTCTGGCCTGACAAGTTTCAGTATATAGGTATGCACCTACTCTGATATGTCTCCCTTTCTATATTAGGGCCCTTTTAACCCTAGTTGCTTTCAGAATTCTCTCTTGTCCTTATATTTTGCCAGTTTCACTATGAGATGTCATGCAGAAGATCGATTCAAATTACATCTGATGGGAGTTCTCTGTGCTTCTTGGATTCCAATGTCTGTTTCCTTCCCCAGAATTGGGAATTTCTCAGCTATAATTTGTTCAAGTACCGGTTCATCCCCTTTCTTTCTCTCTTCTTCTTCTAGAATTCCTATAACATGGATATTGTTCCGTTTGATTGTATCACTCAGTTCTGGAATTCTCCTTTCATGCTCTCGGATCAATTTATCTCTCTTTTTCTCTGCTTCCACTTTTTCTATAATTGTGTCTTCTAATTCACTTATTCTCCCTGTGTGTTCAATCCGTGCAATGGCTGTCTCCATTTTGTTATGCACCTCATTTATAGCATTTTTTAATTCATCATAACTATTTTTAAGATCCAAAATCTTTGGAACAATAGCTTCTCTGATGCTTTACATGGCTTTTTCAAGCCCAACGATTAATTTCATGGCTATTGTTCAAAATTCTTGTTCAGTACTGTTGCTTATATCTGTTTTGAACAATTCTTTAGCTATCACTTCTTCCTGGAATTTCTTTAGAGGAGAGTTCTTCCGTTTCATCATTTTGGCTAGCTTTCTGTCTCTTGTATGTTTTAAAAGTTTGTTGTGCGCTTCACACGTGCAAGTACTTGTATATTAAAGGAGGCTCATAGACTGTCCATGGACCGTCTGTTCAGGAAGTGTTCTTTTAATGGTGTCACTTTGTCTCTCTTGCTGTGACATTGGTTATTTTTTTTCTTCTACTCATAGTGTTATTTGTGACTCTCTACCATGTGTACTTTGGCTTGTTTCTTGAGATAGCCTTCGAAAGGAAATCAGACAGACAAACAGTGAACAAAAGCACACAAATGCACCAACAGATCAAACAAATTAGTAAACCGAAAAAAAAACAACAACAACAAAACAAAAACAACAGAAGACCAAGGACAGCCTAAAACCATAAAACCAGATGTCTCAGCTACAAATAAAGAGCAGGCTGGAGAGTGCTCATGGAAGAGCATTATAAAGATAGAAATGATATGGGTGGGGAGAATCAGAAATTGATCCTTGACCAGGAAGAGAGGCTAAGAGGCTTAATTCAGAGAAAGAAAAAGGAGAATACGGCAGGATGTGAGGAGGAAGAAAAAAAATGAACATAATGTTACCCAGAGAAATTATATAGTCTGATTATTTCAGAGAGAGAGAAAGCAAGGTAACATCAGAGGTGTAGAACATGCATGAAAAGAATGGATTAAATATGACTAAGGAAACCTACAACCAGAATACCCAGGCGAGAGGAGGGGAGAAATAAAAATGAGATAAGGGAGAAAATATCTGAATAGCAAGTATTGGTAGAGTTAATCATGCCAATGCCTCAATGATAGTCTTGCCCCGGGCTCTGGTAAAAAAGCAGGTACCCAGTGCAGATGTGTGTGGCTTGGTGTCAGTGAGTCTTGCCTCCATTGTGGGTCCATAGAGCGATTCCCTGAGGCCCCACCTTGGTGGTTGCGGGGAGAAAAATGGCACCCCCCCAGTGCCTCCTTGAACCAGGCGTTGCAAATCACTCTTTTGGGTCCCATATCATTGTGCCGTGGGCACAGCCAAGGTAGCCGTGGACTATGTCCCACACCCAGCCTTTCCAGATCTTACTCCATCTGCATTAATGATACTGCCCGAAATGCAATCTCGCAAGTCAGGGCACTTCCTAGCAGGGGATCAAGTAGGGGATCTGTCCCTCCTGATGCCAAATGCGTCCCTTGCATAGCTTCTATCCCGGAGGGAATGTCTGGTACTAGGGCACCCAGCCCAAATAAAGCTCTGCAGTTAGGGATAGGATCTCTCTCTGAAATCCCTGCCATTAGAGATGGGATAATATGCTCCCTCTCCAGCCTGGGCCAAGGTTTTCTCTTTTCTAGGGACAGTTCTTTGCTTCCTTAGTTGCTCTTTCTTTTCCCTTTGTCCATCCACAGAGGGGGCTCTTTGACCTCCATGGCTCCATGTCCTGGCTTGTGTTTATCTGCACCAGTTCTCAATCATGCACCTATGAGGTCATCTGCTTAGTGGACTCCATGTTTTTTCCTTCCAGCCTCTTGCGGTTCAGAACCCTTTGGCTTCAGCCCTTCTTTGTTTGACAGATGCAGGCAGAAGTATGGTACTCCCTATTTCTCTGTCATGTTGCCTTCTGAAATCAAGATATCTGATTGTGCCTTTTAAATAGAAATAATCAGACTATATCTGGATTACATCTTTACCACAGTAATTGAAAATATAATATTAAACTTATGAATATAGACAGAGGTAATGATTTTAGCTGGAACTAACTGGATATAGAATAAGAGAGCCAAAATTAGTCTGGTTTTTCCATGAAAATCTACTGAGGAAAAAAAAATAAATCATTTGATGACATTAAGTCTGCATCATCCTCAGGGGAAGCCTCAAGAAAAGAGTCATTCAGTAGAGGAATTGAAGAAGTATTAAAGTTATCTCTCTTTCAGATGCCATTTCTGTATAACCACCAAACCTGAAGTCTAAGATTTTATTGTTCTTGGACAAAATAAAATGTAATGCAACATTAAATTCACTTAGTTGTTTATTTATATATAGATAACCAGTAGAAGATCTTGGTGGATGGGATGAAAAACTTTCTCATGTGTCCACTTGGTAAACTTTGAGGAAGTCAACCCAATGTGAAAAGGAGGATGAGTAAGTCCTTTGAATTGTGACAGTGAACACAAAACCTAGTTCTAAACATCATATCTAAGCCAGAATCAGAATAATCATTTTGATTAAGTCTAGTTTGTAGAAACCAACGACCTAGAACTAAAGTGGGAAGACATGGCTCTTAACAATAGGGACAACACCATTTTTCTAAAGATATCCTTCTAACAAGATAGTGAAATTAGTTAACAGAAACAATAGTATTAAATATTTCGGTGATATTCAGTCCTTATTACAAAGATAACTTTAGACTTAAATTTTAATTTTGAGAAAACACACTTTGCATTTTTCCCCTATATTGGGGCTTTGGTATGCAGGAAAATAGAGTAACAGCAAAATAATAATGACATAATAATAATGATCTAGTTAATAATTTTAATTTTTCAAATTCTCAGTACATTAAATGATAAATCTATTAACGTTAAGTAGAAATAGTAAAGAGAAGTAATTAAGTAGAATATTGGGAATATTAATTTTAGCAATAGTCAAGAAGTCTATCTCATTCTGTGAAGATGTGTCTACACTCTAGTGGATTCTGTTGAAAAACAGTATCTCATTTTTCCTAAATTCTAAGCCCAGTCTTATTTCTTACAAACCAGTGTGGTACAAAGTGGAATTTGGTACTTTCTTGTAACATAGTTCACAGGGTTGAATATTAGGTCTCCAATATGTTCTGTCTGAACAAAATAGTTTTGTGTAAACTCACACACTAAAGAAATTTTGAACAAGGATATGCACAGTCATCTCAACTAATAGTATTATTATGTCCACTTGATTTTTAGAAATGGTTGACCAATCTGTTGA
>NW_027531289.1:80705-91179 GCF_008692635.1 Crocuta crocuta
GACCTCTCTGTTGAGCTGCTCTCTGGCACCGGTGATATTCACCAGTGAGGTGAATAAGCCTTGTCTTGCAATGTCTGAGTTATGTGTGTAAGCAAAAACTTTTGTCTGGGTCCTCAGAGTATCTCTGGTAAAGTTTGTCCTTTGTACCTCTAGATCTTGACCCAATGTGTTAGAAGCAGTTGATGAAACGTATCTGATTATACTCAGGGTTTCTGTAAAAGAAAATTTTATAAATCTTATGAAGACTTTTGCAATTTATATAGTAAAACTAAATTTTTATTGGGTATTATTATGAGTCAATGGCTTTTGCAAATATAATTTGTTTTTCCTACTTATAACAGTTGCCTGATATTTAAATTAAGTTTAAACTGATTAAGTTAATTAATGTGAGCGTTGAACAAGCTTGTGTAAACATGTCACATGGTAAAATCTCTTAAACATTAAAAAAAAACCTATTAGATTTATTAATTTTAGTTAATACATAGTAAGTATAATTATTATATTTAAATAGCACCAAATAAGAAAGTTAGGAAATAATACAAGCAATTTATTACTTTGATCATTTTTGAAGGCTTANGGGAGGGGCATTGAGAGAAGGAGACACAGAATCTAAAGCAGGCTCCAGGCTCTGAGCTGTCAGTACAGAGTCCGATGTGGTGGTGGAACCTATGAATCATGAGATCATGACCTGAGCCAAAGATAGATGCTCAACTGACTGAGCCATCCAGGTGCCCCAGACAGGTGAAATTTCGAATGTGGAGTTATATGTATTCATTTATTTTTATTATGTCTTTTAAACATAGAGTATATTTAAAATACAGTTTTAATATTAACATTTAAAAGTGTAGGGAGTAGTTAAGATGATGAAGTAGTAAGGGGCCCTGGGATTTTCTCATCCCTCAAACATAGATAGATAGATATCAAACCATTTTTGAAAACCTAGGAAATAAATCTGAAGATTAAGAGAACTATATGCATAATCTGAAGGAGAGAACACTGTAGGTACAAGGTGTAAAGAGGTGAAATGGGGGACTGAAGAGCAGTAGTGCCACAGAAGTGAAGGAGCCATTTTCTCAAAGAGGAGAAATATTAGAGGGAGAGAGCAAGCAGTGCATCAGGTTTGTGCAAGAAAGCACTACCTTTGAAAGCAGTTAGAGAGAAAAAATGAAAACACGCACAGGGGACTGCACAATAAAACTACTCCCCAAAAACATTGATGGATGGGGAAAGACAACATGAAAGAATGGTGTGGCCCTGAGAGTGGGCAACTAGATCTGAAGATCCCCTGGATCTCACAGGGATAAGCAGTTCCCCTACTTGGAGTGCGTTTGGTAGAGGTGATATTGCTTCTCCATGGGCAAAAGACCTAGCTGGTGCCATCAAGCCATGATGTTCACCTACATAAGAACAAAGACACCAGCTGAGGGTGGCAAAGCCTGGCATGGACTATGTGTTGGGATATACCATATAAACTCTGAGCTACTACCACTGTTTAGTAGTGAGACCATTTCCTAGGACAAGCGGGACCCAGCCAAAGCACTATGAGACCTCACCAGGATGACTGTTGGTCCAAGCTGTGGGGTCTCTAAAGTGTGGGGTTTTGAAACACAGCCATGCCTGAGATAAAACTCCAAAGGGATCCACTGCCTGGTAGGCAGAAAGGTTGCACACAGACAAGGGGAAGGCAGAGAGCTTATGGAAGTGGGTGACACAGGAGGGGTGAACTTCCTTCTCTGGAGACTTGAGACAGAGGTGAAGCCAGTTTCACCTTTAGCCCACCTATACTGGTAGATCCCAGTGAGCAAAACAGTGCCACCAAGTGGAAAATGGACCCATTACACCAAGTCCTGTTTGGCTTTGCCCTCCAGGCACATCTTGACCAGGACCAGTTGGCCTAAGAATCAAAGCAACAGGTTTTTCTGCCAGAACACCAGCACAAATACCGTCCAGGAGCTTAGTATACTGACCATAGACTGCTACAAATTTTCAGTTCTAGGGGAAACTGCATCTAGCTTCATTTGGAGATTTTTAAAAATCTGTTAGCTCATTTTGCTGTTGTTGCTTCTGTTTTTGTTTTGTTGTTGTTGTTACTGTTTTTCTTCTGTTTCTTGGATACCGAAAGAGTGACTCTTTAAAATATTATTTTATTATTACATTATTTTATTAATTTATTACTTTTTAATTTTTCTTTCTTCTCTTTTCTCACTTTTCTATTAAGCTTCTCTTAAAAAGCAAAGCNAGGCCATAAAAATGAGGATGGATAGGCAGAGGAGTGAATTAGTGATATAGAAGATAAATTTATGGGGGGGGATGAGGGTGAAAAGAGGATAACAAAGATCGAGGATCACAAAGGGAGAATTAGGAAACTCAGAGACATATTAAAGTGTAATGACATTTGTATCATAGGAGTCCCAGAAGATGAAGAGAGAGAAAAAGGGGTAAAAGGGTTATGTGAGCAAATTATACCTGAAAATAACCCTACTTTGAGAAAGGACAAGGACATAGAGATCCAAGAAGTACAGAGAACTCCTATTAAATTCAACAAAACCCAACCATCTCCAAGACATATCATAGTCAAATTCAAAAAATACACAGACAGGGAAATAATCCTGAGAGAAGAAAGGGAAAAAAATGTCCTTAACTTACAAGGGATGGCAGATCAGGTTTGCAGCAGATCTGTCCACAGAAACTTGTAAGGCTAGAAAGGAGTTGCAAGATATATTTGACGTACTTAAAGGGAAAATTATGCAGCCAAAAATATTCCATTCACCAAGGCTTCATTCAGAATAGGAGAGATAAAGAGTTTCTTAGACAAAAAAAAAAAAAAAAAGGCATTTGGGACAATTAAACCAGCCCTGCCAGCAAGTTTAAGGGGGACATTTTCAGTGGAGGAAAAAAACTGAAACCAACAAAGACTAGAAAGGAACAGAGACCATCAACAGAACCATAACTCTACAGGTAACACAATGGCATTAAATTCATATCTTTCAATAATCACTCTGATGTGAACGAACTAAATGGTCAAATCAAACCATAGGATAGCAGAATGGATAAATTAAAAAAAAGATACCTATCTACATGCTGCCTACAAGATACTCATTTTAGACCTAATGACAACTGAAAATTGAAAGTGAGAGAGTTGAGAACTATCTTTCATGCAAAGCCAGAGTATACATGCTGATGTCAGACAAAGTAGATTTTAAATCAAAGACTATAGCAAGAGATGAATAAGGGCATTATATCATAATTAAAGGGTCTATCCATCAAGAAAATCTAACAACTATAAATATTTATGACCATAACATGAGAACACCCAAATATATAAATCAATTAATAGCACACATGAGGAAACTCATTGATAATATACAATGATTGGGAGGGAAATTAACATCCGACTTACAGCAATGGACAGATCATCTAAGCAGAAAATCAACAAGGAAACAATGGCTTTATGTGACACACTGCCCCAAAAGAACTTAACAGATGTATTCAGAACATTTTATCCTAATGTATCAGAATACAAAAATACACATTATTTAAAGTGCACATGGAACATTCTGGGTCTCCAGGTAACATACTGAGTCACAAAGCAGCCTTCAACAAGTACAAAAAGATCAAGATAATACCATGCATATTTTCAGATCACAGTGCTATGAAACATGAAATCAACCATAAGAAAAAAATTGGAAATCCCTCAAATACATGGAGATTAAAGAACATCCTACTAAAGAATGAATGGATTAACCAGAAAATTAAAGAAATATATAAAAAATACATGGAAGTAAATGAAAATAAAGCAGACCAAAATTTTTGGGATGCAGCAAAGGCAGTCCTCAAAGGGAAAATACTTCACAATTTAGGTCTATCTCAAGAAGGAAGAAAGGTGCCAAATACAAAAACTAACCTTATACCTAAAGGAACTAGAAAGTAACACAAAATAAAGCCAAAAGACAGAAAAGGGAAATAGTAAAGATTAGAGTAGAAATAAATTATATGGAAACAACAAAAACAGTTGAACAGATCAACAAAAACTAAGAGCTGGTTTGTTGAAAGAACTGATAAAATTGATAAACCGCTAGACAGATGTATAAAAAATGAAAGAGAAAGAACCCAAATAAATAAACTTTCAAATAAAAGAGTAGAGATTACAATCAACACCAGCAAAATACAAATAATAATAAGAGAATATTATTAGCAATTATATGCCAACAATAGGCAATCTGGAAGAAATGGACAAATTCCTAGAAACTCACAAACTACCAAACTGAAACAGAAAGACATAGAAAATTTGAACAAACCCACTAACAGCAAAGAAATTGAATCAATAATGAAAAAAATCTCTCAACAAACCAGAGTCCTGGTCCAGATGGCTTTCCAGGGGAATTATACCAAGCATTTAAAGAAGAGTTAATATTCATTCTTCTCAAACTGTTCCCAAAAACGTAGAAATGGAAGGAAAACTTCCAAACTTATTCTATGAAGCCAGCATTATTTTGATTCCAAAACCAGACAATGACACCACAAAAAAAAAGGAGAATTATAAGCCAGTATCCCTAATGAAAATCAATGCAAAAATTCTCAACAAGATATTTGCAAATGGACTTCAACAGTACATAGTGCAGGATGCCTTAGCTTCAGCAATCAGACAATTAAAAGAAATAAAACACATAGAAATCAGCAAAAAAGATGTCCAGCTTTCTCTCTGCAGAATAAATGATGCCCTATGTAAAAAACCCAAAAGACTACCAAAATATTGCTAGTACTAATACATGGAATCAGCTAAGATATGGGATAAAAAATCAACATGCAAAAATCTGTTGCGTTTCTATACACTAATAATGAAGCAGCAGAAAAAAAAAATCAAGGTAGTGTTCACATTTGCAATTGCACCAAAAACAGTAATATACCTGGGAATAATATAGAACAATTATGAAAGAAATTGAAACTCGCACAAGGAAATGGAAAAGCATTCCATGCTCATGGATTGGAAGACCAAATATTGTTAAAATGTCTATACTACCCAAAGTAACCTACACATTTAATGCAATACTTGTCAAAACACCACCAGTGTTTCTTGCAGAGCTAGAACAAACAACCCTAAAATGTGTATGGAACCACAGAAGATCCTGAATAGCCAAAGCAATCCTGAAAAAGAAAAACAAAACTGGAGGCATTATGATTCCAAATATCAAACTATATTACAACACTGTAGTCATCAACATAGTATGGTACTGGCACAAAAACAAATAAATAAATCAGTGGAATAGAGTAGAAAACCCAGAAATGGAACCACAAATGTATGGTCAACTGATCTTTGACAAAGCAGGAGAAAATGTCTAATGGAAAAAAGACAGTCTCTTCAACAAATGGTTTTGGGAAAACTGGAGACTGACATGCAAAAGAATGAAACTGAACCAGTTTCTTACACCATAAACAAAAATAAATTCAAAATGGATGAAAAAACTAAATGTAAGACAGGAAACCATCAACGTCCTAGGGGAGAACACAGGTGGCAACCACTTTGATCTAGGCCATCACTTCTTGCTGGACATGTCACCAAAGGCAAGGGAAACAAAAGCAAATATGAACTATCAAGGCTTCTAGATAAAAAGCTTCTGCACAGCAAAGAAAACAATCAACAAAACAATAAATCAGCCTATAGAATGGTAGAAGATACTTGCAAACAACATATCTATTAAAAGGTAGTATCCAAAATCTATAAAGAACTTATCAAACTCAAGATCCAAAAAGAAATAACCTTGTTAAGAAATAGGTAGAAGAATAGACACTTTTCCAAAGGACATTCAGATGGCTAACAGACACATGAAAAGATACTCTACATCACTCATCATCAGGGAAATACAAATTTAAACCACGATGAGATATCACCTCACACCTGTCAGATGGCTAAATTTAACAACACAAGAAATAATAGGTCTTGGTGAGGATGATGCAGAGAAAGGGGAACTCTCTTGCACTGTTGGTGAAAATGCAAACTGGTGCAGCCACTCTGGAGAACAGTATGGAGGTTCCTCAAGAAACTAAAATTAAAACTAACCTGTGATTCAGCAATTGTACTATTAAGTATTTACCCAAAAGATACAAAAATACAGATTTGAAGTGGTACATGCACCCCAATATTTATAGTAGCATTATCAACAATAGTCAAAGTATGGAGAGAGCTCTTTTAAAGAAAAAAATATTTCTGAGAGAGAGAAAGAGACAGTGTGTGCAGGGGACGGTCAGAGAGAGGGAGACACAGAAGCCAAAGCAGGTTCCAGGCTCTGAGCTAGCTGTCAGCACAGAGCCTGACGCGGGGCTCGAACCCACGAACCGTGAGATCATAACCTGATCCGAAGTCGGTCTCTTAACCGACTGAGCCACCCAGGCTCCCCTGGAGAGAGTTCTTATGTCCATTGACTGATGAATGGATAAAGAAGATATGGGGTATACACACACACACACACACACACACACACACACACAGGAATATTACTCAGCCATCAAAAAGAATGAAATCTTTCCATTTGCAATGACGTGGATGAAACTAGAATGTATTTTGCTAAGGAAAATTAGGAAGTCAATCAGAAAAAGACAAATGCCATATGATTTCACTCATATGTGAGATTTAAGAAAACAATAACAGATGAACATATGGGAGGGACAAAAAAAGAAAGGGATACAAACCATAAGAGACTCTGAAAGGTGGGGAACAAACTGAGGATTGATGGAGAGAAATTGGGGTGTGTGTGATAGACTAGATGGGTGGTGGTTACTAAGGAGGGCACTTGTAATGAGCACTGGATGTTGTATATGAATGATGAATCACTGAATTCTATTTCTGAAACCAATATTGCATTGTATGTTATATAACTAAAATTTAAATTAAAAAAAAACACACACTGGCACAGCCTGATAATAAAAAATTAAAAAGTGTAGTTGTATTTTTTCAAAAAGACTTAAAAATACATTGTATTGAAAAGAACAAAAAACTATTGTATCCAAGAGAGTTTTTGAGGACAGAAGGGATTCTCCAATCATACTGAGACTATTGGCGATGGTGGTAGATTTTTAATTCAGTGCGGGATATGGATTTTAATAACATATCTGTCTTAATGTGAAAGCAAAGATCACTTTGATTTTTTTATTATTAATTTAATTTTCAGTTTGTGAAATATCTGTGTCCTAAGCTAAGCTACTGTAGAAATCAAGAGTAGATAATTAATAAGGAAATACTGAAGAGATGATAATTTGACAAATTTATAAAGCAATTGTTTCAAGACACATAAATATTTTGTGTTTAAAATAGCAGCCATTTAGAGATTTTAAAAATTTCATTTATTTTTAAATTTTGATGTAAGATAATTACAAAGAAAAGATGAACATTTTGGTGTGTTTTCTGTGGCCATATTTTGTAGAGAATGACCTGAGGTTTTTGTTTTTGGAAGATAGAGAGTATTACCACAGACAAAAATAAATATATAGATAGATGATAGATAATAGATAGATAGATGATAGATAGATAGATAGATAGATAGATAGATAGATAGATAGATGATAACAGCTAGATGATAGGTAGATAAATAGGTATAGGCGATAAATATATAATTTTGATTGTTCTAGTTCTAGTTTTAGTTCTCCAATAGCACAGCTCCCTGACTCTTGAGTCTTTCTGTTGTCACTGCTATCAATTTGAATTCTTTCCTGGGGCCACTGACTGAAGATCTAGCCTTTGCCATTATCTAAAGACCTGATAACCAGGATGCTACCAGGGTCTGTAACCTCTGCCTACCCTGAAACAACCATTCAGTGCCATTGAACCCAAATCATAGAAAAGACAGAAAACGAATATTCAGATAATTGCTGCTGAAAACAAAAAGCATACTGAAAAGTGATACAGTGTGGTGCTGTGGAATTGGAGATGGACTGCCAGGTTATGAATCCAACTTCCACTACTGTGTAATTTAAATTCTCTGTGCTTCAGTTCTCTTATACGCTAATTGATAAAAATGAGGATATCTAACCCATCAAACTGTTGTTAGATTTAAACGGATCAATGTTTATAAAGCATTTGTAACAGTTTCTAGCGCATACTGAAAGTTATATTAGTCTTAAATCAGGATCATGTGGCCATCTGTCAGATGATCTGACTAAAATAAGTTTGCCATTAGAGTCATAGCTAGAAGATTTCTTACCTTAGAANAATATTTTGTGTTTAAAATAGCAGCCATTTAGAGATTTTAAAAATTTCATTTATTTTTAAATTTTGATGTAAGATAATTACAAAGAAAAGATGAACATTTTGGTGTGTTTTCTGTGGCCATATTTTGTAGAGAATGACCTGAGGTTTTTGTTTTTGGAAGATAGAGAGTATTACCACAGACAAAAATAAATATATAGATAGATGATAGATAATAGATAGATAGATGATAGATAGATAGATAGATAGATAGATAGATAGATAGATAGATGATAACAGCTAGATGATAGGTAGATAAATAGGTATAGGCGATAAATATATAATTTTGATTGTTCTAGTTCTAGTTTTAGTTCTCCAATAGCACAGCTCCCTGACTCTTGAGTCTTTCTGTTGTCACTGCTATCAATTTGAATTCTTTCCTGGGGCCACTGACTGAAGATCTAGCCTTTGCCATTATCTAAAGACCTGATAACCAGGATGCTACCAGGGTCTGTAACCTCTGCCTACCCTGAAACAACCATTCAGTGCCATTGAACCCAAATCATAGAAAAGACAGAAAACGAATATTCAGATAATTGCTGCTGAAAACAAAAAGCATACTGAAAAGTGATACAGTGTGGTGCTGTGGAATTGGAGATGGACTGCCAGGTTATGAATCCAACTTCCACTACTGTGTAATTTAAATTCTCTGTGCTTCAGTTCTCTTATACGCTAATTGATAAAAATGAGGATATCTAACCCATCAAACTGTTGTTAGATTTAAACGGATCAATGTTTATAAAGCATTTGTAACAGTTTCTAGCGCATACTGAAAGTTATATTAGTCTTAAATCAGGATCATGTGGCCATCTGTCAGATGATCTGACTAAAATAAGTTTGCCATTAGAGTCATAGCTAGAAGATTTCTTACCTTAGAATTTTAGGGGCGCCTGCGTGGCTCAGTAGGTTGAGCGTTCGACTTCGGCTCAGATCATGATCTCATGGTTCATGGGTTCGAGCCCCGTGTCGGGTTTAGTGCCGACTGCCAGTTCATAGCCTGAAGCCTGTTTCAGATTCTGTGTCTCCCCTCTCTGACCCTCCCCTGCTCACTGTCTCTCTCTCTCTCAGAAATAAATTTTTTAAAAAACATAAAAAATTAAAAAAGAAAAGAAAGTGTGCATTTTACTGTGGCTGAAGAGAAGAATGCCTAGCTCTGGGTATTTACGATAGATCACAAGACCGTTAATTATTGTTGTACAAGAATTGGCTTTCCACAGTGGTAATCAATCTGTAAGTCTTGGGTATAAGCCAACTTCTATTACAAAGTTGGAAAAGGCAGTGAATTGACACTTAAGGTTTTATTACATGTGATATTACAGGACATCTGAATGCATCAGGAGACTCAAAATGAATAATCTTTCTAAACCTGATCTGAACCATTTTCCATAGGGTTAAAGCAACATTATAAAAAATGAAAAAAAAATTACAGTTTATGAAGTTCATATTTGAAGGAGAAAGGAAGTGAGCTGATTTGGAGGATAGGTTATAATTCTAAAAGTTTTCCTTTTACTTCATAAAATTATGCTGATAATTTGCATCAAATATTACAAGGAGTTAGAGCAGTGTTTGTCAAAAAAGGTCAGCACCAACTTCATTAGTATCATCTGAGAATATTAAAAAATTCAGACACCTGAGCTCCACCACAGATCTACCTAAACATTTGTAGGGAAGCCAGAACTTTGTAAATTTTACCCTTTTTCAACCACCTCTTACCACCACCTTTCTTCTTCATCACTGTAATTAATTCTATTTTTTTAAATTAAAGTTTATTTATTTTGAGAGAGAGAGAGCACAAGCTGGAGAGGGGCAGAGAGAGAGGGAGACACAGGATCTGAAGCAGGTTCCAGGTTCCAAGCTGTCAGTACATAGCCTGATGCAGGGCTCGAACTCATGGACAGTGAGATCATGACCTGAGCTGAAGTTGGATGCTTAACTGACTGAGCCACCCAGGCGCCCCTGTAATTAACTATAATGCACAATGAAGTTGTGGATCATTGTGTTAGTAACTCTTTCCAGAGGCTAGATGAGGCCAAAACNTTAACTTGGTATTCTGAAAAGAATTCCAGCATGCTTTAATTCTACCTAAAGCCTAGGAAATATTTTAAAAGTTTTCCATAAAAAGGTAATAATTTTTTTCAGCAGAGAATTTTGATATTCCTAATGTAATCACACTGAACAAAAACAAAATGTTAAAGCAAAATCTTATAAAAGGTATAACATATGAAATAGACTAAA
>NW_027531289.1:91195-93313 GCF_008692635.1 Crocuta crocuta
ATATAATATGTACTAAATACATATATATCTATTTGTATTCTATACAAATTCTATATAAATTGCTATTTAAACAAATTAATAGAAGATGTAGATATATCATTTTTTCTCCTCCTTATATAATAATCAAATTAAGTCTCCATTTCCATTCATTAAACTAATTGTCTAGCATTCTTCAGCCCTAAAATCAGAAACAATGGGAAGAACTTCCTAGGGTCACGTCTTCAGATTCCCTGATTCTATTTTTTTTAATTAAAAAAACTGAGTGTTTATTTATTTTTGAGAGGAGAGAGAGAGAGGGGAGAGAGAGAGAGAGAGAGAACACAAGCAGGAGAGGAGCAGAGAGAGAGGGAGACACAGAATTCAAAGCAGGCTCCAGGCTCTGAGCTGTCAGCACAGAGCCTGATGTGGGGCTTGAACCCATAAGCCTGAGATCATGACCTGAGCTGAAGCTGGACGCCCAACCAACTGAGCTACCCAGGCACTCCATCTATGTTTTAATCTTTTGGGAGGCAAGGAGATCCCATGAACCCATTTCAGTTGCTAAAAAATAAAGAATATCTACCTATAAAAACTAATACTGACACAATTTTTTTCTAAAATTTCAGGGTCCCTGGTTAAGAATGCTGATGTATAGATAACTGCATAAGAGAATGCATGATAAATTTCTTCTAATTCCTATTCAAACTTACTACAAAAAGAACAAAAGGAAAGTCCATGAATTATCTTAACTCTGTGAATATATTTTTAAGCCCAAACATGCAGAACTGGTTTGCATGTGACTTCCCTCTCTAAAACATTTTTTGGTCATTGAAGTTTTATCAATGGTACTCAAAAACAATCTAGTTTTAGAAGCAGATGATATGAGAAGAAAAAACTTCAAAGTAAAATGACATATCATATGTTTATTGAGATATAATCCATACACCATACCATTTACCCATTTAAAATGTACAGCTCAATGTTTTTAACATATACTTACATACGTGCAACTATCACCACAGTTGATTTTAAAACATTTTCATCAACAAAAAACAAACCTCTGTATCTTTTAGCTATCACCCTCTACTCCTCATCCCTCTCCTACCCCTAAGCAATCACTAATCTATTTTCTGTCCTATAGATTATTTTATTCTGGACTTCCATAAAAATCGAATCACATAATATGTGGTATTGTGTAACTGGCTTCTTTCACTTGACATAATGCTTTCAAAATTCAGCCATGTTGAAGCATGTACTTCATTCCTTATTAAGGCCAAATAATACTTCATTATATTAATATACCATATTTTGTTTATCCATTCCTCACGTGATAGACATTTGGGTTGTTTCTACCTTTTGGCTATAATGAACCGTGTTGCTGAAAAAATTCACATACCAGTTTTTGTATAGACATATGCTTTCATTTATTTTAGGTATATACTTAGGAGAGGAATTGCTGGGTCATATGGTAATGCTATGCTTAATCATTTGAGGAGCTGTTAGATTTTGCCAAGNATTCCCACTAGCAGTGTACAAGGGTTCTACATTCTCCACATCCCTGTTAACTTTTACTACCATATGACTTTTTGATTCTAGCAATTCTAGTAAGTGTCAAGTGGAATCTCATTGTGGTTTTGATTTGCCTTTCCTTGATAACTAGTGATATTGAGAATCAATTTGTGTGTATATTGGAAACTTTGTGTTTCTTCTTGGGTAAATTTCTATTCACATCCTTTCCTCTTTTTAAAATTGTGATGTCCTTTATTATCAACGAGTTGTAAGATTTATTTATATATTTGGATCATTTTGAGGTATTCTATCCAGAAAAATACAAATAAATATATTCTTCAAAAAACTGCCAACTGTGTTTTATATGAGATTTCTATCACNTGTTTGCTACTATTTAGTTTGCTAAAGGATTTTTGTGTTCATATCCATAAAATGTACTATTCTTTAGGGTTTGGTTACTGTTGTCGTCGTTGTTTTTTCCCTTGTGATGTCTTTGTCTGACTGGGACCTCAGGGTAATGCTGTCTTCATAAAATGAGTTGAAAAGTTCCCTGCTTTACTATATTTAGGAAGATTTCATGAAGATTCACTATTAATTTTCTGTTAAATATTTGGTAGAAATCAGCAGTAG
>NW_027531289.1:93548-93854 GCF_008692635.1 Crocuta crocuta
ATAATTTCTATTTCTTCACGATTCAGTTTTGGTAGTTTGTATCTTTCTATAAATTTGTTCTTTTATCTAAGTTATCTAATTCATTGGTGTACAATTGTTCTTATTTTTAAAATAATTTTATCTGTATAATATCAATTCTGATATCCTCTCTTTCTGATTTTAGTAATGTGAGTCTTCCTTTTATTCCCGTGGTCAATCTAGTTAAAGGTTTGTCAATTTTGTTGCTCTTTCCAAAGGACTAACTTTTGGTTTCATTGATTCTACTTTTTTTCCTAACCTGTGTTTTATATATATCTGATCTAATCT
>NW_027531289.1:94010-98869 GCF_008692635.1 Crocuta crocuta
TTGATTTCAAATCTTTTTTTTTTCTTTCTTACTAAAGGCATTTAAAGCTACAAATTCCCCTCTAAGCAATGTTTTAGCTGCATTTCACAATCTTTAATATGTTGTGTGTCTTTATTTTCATTCATATAAAACTATTTTCTTTACCCTTCTGTTTTCTTTGACTGAGTCTTTAGAAATGCTTTGTTTCATTTCCACGTATATGTGAGATTCACAAAACTTTCATACTATATTCATTTCTAATTTAATTCCATTATACTAGGAGAAATCACTTTGTGTTATTTCCATCCCTTTAAATTTATTAAAATTTTATTTATTGCCTAGCATTTGATCTATCCTGGGGGATGTTCCATTTGTTTTTAAGAATATTATATACAGTTAACCCTTGAACAATACAGGAGTTAGAGGGGNTTTCTTTGACTGAGTCTTTAGAAATGCTTTGTTTCATTTCCACGTATATGTGAGATTCACAAAACTTTCATACTATATTCATTTCTAATTTAATTCCATTATACTAGGAGAAATCACTTTGTGTTATTTCCATCCCTTTAAATTTATTAAAATTTTTTTTTTTGCCTAGCATTTGATCTATCCTGGGGGATGTTCCATTTGTTTTTAAGAATATTATATACAGTTAACCCTTGAACAATACAGGAGTTAGAGGGGCCAAACCCCCATATGTAACTCTTGACTCCCCTAAAACTTAGCTAGATATAACCAACTGTTGACTGGAAGTTTACTGATAGAAAAAAGTAAATTAGCACATATTTTTAATATGTATTATACACTGTACTCTTATAATAACATAATCTAGAAAAATATTATAAAGATAATCATAAGAAAGAAAAAATATACTTATAGTGTTGTGCTGTACTATCTATATTGTAAGTTTCCATCATCTGTTTACAAGATGAATTGTCTGTCAGTACCTATATCAATATTGTCTTATATAATACAAAATGCTATAGATGTCATATGTATTACTAACACTAAACATTAATTTTTGTAATAGAAATTATTTTTAAAAATAACATGTGGAACACCTGTGTGGCTGTTAGTTAAGCATCCGACTTCAGCTCATGTCAAGATCTCACTGTTCATGGGTTTGAGCCCTTCATTGGGCTCTGTGTTGACAGCTCAGAGCGTGAAATCTGCTTTGGATACTGTCTCCATCTCTCTCTGCCCTTCCCTCCCCTCTCTTTCTCTCTATCTGTAAAAATTAAATAAACATTAAAAATTAAAAATAATAAATAACATGAAAAAGAAATTTATTTTTATTCACAGATATAGCAATTCATGCATTGACAATGCAGAAGCAGTATGATTGCTTTATGGTAGCTTAGTGTCATTAGTACAAGTGCTTCATGGTAGCCTAGCCTATACACTAATGAATGAATTGTTTTAAATGTTTTATGGCATACCGTATTACAGTTATGTTCATAATAATGTATTGAAAGCATTGTTACATTATTAAAAAAATACAGTTACCTGTGATAATAAGCAGATATTTTTTTTTTCCTCNCTCCAATTAAGAGAGAAAGGGAGAGGGCGCCTTGGTGGCTCTGTCGGCTAAGCCTCTGACTTCAGCTCAAGTCATGATCTCCCAGTTTGTGGGTTTGAGACCCACATCGGGGTCTGTGCTGACAGCTCAGAGCCTGAAGCCTGCTTAGGATTCTGTGTCTCCCTCTCTCTCTGTCCCTTCCTGATTATGTTCTGTCTCTATCAAAAAGAAATAAACATTTTAAAATATTATATAAAAAAATCTCCCAACAAATGAAAGTCCAGGACCAGATGGCTTTCCAGGGGATTTCTGAAAAACATTAAAAGAAGAGGTAACATCTATTCTCTTGAAGCTCTTCCCAAAAATTGAAATGGAAGGAAAACGTCTAAAATTATTCTACTATTCCAGCATTACCTTGATTCCAAAACCAAAGACCTCACTATAAAGAAGAACTAAAGACCAATTTCCCTGATGAACATGGATGCAAAATTTCTCAAAAAGATAATAGCATACCAGATCAAAAATAACTAAAATAAGTATTCACCATGAACAAATGGGATTTATTCCTGGGATGCAGTGCTGGTCCAGTACCTGCATATCAATCAATGTGATACATCATATTAATAAAAGAAGGATAAGAAGGATATGATCTTCTCAATAGATGCAGAGAAGGCATTTGACAAAATACAACATCAGTTCTTTATTTAAAAAAAAAAAGCTCAAGAAAGTAGGGATAAAAGGATCATACCTCAATATCATAAAAGCTACATATGAAAGATCAACTGTTAATATCATCTTCAGCAGGGAAAATGTGAGAGCTCTCCCCTTAAGGTCGGGAACATCACAAGGATGTCCACTCTTAACACTGCCATTCAACATAGTGTTGGAAGTGCTAGCCTCAGCAATTGGACAGAACAAAGAAATAAAATGCATCCAAATCAGCAAGGAGAAAATCAAATTTCCACTCTTCACAGATGGCATGATACTGTACTTGGAAAATTCAAATGACTCCAGCAAAAAACTGCAGGAATTTATCCATGAACTCTGCAAAGTCGCAGGATATAAAATCAATGCACAGAAATAGGTTGCATTTCTATATACCGATAATGAAGAAGCAAAAAGAGAAATCAAGGGATCAATCCCATTCACAATTGGAGCAAAAAAAAACACATAAAATACTTAGGAATAAACCTAACCAAAGAGGTGAAAAATCTATATGCTGAAAACTGTAGAAAACTTATGAAAAAAAATTGAATAAGACACAAAGAAATGGAAAAACATTCCATGTTCATGGATTAGAAGAACAGATATTGTTAAATGTCAATAGTACCCAAAGCAATGTACATATTCAAGGCAATCCCTATCAAAATAACATCAGCATTCTTCACAGAGCTAGAACAGAGTCCTAAAATTTCTATGGAACCAGAAAACACACCAAATAGCCAAAGCAATTCTGAAAAAGAAAATTGAAGCTGGAGGCATCATAATTCCATGCTTCAAGCTATATTACAAAGCTGTAGTCATCAAGACAGTATGTTATTGGCACAAAAGCAGACACATAGATCAATGAAACAGAAGAGACAAGCCAGAAATGGACCCACAAATGTATGACCAACTAATCTTCGATAAGCAAGAAATACCATTCAATGGAAAAAAAGTCTCTTCAGCAAATGGCATTAGGAAAACTGGACAGTGACATCAGAACAAGGAACCAGGACAACTTTCTTACATAATACACAAAGATAAACTCAAAATGGATGAAAGACCTAAATGTAAGACAAGAAACCATAAAACTCCTAGAGGAGAAAACAGGCAACAATCTCTTTGACGTCGGCCACAGCAATTTTCTACTTGACGTGTATCCAGAAGCATGGGAAATAAAACCAAAAATGAACTATTGAGACCTCATGCAGATAAAATACTCTGCAAAGTGAAGGAAACAATTAGTTAAACTAAAAGGCAAATGAATGAGTGAAAGAAGATATTTACAAATGACATATCATATAAAGGGTTAGTATCCAAAATCTATAAAGAACTTATCAAACTCAAAGCCCAGAAAAACAAATAATCCAGTGAAGAAATGGGCAAAAAACATGAATAGACACTTATCCAAAGAAGACATTCAGATGACTAACAGACATATGAAAAAAAAAAACAAACAAACTGCTCAACATCATTCATCATCAGGGAAACACTAATCAAAACCACAATGAGATACCACTTCACGCCTGTCAGAAGGGCTAAAATTAACAACTCAGGCAACAACAGATGTTGGTGAAGATGCAGATAAAGAGGATCTCTTTCTGCACTGCTCGTGGAAATGCAAATTTGTGNTTTTTTATTTATATATTTATATATAATAGAATTTTACTCAGTTATCAAAAAGATGAAATCTTGTCATTGCAACAACGTGAATGTAAGTCAGTCAGAGAAAGACAATATGACATGACTTCACTCACATGTGGAATTTAACATACAAAACAGATGAACATAAGGGAAGCAAAAATAATATAAAAACAAAGGAGACAAATCATAAGGGACTCTTTTTTTAAATATTTTTAATGTTTATTTATNCTCTAAGTTAAAAAACTTCATTGTAAATTTATTTTTTAAATGTTTTTTATTTGTTTCTGAGGAGATAGAGAGGCAGAGTGAGCAGGGGAGGGTCAGAGAGAGAGGGAGACACAGAATCTGAAGCAGGCTCCAGGCTCTGAGCTAGCTGTCCGCACAGAGCCTAATGCGAGGCTCGAACTCACGAAACATGAGGTCATGACCTGAGCCAAAGCTGGATGCTTATCCAACTGAGCCACCCACGTGTCCCTGTAAATTTAAAATAACAACAGCAACAACAATAAAAACCTGTTGAGGCACATATCCTTTCTCTTCAATGATTTTTCTTAAATATATCTTTGAACTCAACTGCTATCTCCTGATTGACAGAAGCTGCTTCTTTTGTTATCCTGACATTTTTTAAACCAAATCCCCTTCTAAAATTATTAAACAATTCTTTATTGGCATTAAACTCTTTAGCTTTAGATTATTCACTTTCCTTTTGCTTTGTTCTCATATAATGGCTTCACTTTTCCTCTAATTATATTATCATATACAAGTATGCCTTTTCATTTTTTAAATTTTTTTTAATGTTTTACTTATTTTGAGAGAGACAGAGACAGTGTGAGAAGGAGTAGGACAAAAAGAGAGGGAGACACAGAACCCAAAGACAGGCTCCAGGCTATGAGCTAGGTATTAGCACAGAGCCAGATGTGGGGCCCAAACCCACGAACCGTAAGATCATGACCTGAGCCGAAGTCGGACACTTAACCAACTGAGCCACCCAGGCGCCCCTAGGTATGCCTTTTCT
>NW_027531289.1:98892-101049 GCF_008692635.1 Crocuta crocuta
AATAACAATCATGCACCCACATAAAACCTGTATTTTCAATACAAGATAAAAAGATATTTTGCAAAAGTGCAAGATTTTTGCACCTTGTGTCAAAATGTCAGCAATGGCTTTGAGTTTTCTTTTTTCATAAAGACCTTTAAACTGGGTTCATTCGCCACTTTTTTCATGTAGTGTCATGACTTTTCTCTACTTCTTGGGAGGAATTACAGCATCACTAGTGGCATTTTGTATGAGTCTCATAGTGTTATTCAAGGTTTACAGTATTTCACTAAACATGATAAAAAATACAAATGAAACACAAGGGATCACTTTTTAGTATGATATACAATTGACTAGATACAAACTGCTCATGCAGAAATTATTAGCTCACACAGCATTTTAACAGATGCACAATGTTGAGCTCAATGCAACAGCCACAGGAAATAGTTATGGAATTATTACCGTAGTCTAGTATGTACTGTTAATTTTATGCAGTTAGGATTTAATATTACATTTTTACATTTCTCTTAAGTACATATGACTCCATATATGTCCTGTGTTTGTGTATGTAAGTTTTTTTTGAGGTTTGTTCATTTATTTTGAGAGAGAGAGAGAGAAGCATGAGCAGGGGAAGGGCAGAGAGGGGGACAGACAGAATCCCATACAGGCTCCAGACTGCCAGAATGGAGCCCGACATGGGGCTTAATCTCAGAAACTGTGAAATCATGACCTGAGCCACAATCAAAAGTCAGGCACTTAACTGACTGTGTCATCCAGGAGCTCCTATATGCATAAATTTTGATGAATTTTATTACATATTTTTGCATATTTCATGGTAACAGATAATCAAATAGACTAGTCCCTATGTATATTTTATGAATACATGTAACACCTAACTTTTTCTTATTTTTTTCAGTATTTCTAGGCTACATGATTAATCGTCAAGTTATTTGAAATTGTCACAAATCTCAAAAATATTTTCCAGTATATTTACTGCAAAAAACTGCACATGAGTGGACTCAGAGAGTTCAAACTTAAAGCTAAACTGTATTCGATTTTCGGGGAGGTTCAATGTTCCATAGATTTATGCTATGTCTACGTGGCTTATAGTGTTGGTCAGATCTTCTAATTCTTGTTGATAGTTTCCCTAGTAGCTCTATTCATCACTGATAATGAGTTATTGAAGTCTTTAACTTTTATTATTAAATTTTCTATTTTCCTCTTAATTTCTGTTAGTTTTTGCTTTATATATTTTGGTGCTCTGTTAATAGGCAAGTATATATTTATAGTCTTTATGCCTTCCTAATGGATTAAATCCTTTATCATTGTAAAATGTTCCTCATTTTTTTGCTTTTAGCCTATTTTATCTGATATTTATGTAGATATTCTACCTCTTTTGTGATAGGTGTTTGTATGATACATGTTTTCCATCCTTTATTTTCAATCTACTCATATCATATCTTTATAACTTCTATACACATCACAATATGATTATTTTTTTTCAGTTTGACTATCTCTGCCTTTGAATTGGATTATTTAATCCATTTACATTTAACGTTATTGATATACATTTGATTTTTGAACAACACCAGGGTTAGGGGTACTGACTTCTTGTGCAGCCAAAAATCCATGTATAACTTTTGACTCCCCCAAAACGAAATGCCTACTGTTGACCTTAATGAAAATATAAACCATCAATTAATACATGTTTTGTATATGTATTATACACTGTATTCTAACAATAAAGTAAGCTAGAGAAAAGAAAATATAATTTAAAAAACATATGGAAGAGAAAATACAGTTATAGTACTGTACTGTATTTACCAAAAGTAATCCATATATAAGTGGCCCAATGTAATTCAAACCCATGTTCTCCAAGAATTAACTATATTTGTATTTTTATCTGCAATTTTACTTTTTGTTTACCGTGTAATATACCATATTTTAATGTAACAATTTTTTTATAAACTGTATTAGATTTGGGGAGAAAATACTATAATGAACTACTAGTAGAATTATAATTTTATATGTTACAAAATTTTGGAAAATAAATTGGCATTATGTGCCAATTGCGTCACAAATTTTCATACTATTTGATATCACTATCCCTTTTCCAGGAATATGTCTTTAGACAACATTCAAAAAGAAAGGCAAAGATATTTACAAGGAAATTATTTC